>NC_139632.1:14507271-14597271 GCF_964638095.1 Poromitra crassiceps
AAAAACAAAAAAACAACAACAAAACAAGCTATATGAGTGGAAAAAAGTAATCACCGTGGGTTCTTAACTTTTTCAGCAAGGGAACCAAATGAGCAACCCATTATCCATGACTGTGATTATTGGTGATAATGTTGATATGTCAACAGGTTGGGTGATTGTACAGGGCAGCAGGTTAAATTCGCTATTTTATAGCTATTATATAATATATAATAATGTTTTGATATTTTGTTTGATAAACACATCTAGACAGTTGTGTTTATTCATAATACATATTAATAAATAATAAACAAATAAATAATAAAGTAAGTAGATTTCTGTCTATCTTTCTGTGTGCCTGCCTATCTATGGATCCGGACTAATTAGAACTACAACTACACATGACAATATAGCTTCTTGTCTAGGAGGTCAGTTGTACCCATGACCCATACAAGATCAGCAGTTTTAAGAAAGCAGGCTTAACATTGTCCCAGTCCCAGCAGGTGTTGTTGGGTCTGGTGTTTATGAATATCTAGACTGTAGCACAACGCTGGTCCGCTGGCACAGGAGAAACCATGGAAACGACGGTGCTGGGTTGGACAGCAGTGATATAATTAGGAAGGACAGGTCATGGTGGCCTTTGTGCGGACACGCACACTGACGCGTGGACACACACACGGACGCGTGGACACACACACACTGACGCGTGGACACACACACACACACTGACCCGTGGACACACACACTGACGCGCGGACAGTTTGGTTAGTGGACTACAGTGATATAATTAAGAAAGCCCGACGCGGGGGTCTTTTGTTGTCATCTGTTTAACTTAAGTGACAAATCGCCTGTGCGAGCGGGTCACCTGATACCTCTCAGTGCCCCGAGGCTCACCGCTGAGTCAACAACAATGGGCCCGGACTACACTGTATTACTATAGACTATATTACAACACTGGTGCCATCCTCGCAGACTATTATTGTTTTCCTGCATGCGTGAGTGCGTGTCTGCCTGTGCGTGTGTTTGCCCCCTTTTCCAAATACAATAATTGTTTTCGAGTGAATATGTGTGTGTTTGCTTAGGCTGTGTGTGTGCGCGCGCGTCCGTGTATATGTGTGTGTGTTTGTGCGTGTATATGTATATGAATCGCCCGAGTCTTTTGTTCACTTGGGTTTCAATATGAGGCTGTGTGCTGTACCAATACAACGCAGCTAATGGAACAATAACTTGTGTGTATGTAAGGTGACATTTGCAGGGAGGCGCTTCACTGTAATTAGGAGCCTTCCGTCTTTTGAAAATGGTTGTATGAATTTGCCCCCGGCATCACACATGCAACACAAGTTATGCTTCAGTGACTGGGAGGTATTATCAATACCACTATCTAATTGAGTCATTATTCTGACGTGACAGTATGACAGAACACGGCACAACCAACTGCTGGGGTTCTGCAGTTCAGAATAATATGACCGTACATCGCTGCACAGACAGACCAAGATGAAATATGAGTAATATATTGGAGTCATTTTGTTTTGTGCGAGAATGAGCTTGTAGTAGGAAGTGGATGGTTGTCCCCCCTCACCTCCTTCTCGTCCTCCTGCTCCTTCTTCATCTGCTCCTGGCGAAACTGCTCGGCCTCTTCTTTCTCCTGGACTTCTCTCTGAAACAGAATCAAACACATTTCAAAATCAATCAAACACAATTCCTAGTGTTTCTCACAGGTTGTCGGTTTATTTTGCCAGGAGCGTGTGGTTACTGTGGTTCATTTACCAACCCCCCCACCCACCCCAAACTGCAACTCATAGCTTTTTAAGTACTACTTACTTTACTGTACTTTATTGCATTTAGCAGACGCTTTTATCCAAAGCGACATACAGAACATGAGTACAGGAACATAGAATAAAAGAACATAGTCAATATAAAAGCATATAACAGTATACAAAACACGGTGTGCAAACTGCATTAAAATTCAACTATCAAGCCGCACACTCAGCAACATCCAAGCAATAAACAATGTATAAAATGTTTGCATCAAGCCATTCATTCCACGTCGTACAGCAATAAACATTCAACCATAACTAATATTACTTCCATTCACATCCTTCTTAACCATCAATATCAGTACTACAGTCTCTATATCTAGTATAAGCTGATCCCATTACTGGGGCTACATTTCAAGCCGTCTCCCCACTCACTTTGTGTCGGCACAGACACACCGCAACCTGAAAGAGCACAGGTGCACTGCTTCATGGGTGCAATGAATTATGGTCATTGTAGTTCTCAAACAAGCTTTTGGTGCTTGGCAGCATTAAAGCCACAAGGAAACAGCATTTTGAGGGCATCTTGCCGTATTTCCCGTTGAAACAGGATGATGTGGCAGGACATAACGCATAGGAGGGATAATTCAAAAATTCAAAAAAAGTTTTTATTGTTGGAATTTTTTATTTTCGCCTGCTGGTACATGATGAGGTCACCACTAAATGTTTAAGTAAGTTTGTATGTTTAACCAAGTTAAAGTAATGAGATTTTTATATAGAAGTACAAGAAAAAACAGAGGGACCCCCCCCCCTTTTTTTGTGTGTGCCATGATTGTCAAATAGCTGTATGGTATGTTAAGTTTGCATGAGCTAAAAAGGTGAAAAGTATTTTTATTTATTTCAATGTGACTTTAAATCTTGATTGTTGGAGAGAGAACGGCTTCTGCATGACTGCACCCAGAAATAATCCAAACCAAAATTTACTTGGCAGGCGGTTTAATTTACCTGGCAGTTTGCCAAAAATATTAACATTGCATGGGACATACTGTGTTATGAGCAACACATGAGTTAAAACTCCTACAAGAAGAAAACTGGGGTGATGCTGAGCTTTTTCTATAAGCGGTACATAACTTATCCCTTTTTTATTTTCTTTTTTACAAGAAAATACACTGTGTACTGTTCCCACAACCCCCTCAGACTACAGTCAGACAAGCCGATTAGTGTCCTGAGCTTTATTTTGAAAGTACCTTCTTGCGGTCAGCCTGTAAAGACACCTGGTAGGCCTCGTCCTGTTCTCTCTTCACCGTCTCCCTGGCCTCGCGCTCGTCCTGGGTAGATGGAGGGAGAAAAGAGAGGGGGGGCCCATTAGCAGACGCCATAATAAAAGGATACACCAGGACAAAACATCTAAGCTGAGGTGGCCGGGCGTGGGAGCCAGAAGCAGCCTAGCAGAAGACAATGCAGAATGTCATGTGTGGTTGCGTACAAACACCAGGTATGAAAGAGTTGCAGCAGGGAGGAATTCATTCTGACCTGCCCCGTCCTTTACCAGAAACCTGGGCCTCTTTTATCATCTCTCCCCCTCATCTCCATTTCAACGTCCCCTTCTCTTTCATTCACTCTCGCTCTCTTCCTGTTTGTTCAGAGGGAAGGGGACAGGCGGCCTTTCTCTCTCTACCTGCGGTGGCTACAAAGTGTTTTTCATAAAGACAGTGAGTGGCTAAGTAAGTGTGTCCACTGTGTTAATAGCGCACAGTCATTTGTTGCCTATGTTCTGAAGCCCCATGCGGTGTGCCAGCCAGGATGGGGCAAAGGTACGGCTATTGTGACTAATAATAATGTGGAGCTAGGCTGGGGCTAAGCGAAAAGGACAGTGTGTATTGTTGTATTGAATCTGAAAATGCAAAGGATACATTTGTGCGTTTGTTTGGTCCGCATAATAATTGGCCTTTGAAAGGAAAGTGTAAAAGAATGGCAGAGAGGGACAAAAGCATCAAACGTTACCCAGTTCAATGCAATGGTTTCTGAGTCACGCAACAAAGTCACTTACTGTACTTGTACAGTGCACCGAGGCTAGAGTGTGCGATCACTTTTTCAACCTTTTTGATTCTTATGTTGGACCACTGTAGTATGTGAATTGTTGTAAAAAGAAAAACTTGTTTTGAACGACTGAAGCCCAAAATGCCCTGGAGGCCTGAAAAGTCACACGCGTTTTCAACCGCTTTCAATGACCTGAGTTGAACGAGAGGCGTCAAGTGAAATGTCAAACTGTCTTGCTGTGTCTGCTCCAAACGTGATTTTGGAGCATCAACAGAGCAATGGCTGTTGTTCACAGTGAACACTGACCTTACCTTTGATGGGGGGCAATAAATAAATAAATAAATAAATAAATAAATAAATAAATAGATAAATAAATAAATAAATGAATGAATAAAAAATAAATTTTCCCAATAGCAAAGTATTTTCAACTTCGTATCTCGGCCAATAACCTATGATGCACCTTTAAATACATTTCTAATTTGTAGGGGTCTATTTGAGGGTGTTTTTGGATTCCGCTCATTCGTTTTTCCACATCTATGCCTTAGCTGCTCATAAACTCAGCAGGCTCGTAGTATGCTGCCTTCAAGTGCTGTGCTTTTTGTCAGGAAAAGTATTTTTTCTTCTCATTTCAATGTTTTTTTCTCCACATGCCTGGGGAGATGTCAGGCGGCTCTTCACATAATGCGTGTAAAATGGCCTGGAAATGACCCTTGCCGCTGACAGATGCAGAACACACTCATAATAACAAGCTGTAGTGAGTAGTCAGCCGCTAAACTAACTGTTAAGCTAAAACACAGACAACCATAGGAATGACTGGGAAGTCAGCGAGGTTGGTTTTAGTCGGAATGTGGCTGTCCAGCTGCTCCGTTTCCAGACAGACAGAAAAGTCAGTGTCAAAGTGGAATGTCTGAGTTGGGCAGACGTCTGTGGTCGTGTCTGAGTCTGTTCTGGGAGAGGCGAGCTGGGGAAAAGCAGAAAGAGAGGAGGGAGAAGAAAGGAAGGAAAGACCAAAGTAGGAAATAACTAAATTCACCAGTTCCTGAGAACTCGACTACACTGCAGATGAGATTGTGGCCGCATGCATGTATTGTGGTGTTCGTGTGACAATAAACGACGGGCTTGTCCGTTACGAGAGTGCAGTGTCAGGGTTGACTTCACCCAGAGATGGGATAGGCCCCATCATATACTGACATTCCTGTGGTTATTAGTACTAATGATGAATAATCACATTGCGCTTTCATTCGTCTATTTGTGACATTATCACAACCCATTTCCCTCTGCCTCTGGCAGGCCGCGCCTGGCTAATTATCACACTTCACTCACCGCTGTGGAGACAGATTTCATATCCTTCCTCTGCAGCTGTACTATAGTCTCATGGCACTGCAAATCTGATTTCTGACACAGATATGAAGCAAGCTTTTTGCAGTGACAAAAAAGAAGCACAAAAACGCAGTGATAAAACAAAATGTAAAAAAAAAAACAGAAGAGGACAAATGACAAATGTTCAGATGAGATTAAAAAAAGTAAAACAAGGGGCAGCAAAGAAAAGAAGAAACAAAACAAACAAAACAAGATTACAAGCAGTCTGGTGCTTTTCTAAGCACAGGAATGTAACCAAAATTGTAGCTTGTTAGAAATTCTCTGGAAAATAAACATGAACAATCAAATCAATCAATCAATCAAAACAAAGACAATTTATGTAGAGGTGTGAAACGCTCAAAGAAGACATGATCCTCATGAATTTACACACTACTATATATACAAAATATCAAAACATAGTATCAATATTGAATATTATTAATATCAATATAACATTACATTACATGTGACGCTTTTGTCCAAAATGAATTACAATAGTAAATTTAGTCAACAGTAGTGAAACCAACTGTGCATGGAGAGACAGTTGACGGCCGGAGAGACGGCAACCGGTACGGGATGGGATTAGCACCCCATTTTGGCTCTCTCGTGAGGGAGAAATCCACAAACGCTACGGATTAGCCTCCTGAAAATCTGCGCAAGATCGGCGCGGCCTGGGGTCCTCCAGGCTAGAGCGAGGTGCTCGACGCAGGTAAATGACGTGCAGCGCACAGGCCCTCTTGAGGCGTCCTTGAGGTATCCTCTCAGCCTCTGGATTGCCTTTGCCACGGGAGGGTCTGGTGAGACGAAGGAGGAGCACGGCCAGGAGTAACCCACAGAGCCTAGATCCTCCATGCACCGAAGGGCCAATACTGCGGCGTAGCACTAGCTCTATTGCAGCGGATTGGGTTCTCTTTTACCCCTCCCGCGGGCAACGTTGCAGACAGAGTAGTAAGGCTGATCCGTAGCGGCTTCTGGGACGTGAGTTGGGGTCTTAATTGGCCTCGGCTGGGTCTACTGGGCGAGGGTGTATGATGTTGACAGACCCGAAACACCTTACGACCCCAGATAACATCACTGATGACACGTCCTAGCGCATGCGGCAGTAGTGTATTTGAGAATGTAGAATCCTGGCTTGCCTCTGGCCAGTGACACTTAGGAAAGACTAGGTGACAACCAAGTATAGTTTGGTGACGAGCTGGAGAGACAGTTGATGGCCGGAGAGACGGCAACCGGTACGGGATGGGATTAGCACCCCATCTTGGCTCTCTCGTGAGGGAGAAATCCACAAACGCTACGGATTAGCCTCCTGAAAATCTGCGCAAGATCGGCGCGGCCTGGGGTCCTCCAGGCTAGAGCGAGGTGCTCGACGCAGGTAAATGACGTGCAGCGCACAGGCCCTCTTGAGGCGTCCTTGAGGTATCCTCTCAGCCTCTGGATTGCCTTTGCCATGGGAGGGTCTGGTGAGACGAAGGAGGAGCACGGCCAGGAGTAACCCACAGAGCCTAGATCCTCCATGCACCGAAGGGCCAATACTGCGGCGTAGCACTAGCTCTATTGCAGCGGATTGGGTTCTCTTTTACCCCTCCCGCGGGCAACGTTGCAGACAGAGTAGTAAGGCTGATCCGTAGCGGCTTCTGGGACGTGAGTCGGGGTCTTAATTGGCCTCGGCTGGGTCTACTGGGCGAGGGTGTATGATGTTGACAGACCCGAAACACCTTACGACCCCAGATAACATCACTGATGACACGTCCTAGCGCATGCGGCAGTAGTGTATTTGAGAATGTAGAATCCTGGCTTGCCTCTGGCCAGTGACACTTAGGAAAGACTAGGTGACAACCAAGTATAGTTTGGTGACGAGCTGGAGAGACAGTTGACGGCCGGAGAGACGGCAACCGGTACGGGATGGGATTAGCACCCCATCTTGGCTCTCTCGTGAGGGAGAAATCCACAAACGCTACGGATTAGCCTCCTGAAAATCTGCGCAAGATCGGCGCGGCCTGGGGTCCTCCAGGCTAGAGCGAGGTGCTCGACGCAGGTAAATGACGTGCAGCGCACAGGCCCTCTTGAGGCGTCCTTGAGGTATCCTCTCAGCCTCTGGATTGCCTTTGCCACGGGAGGGTCTGGTGAGACGAAGGAGGAGCACGGCCAGGAGTAACCCACAGAGCCTAGATCCTCCATGCACCGAAGGGCCAATACTGCGGCGTAGCACTAGCTCTATTGCAGCGGATTGGGTTCTCTTTTACCCCTCCCGCGGGCAACGTTGCAGACAGAGTAGTAAGGCTGATCCGTAGCGGCTTCTGGGACGTGAGTCGGGGTCTTAATTGGCCTCGGCTGGGTCTACTGGGCGAGGGTGTATGATGTTGACAGACCCGAAACACCTTACGACCCCAGATAACATCACTGATGACACGTCCTAGCGCATGCGGCAGTAGTGTATTTGAGAATGAAAGAATGCATCACAGTCTTCTAAGAGGAATAAGTATCATTTGTATGTGTTTGTTTTAAAGAAGGGTAAGAAGAAAGGTTAGTTCAGGAAGGGTTAGTTTGAGAGGGGTTCAGTTGTAACCCGAAGAGGTGTGGTTTTAATTATTAGTAATTTGGCCGTTCTGACCGAAAGGGGTAGCTCGTTCCACCATTGAGGTGCGACGCATGAGACGCTATGAGCGATCTTTGAGCCCACGCAGCTTTGGAGGGGCGAGGCGACCTGCAGAAGTGGAGGAGCGGAGGAGGGAATGAGGAAAGGTTTGGAACCTGACCATAGATTGCAGATAGGGAGGAGCTGTCTAGTGTACTGCCCTGTGGGCGAGTACCAGAGTTTTGAATTTGATGCATGCAGAGATGGGAAGCCAGTGGAACACCCGGAAGAGGGGAGTGACACCAGACGGGCTGCGGCATTCTGAATGAGCTGTAAAGGTCTGATGGCAGATAGCCCAGCCAGAAGATTGTTGCAGTAGCCCAGCCAGAAGAACATTGCAGTAGTTCAGGTGGGAGATGACAACTGACTGAACCAGGAGTTGTGTCGCTTCCCTAGTAAAACAGTCAAATTTTGCGGCTGTTGTAGAGGGAGCGAATAGTCGCTGCAATGTAGGCAGAGCAGGTCAGCTAGTTATCCAGGATCATCCCGAGGTTCTTAGCAGATTGAGAGGGTAACACAGCAGTGTTATTATCAATGGAGATTGAGAGGTCTGTGAGTGGGCAGTCTTTCCCTGGGAGAAAGAGTAGATCTGTCTTCCCAAGATTGAGCTTGAGGTGGTGAGCAGACTTCCAGTCACCGATGTCTTTGAGGCATGCAGAGATTAATCAATTTGTGCGTCTGAGGGTGGAGGAGAGGTAGAGCTGGGTGTCATCGGCATAGCAGTGATAGGAGAAGCCATGAGAGATCACATGGCAGAGGGATTTAGTAGAGAGAGAGAATAGCATGGACCCCAGGACTGAGCCCTGAGGGACACCGGTGCTAAGAGTGCAGGATCTGGACAGAGATCCCCTCCATGATACCTGGTAAGAGCAGTTAGATAGACCAGTGGTTCTCAACCTGGGGGTCGGGGGGTTGCGCGATGATTGTCAAAGGAGAAAAAGGAAAAAAAAAAAAAAAAAAAAAAAAAAAATCTCCCATGATGATTAAATCTACCATACCAATGGTTTAATGTATTATAAAGCTATATAAACTATAAAAATGATTCCACTGAGTGAGTGAAATCTGTGTGAATGCGAAATCGGTAGTGTTGGCAGGTACAGTAGGCCTATGCATCTCTCGGCCCACCTGCAGTACCTTCACGAGTCACCAGTGGGCCGCGGCCCACACTTTGGGAATCACTGGAGGAGAAGGTGGTACAGTAGGCAGCAAGATTGTCGGGGTGCTGCGATTACAAGAATACATTAAGGTAATAAACCAAATCGGCCAGTGTGAACCTACAGTTCATGATTCCAAACCTGAACTGACACATGCACATACCCTGAATGCTTATGGCGTGTTGCCGTTAATGGTTATTTGAGGGTTGAGGAGAGTGACTAATCCAATATGAAGCTGGTGTCAGGAGTAATAATACCACCAGCAGCAGCAGAGAGAGAGAATAGTTGTCACTCAACAGTAACCCACCCACCTGAAGAAGTCTAACCCTCAGGATGTGCGTGTGACAACATTCTTTAACCACTGTTCCCATGACTAGGAGATGCTACGCCAAGAACCACATCTGCATTGTTCAGATTGTGAAGCTGGCTGAGTAACATGCTTTCTGGCTGGCTTGCTAACTGTTCAATTCCTAATATGGCGTGACACAGGACCACTACGGCTACAGTAGTCAAACAAGAGGGAGGAAGATGTCAGCGGCTGACGGAGGAGCGTGGGAACAGGAGAGAGTATGCGAAAGTGTTTAATTGACACACTGTACAGACCAAACTATTGGCATGCAATGTATGCGATATGTGAGAAGTAAGACTGGAGTCCTAGTAATGATTACAAATCTAACTTGGCTGTACTCAGCTGACTGCAAGAAGTTGCAGAGTGCCAGCTAAAGTGCTTGCTAGAGTAGGAAATATATATTTGGTTCTAACTGTAGCTGGCCAAACAATACAATAATTCCAAGACATCTTGCCTGAAATTATTAAAATTTAAAATATAGAAAAAGACCCCGCAGCATTGCCACAATAATACTCAGCAGACTCCCACTGAAAAAACCCGCCTGGCATATAGGACAAAAACGTATAGTCATTTGTCCTCAGTGTCATTCTGTCTCTTGTTTGATGTCACTGAGTAAACATCTATTTGAAGGAAGAGCGAACTCTTTGACGGAGACAAAGGCGAGAGTGGTTCAGGGGGTCAGGTGAAAGTCTTTGACAGTGAGAGGAGACCTCGCTGTCATACTGTCCCCCGACTCCTGTCTCCGACATGAAAGACGAGCACCACTTTCTTCTATGGAGTGTAGCCCCTCAATGGTGTTTGTCCACGTTCTATTGGATTAAAGGAGGCAGTGGACAGACACAGAGCAGCGCTGTGTTGCCTACACAGCGGAGTGAATGAGAGAGGAGTCTGTATCCTGTGCCTATTCAAAGACCAAAGACTGTAGCTGGCACAGTAAACTAGAACGAAATGGCGACGAGGTGAAGTGCGCTGTACCATTTGCTCGACTCCTGACAATGGTATGTATTCTCTGCATGCCATTCTGAGTAGGCCTCTGAGTCTGACAATGCCTTCTGATCTGTCCCAGCATGTTGCTATTCATCTCCTCAGCAGACCAGAGCAAAACCCGGAGTAGTAACTGATCCGTTCTACTGTCCCAACAACAGCTCTCTTTCCTACCTCGTGTGAAGTTAGTTTCATATACTCTACATTTGTGTACAGTGTCCCCACATAGAGAGAGAGCCTGTGTTTATTATTAACACTTCAGGTCGCCTCCACATTCTTTCAGAATACCACATCACTCAAGTTTAAATTACATCTGTTGTCACTGTATTACCGTCAACAATAAACTTCACCACCATTAATGTAGGGTAAAAAGCTTTGGGATAGACTACTACAGGCTAAGGTCTATGCAAAGAATTTGTGGCTCAGATGTATCGAGATAAAACTGATTAGACATAATTTTTGATTTATCTTTGCAGCAAATGTGATCTTTTGCCTCATTCGTCCCTTTGGTATCCTGCGGTGTGAAGCCATGACAGACTGGCCAGTTTGGTAAACATAAGCCGGCTGTGCCCTATTTACCGTGTCACATGACATGACTTATGTTTACCGTGTCACATGACATGACTTATGTTTACCGTGTCACACGACATGACTTATGGAAATTCAAGTTAAAGTTTCAAACGGTTACCTCTTGCTGTCACTTGGAGCCACGAAAGTGCGAAGGTGCCCGGTGTGATTCTCTCATTTGAGATGAAACAACTTCCATCTGAATGTAATATTACTGGTGAACAAAAAATGGTCGGGTGAATAGATTCAATCGAACTTTTTTTAACTCATTCAAAGCATGTCCTATATATCTCTAAGGCCATGTTCACATTACAGGCAAATCCGATTTGCTGCTAAAGTCATTAATCATCATTATCTTGATTGGTTTCCCAAATCTGATTTGGGAGTGTGTCCGCACTAGTGCCGCAAATCTGATTTGGGCAAGTGTTCAAGTCGGATCTGTGTGTCCAGACGTCCATATGTGGTTTGGGACAAGTGACACAAATCAGACTTGGAGTGTCCATACTCATAAAAACCAATCTGGATAGAATCATTAATAGGTCATTAAAGTTCACAAATGAGATTTGGCCTCCTAGTCTGAACATGGCCTAAGAGACAGAGCTTAAGGATGATGCAGGACTGTAGTTAGAGGGTTCCTGACTGCTCCGACACCTCACCTCATCCTTGATGTCCTCTTGTTGCTGCGCTGCGAAGATCTCCATCGCTCCCATTAGCCTCATCATCAGCTCGTCCACCGTCGTATTGCCTGAAGAAGAACGATAACAAAAGAAGAAAACAGAAGCAAGAGGAGCCATTTAAGAACAAACAACTGAAACAGACGCAGCGGTGCAATTTGAGCTATCCGCTTTGAGTACTCATAAGAGACAATTACAACTTTTATTATATTGTGGATGATGACAATAATAGTAAGCAATTGATAATGACCTTGAATAACATGTAAAACTTCGTTGGATGTGCGTTTGCCCATGACTATGAGGAGCAGGGGGAACTGGTCTGTCTTGTATGTCCGTATAGTCTGTGCCACCACGCTGCCAAAGTGCCTCGTGCACATGGTGAGTAGTCTGCAAGACAAAGGAATCAATCCAATTCACATTTATTTCTCGTTCTATTTCAATCACTTGATTGTTGTTCTTGGCACTGAGCACATTTCAGAGCACAAAATATCGCAACAGAAAATACACAGGCCATCAGGCAACACCCCCCCCCCCCCCCCCCCACACACACACACACAAACCCACGTTTACTGGATATGGAAAATGAATCGTATGCGCCATCATTTCACATGCACACAGCAGAAAAGAGAAATACACGCACAACTCGTGGCATTAAGGACTTTAAAACCAATTCTGCCGTTTGTTATTCCATTAGAGTGACATGCTGTCTAAATTGGAAGCGCGGATGAATTAGTATTCCTCACCAGACGCCCAGAATTGATAGGGCAAGAGAAGATTTCTTATTCCATTACAAAGACAGAACTTTTTAAATTAACATTTCAGGCAGGGAAAAGGGTAGCAGGCAGCCGGGGCCCGGGCCCACTTCCCTGTAAATGTCATCATATTAATGAGTTGCTATAGACTGAATGCAAATATAGCTTAGCTTTTCCTCCCGCCTATTTAATAAGATCTACTTTCATAACTGGCTGGTAAAATAGAGACGTAATGGAATGGATGGAGGGACAGAGGGAAGAGGATAGATACGAGGGGGTGGAACTCATTAAAATGTGAAGTTGAGGGAGCTACCTGCAGACTTTTCAAACTATGATATGAAGCACGTCAGCTCATTGCGGTACTATTAAAGGTAGGATCAGACCAGTTACAGGAACTTTTCTACACATGGTCTGGGACTGCTCAGCTGTGTCTTTATTTTGGAGAGAAGTAGCCAGGAAGATGTCCGCAGTGCTGGGTGTCACTGTCCCTTGTGCCCCTTATTCTGTTGTTGAATGATTTTACTGGGTTGAATTTAGCTTTGAGGTACAGGCGTTGGCTGTTACTACGCCTTACCGCCGAGAAAAAAAAAAAAAAAAGGTAGCCCAGAGATGGATGGCTCCTCATAATTTGCCTTTGGAACAATGGGTATCTTCAGTTGTGGACCTGGCTGTCATGGTGGCCCGAATCGCCTCACAGCTAGAAGGTCCTGGGTTCGATTCCCACCTGGGACGCTGTGAGCGCTGAAGGAGTGCGTGCCCGTCCGCATGTCCTTGAGTGCCCACCGCCCGGGTGGGGTCATCAAAAGGGCCTTTCTGTGTGGAGTTTGCATGTTCTCTCCGTGCCCCCTGGGGGTTTCCTTCATATAGGAACCCCTCACCAAAAACATGCAATATACTGGTCGCTGAAGTTGTGCCTCCTCTGGTCGTTCGGGGCGCCTGTTCGGAGGGAGGGAGGGAAACTCGTTGGAATAGCGTGATCCTCCCACGTGCGATGTCCTACCGGTGAAGCTTCCCCTGTCAGGTGAAAAGAAGCGGCTGGCTACTGCCCATGTCTCGGAGGAAGCATGGAGCCAGTTTTGGCTCTCCCCCGATCGGGGAACGGTGAGTTGAAAATGTTACGTCTTGGAATACTTTTATAGAAGTCATGTGTGGGGGCCATGGGCGTCGCCATGATAGCTAGGTTCCATTTGTTTTTGTGATGTTTTTCTTTTCTTGCTGTTGGGGACTCATATTGCTGTGAGCTAATCATGTATGTGGGTTGGTGGGTGGGGTCCTGCGGGGAGGGGGGGTTGTGTTCCTGAGTAAGTTTGTGTTTATGTATGTATTATTTTGAATTTGTATTTCGTGTTCTTTGTAGATGTTTGTGGCTTATTGTGTTTTTCTCTGTATCTTTAAAATTTATTTCAATAAATAATTGATAAAAAAAAAGATCAGACCAGTTACACTGTAAAAAGGTATAACTAAAATAAGAAACTCCTTTCAATCTGATTTAAAAGAAACATGCCCTTGTACTTTGGGTGACCCATGTCTTGGAAGGAGGAGGTGGGTACCCTAAATCCTGATGTTCAGTTTGTCCCTGACACTTGTCCCTTCAAAGAGCTAACCCCCGGGCACACCATGACAATAGCCCAGAGGGAAACTCTAACCTGTAATGAAAGACCAGGGGACAATGGTCCCTAACTTGAAGGGTAACCCAACCTTAATTCTCCCATCAAACACAAGCCAACCTTGTTTGGTTTCTATCTAAGGAGCGAGGAGTCAATCCAGCACAGTCAAACTGATCATCACAAGACAAAAACCATTTGGCCTGGAAACACAACCTGGACTTAACCTTCATCCACTGTTGCAAAGAGCTTCAATCGGTACATGAAGCAGTGGATACATGGGGACACGGTGGCGGAGTGGCAGTGCTGTCGCCTCACAGCAATAAGGTCCTGGGTTCAATATCCCGCCTGGGATGCTGTGGGGCATGGTCTCCCCCCATGTTCTCAAGCCCCTATGGTGCCCAGGTCGGTTAGCTCGCGAAAGGGCCTTTCTGTGTGGAGTTTGCATGTTCTCCCCATGCTCCCCTGGGTCAAGTGGGCGGGGCTACATAAGGTGCATATGAACGCCCCACTTAAAAACATGAAAGAAGATGGCCGCCTGACCAGCAACGAAGGTCCCCGGGTGCTGTACCACTGCTCCTGCCCACTGCTCCTGGCTGCCCCCCGGAGGAAGGGCAAAATGACCACAGACTGTATTTCACCGGCCATCGTCGGCATGAGTGTGTATGAGTGTGTGCGTGTGTGTGTGTGTGTGTGTGTGTGTGCGTGTGCGTGTGTGTGCGTGGTGCGCGCATGCGCGTGCGGCTGGCCACATGGGCATGTGTTGTAACGACAGGTTTGTCCGTCCGGTTCTCTCACCTATAGAACGAGTACCAACACAACGTTGAGTGCAGGAGGAAGTCAAGCCGAGTTGAACAGTTCAGCAGAGGCTCAAGCAGCCATAACATAACATGGCCAAGAATGTAGCCTTGTCTATATCAAGCCTTGTGGCCCTTAAAAAAACCCTCCAGGGCTTAGCCAATGCAGAGGAAACACCTGCATGGAGCTTGCAACTACCGTGAGCTTGGCTGCCTCATATGATTGACAGGTTCTAATTTGTCTCTCACTGCACATTCAGGTAGCGAAAAGAGTTAATGTTTCCCTGGACTGTCAAGCTGCATGTGTTCACATCAAGGTGAGCCGTGAAGATGTGAGTCGACTGCCGTGTCGCTTCAGTGGCCCGCTGATGAGTCAGGCTGGTACACAGTAGCACTGCAGGGAAGCTTTTTGCCAGACACCTGTATGGGAATGTACGGGAAACCGGATGCTCTGGCTTGCTCACTATGTTCTACACTCTTTGGACATGTTTTGATTTGAAAATGACTGATGATGATTTTTTCCCCCTTCTCAAACAGTAATTGTGTTTTCAGCTCTGAGGATGTCAAGGTGACTAGTCAAGTGAACAGAACACGTTAACCTGTTGACTTGGGCTGAGGCACACAGTGTTTTTTTCCCCCCAGCTGCCAGCACTTGGTCAACATTTTCTCAGAAGTTGAAATAAGTTCAACTTTGCAGAAAAGCGGCGCGTGACGTGAACTGCTTTCTCCACACACACAGACACACATGCACATACACACATACACACACACGCACACACAGCAGAAAAAGAAAAGGAAAAACAACAAGTGTCTTCTAAAATGACTTGTATGAAAATACGGAAGCCACACAAACACAAACCTCTACAATCCAACAGATGAAATAGTGGTGAGGAAAAGAAACTGAGTGTAGTTGACTCATCAGAAGTACATGTGCATGCATAGATGTTACCATGGGATCATCACACCTCTAGGACACCTGAAGGAGCAAGACTGCACTCTCGTATCAAATGATCTAAGAATTTCAGCGTGTTTATCAACTGACAGTGTCAATATTTGCCATGCGCCTAGACAGTACAGTTCCTCTATATGATATATCACATTAATTTCCCATGGGTGACAATTACACTGGCACGCAATCAGCGGATCTGCTTTTATGCATAATTAATCATTTAACTGGAAGGACTGTGAGAATGGAGGCAAAGCAACAAGCACATTCCAATAGGAGCAGGTTCATCACACACACACACACACACACACACACACACACACACACACACACACACACACGCACGCACACGCACACAGCCAGGATACCTTCTTAACAGCCTCTGTGATTGGTGCCAATCAGCAGTCACTTTGAATCAAGCAGAGAGCGTGAGAATGTGGAGAAGTGGCCGATGTGTGAGCGCCGGTGCACAAGTGCACGCATGCGTTAGCAGCAAAGCTGTGACTCGCTGTGTGCCATGAAAAGCTCCAGATGTTGCCCGCCTTTTAACGTGCAATAAAAAGACTCAGCTGGGGCAAAAAGCAAAGGAGGCGAACAGGAGAGAAGGAGAAAGGAGAGCGGAATGGAGGAAGGAGAGAATATCCTTCAAAGAAATAATGGAGGGGTGAGGTAGGTCAGGGTGCGAGCCTTTCTTAAACGGCTCCTACCAGGGGGCAGGCTTAACTCTGGAGGGGCTGGGGAGAGAGAGGGGGAGAGGGACGTGGTGAGATAGAGAGAGAGATGGAGAGAACAGGAAGGAGGTGAGGGGATAGAGAGAGATGTAGAGAACAGGAAGGAGGTGAGAGGGGAAGGAGAGATGTAGAGAACAGGAAGGAGATGAGGGGATGGAGAGAGATGTAGAGAACAGGAAGGAGATGAGAGGGGAAGAGAGAGATGTAGAGAACAGGAAGGAGATGAGAGGGGAAGAGAGAGATGTAGAGAACAGGAAGGAGATGAGAGGGGAAGAGAGAGATGTAGAGAACAGGAAGGAGATGAGAGGGGAAGAGAGAGATGTAGAGAACAGGAAGGAGATGAGAGGGGATGGAGAGAGATGTAGAGAACAGGAAGGAGATGAGAGGGGAAGAGAGAGATGTAGAGAACAGGAAGGAGATGAGAGGGGAAGAGAGAGATGTAGAGAACAGGAAGGAGATGAGAGGGGATAGAGAGAGATGTAGAGAACAGGAAGGAGATGAGAGGGGATGGAGAGAGATGTAGAGAACAGGAAGGAGATGAGAGGGGAAGAGAGAGATGTAGAGAACAGGAAGGAGATGAGAGGGGATGGAGAGAGATGTAGAGAACAGGAAGGAGATGAGAGGGGATAGAGAGAGATGTAGAGAACAGGAAGGAGATGAGAGGGGAAAGAGAGATGTAGAGAACAGGAAGGAGATGAGAGGGGATGGAGAGAGATGTAGAGAACAGGAAGGAGATGAGAGGGGATGGAGAGAGATGTAGAGAACAGGAAGGAGATGAGAGGGGATGGAGAGAGATGTAGAGAACAGGAAGGAGATGAGGGGATGGAGAGAGATGTAGAGAACAGGAAGGAGATGAGAGGGGATGGAGAGAGATGTAGAGAACAGGAAGGAGATGAGAGGGGAAGGAGAGAGATGTAGAGAACAGGAAGGAGATGAGAGGGGATAGAGAGAGATGTAGAGAACAGGAAGGAGATGAGAGGGGAAGAGAGAGATGTAGAGAACAGGAAGGAGATGAGAGGGGAAGGAGAGAGATGTAGAGAACAGGAAGGAGATGAGAGGGGATGGAGAGAGATGTAGAGAACAGGAAGGAGATGAGAGGGGATGGAGAGAGATGTAGAGAACAGGAAGGAGATGAGAGGGGATGGAGAGAGATGTAGAGAACAGGAAGGAGATGAGAGGGGATAGAGAGAGGCAGGGGTAACATGAGGGGAAGAGGGAGAGAGAGGAGAGCTGGGGTTTACCCTGGGCACAAAGCTAATGAGTCGGCCCAATCAAACCTCACCACAGCCCCACGCTTGAACCTGGATAGGACTGGTGAACCTGGATAGGACTGGTCGAATCTATGTAGGAATTTCCCCCCATATTGTTAAACAAAATTAGCCACCTGACCGAGTCAATCCTAGTAGTTGGACCACCTGTGCCATTAGTAGATGTTGCAGAGACCAGTTTACTACCAACACAGGTTGGTAGTAAACTGGTCTCTGCAACATCTACTACGCAAGGGGTCCATGAGATACCAGCCGGGCAAGTCATCCGTCTCCCCTAACCTCAGTCTCTGGTCATTCTTAACCTTGTTGAAGTAGGCCAAAAATGAGTCCCAGATAGTTGAGAACCTTCCAAGCGAGTTGGTTCTCAGTGACCTGAGTCTCTCCATCTGTATAACAGAGATCATGTCCATCAGCCACACCTGCAAAGAAGTTGAAGAGGATGACTTTTTCTGTCCCGCTAATGATGTCACAGTCATAGTGATGTCATAAGCGCAAAACTCATCTTATGACATCACTGATGATGTCATAGGCGCTGATGATGTCATAGTGATGTGATAAGAGCAAGATCATCTTATGACATCCCTGATGATATCATAGGGACTTCTTCTGTGGTGTTTTATGGCCTTTATGTTGCATTACCGCCTCCTGGGTTTATCCATCCACTGTTTCCCTACATTCTGTCCCTCCCTCCCTTGTCATAGGCACTGATATTGTGGTTTTCGATAACATTCTGGCAATTGTGACATCACTGATGATGTCACAAAGTCTTTGATATCATCAGTGATCTCATCAGTGATGCGAAGTCGGCGAGCTGCAGGGCGGACGAGGCCGCGCAGTTCCACCAACCTGTGCCTAGTTTGATAGTATACTTGCACTGGTCACGTCAGCTGCGTCGCCCCGACAGTCCGTCACATTTTCGGGGAGCTGCGGCGTAGCCCCACGGCGAGGACGACGAGGGCTTTCACGTCCCGAGTATAAATGACTCTTTAGGAGAGAGATAGAGATGTTTGGACTCCAAGAGAGCCCTTCATCTCCCACTGCCTCTCCATTCAGACAGCTTAGTCAAGAGACGGCCCAATCAGGGGCCTCATCATGCAAACACAACGCCTTTTGTTAGCATGCCACCTCCCTGCTTCTGAAGAGGCTGAAGTTGAAGAGAGGGGGAGCAGAGAGAGAGGCTGCGAGCGTTCGAGTGAGAGTTGAATGCCAGCAATTAAGATGTCATCTTCAATCTTTCAAGTCCTTCACATTTAGTCACAGCACAATATAGAATGTCAAATCATTTACTATGTCCCTCCCAGACTCAACACTTTGCCTGCTTGAAATGTAGTGGAGAGAGAAGCTTGTCTATGTGGGTTGCTGCTCACACAGATAGAGCTGCATTATGAACTGCACGTCAGAATTGTGATACTGTAACACGAGGCTGACATTTCTAAGAGAGCAAGATGCTTCAGACAACTTCCTTTCAGGTCCTTTAAAGAACGGCTTGTGCACAAATCAAGTTGCATGGCACAGAAATTGACTGAAAAACACTCAATATCCACTTTATTAGGTACACATTGCAGCTAGGGATGTCATAGACATGTTATCATGTGATGTCACTTGAGCGATTGTGATGCCATCAGTGATTTATGACAGACACTGATGATTTCATAGACATTGTGACATCATCAGTATACATGGAGACATCATCAGTGATGGCATTGTGACGTCATCAGTGAATCAGTGATGTCATAAATCCTTCCCTACTGAGTTTATAAATTGGATGACTCTTTTCTCACAGCCCAGCCAATCAACCCTGACCCTGGCGACAACAACATGGACCAGCTCGAGCCACTTGCAGACCACAAGAGGACGGAAGACCTGGATCAGCTCACCGTTTGGTCCTGCAGCACACGGGACACATGCGTGCTTCAAGAGCATGAATTGGCATGAGTTTGGTCACACGCCAAAAAAAGTGTGCCCATGGCGCATCGTCTCCACCCTAGAAATGAGCGCACGAATCGCACAAGATTTCTAGTGTTTCTAACACCTGCCAGCTGTGTCCATAATTATTCATAACACCTGTCAGCAAAGTCAGGTAGACACACACAGACACACGCGCACACACACACACACACACACACACACAACAATGGGTAACAAGGGAATAAAACAATATTTTATATTATTGATAAGTCCTGCAGCTTTACTCACAGCAGGCCACCTGGAAACAGTGACTGACTGACTCCTACCTGGCTTTGTTAGCTTCTTTAGTGACGTCCCAGGCCCATGTTATGAAGTTCTGGCTCAGGTAGGAGACGATGGAGTCGGCACACATCATCTGGGAGCAGAAGACGTTGCTGAGGACACTTTCATCGTTGTGGAGGTAGATGGCCAGCAGCTTTCTCTGCAGAGAGGAGAAGAAAGGAAAGGAGGGAGAGAGATGGAGAGAGAGAGAAAGATGGAGAATGAAAAGAGGTCAGCAGCACGCCAGTGTTTTCCTTATGGACGGGTGGAAACTACAGTAAGGCCACTGAAACAACATTTTAGACCAGGACAAACGTTTGTGGTTGTGGGCCATAATACAGAAAATTCAAAATCAAACGGAGAGCGGCGTAAATAAAACTTCCCTTGGACGTGACGAAGATACGGAGAAAACAAAACAGACAAATCACTCGATTTATTTTACATCGAAAGCCGGCGGCCTGCTCAGGTTAGCAGCGGCAGGGCCAGACAATATTGACGAAGCTCCAAATCCAAGGATATTGACACCATCATATAAGCCTGTCAGATTCCCCCCACTGACAAACTAATTAAAAGACAAACACACCCGCCCACATAAAAGGTTCCAGGGGACGATGTAGGAAGTAATGCTCTCTAAATTACATGTGACTTATCTTGCCATAAAAAAAGTACCGTAGTAGTCTTTGCTTGTTTTTCTTTTATCCACAACTGAAGGGGGGGGACTGGATCTCAGCAGCAGTAGACTAGGCTGCATATACCAAAAAATCAAAAGAATTCACACAGGGCATAAAAAGTGAGGGGACGTGAAAGAGGAGGTTGTGCTATGTTGTGGCCTGTGTAGAATAGGAGCATCAAATGCAGCATCAAATGCCGAACCACTCGTCTGCGTAACAGCTCGTACCCTGAAGCAGTGAGGGCCCTTAACTCCTCCTCAGTTCAGTTCACCACCCCAACTTAATTTTACCCCTGGTCTTTTAATGCACCAGACACTTTAATGCATTGTGCACTTTTTTTGTTGCACTAGCCGCCTGTGCCTACCCTGCACTGTACACTGTATTGCAAACTGTTTTGCATTTTGCAGTTGTTTTTGATTGCATGTTCCTACTTTTTATACATTGCAGCAGATGTGTAGTTGTATTGTCTGTCTCTCATGGTCTGTTACTGTGATTGTTTTGTCTGTTGAGCATGCCAAGACAAATTCCAATCAATTTTGGTTGATATGGCAATAAAACTATTGAATCTTGAATCTTGAGTAGGAGAGGAGGTTGTGCTATATTGAGGGCCTGTGTGGAATAGGAGTGGGAGAGGAGGTTGTGCTATATTGTGGCCTGTGTAGATTAGAACAGGAGTGGGAGAGGAGGTTGTGCTATATTGAGGCCTGTGTAGATTAGAACAGGAGTGGGAGAGGAGGTTGTGCTATATTGAGGGCCTGTGTGGAATAGGAGTGGGAGAGGAGGTTGTGCTATATTGTGGCCTGTGTGGAATAGGAGTGGGAGAGGAGGTTGTGCTATATTGTGGCCTGTGTAGATTAGAACAGGAGTGGGAGAGGAGGTTGTGCTATATTGTAGTCTGTGTAGAACAGGAGTGGGAGAGGAGGTTGTGCTATATTGTGGCCTGTGTATAATAGGAGTGGGAGAGGAGGTTGTGCTATATTGTGGCCTGTGTAGAATAGGAGTGGGAGAGGAGGTTGTGCTATATTGTGGCCTGTGTATAATAGGAGTGGGAGAGGAGGTTGTGCTATATTGTAGTCTGTGTAGAATAGGAGTGGGAGAGGAGGTTGTGCTATATTGTAGTCTGTGTAGAATAGGAGTGGGAGAGGAGGTTGTGCTATATTGTGGCCTGTGTAGAATAGGAGTGGGAGAGGAGGTTGTGCTATATTGTGGCCTGTGTAGAATAGGAGTGGGAGAGGAGGTTGTGCTATATTGTGGCCTGTGTAGAATAGGAGTAGGAGAGGAGGTTGTGCTATATTGTGGCCTGTGTAGAATAGGAGTGGGAGAGGAGATTGTGCTATATTGTGGCCTGTGTAGAATAGGAGTGGGAGAGGAGGTTGTGCTATATTGTGGCCTGTGTAGAATAGGAGTGGGAGAGGAGGTTGTGCTATATTGTGGCCTGTGTAGAATAGGAGTGGGAGAGGAGGTTGTGCTATATTGTGGCCTGTGTAGAATAGGAGTGGGAGAGGAGGTTGTGCTATATTGTGGCCTGTGTAGAATAGGAGTGGGAGAGGAGGTTGTGCTATATTGTGGCCTGTGTAGAATAGGAGTGGGAGAGGAGGTTGTGCTATATTGTGGCCTGTGTAGAATAGGAGTGGGAGAGGAGGTTGTGCTATATTGTGGCCTGTGTAGAATAGGAGTGGGAGAGGAGGTTGTGCTATATTGTGGCCTGTGTAGAATAGGAGTGGGAGAGGAGGTTGTGCTATATTGTGGCCTGTGTAGAATAGGAGTGGGAGAGGAGGTTGTGCTATATTGTGGCCTGTGTAGAATAGGAGTGGGAGAGGAGGTTGTGCTATATTGTGGCCTGTGTAGAATAGGAGTGGGAGAGGAGGTTGTGCTATATTGTGGCCTGTGTAGAATAGGAGTAGGAGAGGAGGTTGTGCTATATTGTGGCCTGTGTAGAATAGGAGTGGGAGAGGAGGTTGTGCTATATTGTGGCCTGTGTAGAATAGGAGTAGGAGAGGAGGTTGTGCTATATTGTGGCCTGTGTAGAATAGGAGTGGGAGAGGAGGTTGTGCTATATTGTGGCCTGTGTAGAATAGGAGTAGGAGAGGAGGTTGTGCTATATTGTGGCCTGTGTAGAATAGGAGTGGGAGAGGAGGTTGTGCTATATTGTGGCCTGTGTAGAATAGGAGTGGGAGAGGAGGTTGTGCTATATTATGGCCTGTGTAGAATAGGAGTAGGAGAGGAGGTTGTGCTATATTGTGGCCTGTGTAGAATAGGAGTGGGAGAGGAGGTTGTGCTATATTGTGGCCTGTGTAGAATAGGAGTGGGAGAGCACTGCTGTGTTTGCTCAACGATTAGTCCTTTAGAATAATCTCCCCGGGCTCCTAGAGAGAAGGGGCTGGGGGCTCATTCATTGGGGCCGATTCAACGGCCCTGAAAAGATTAAACACTCACGCTGAGAAGACAAGCCCGTTCGCTCTTGAGAGAGAGAGGAATGAGTGAGAGAGAGAGAGAGAGGGGAGGGCGAGTTTTAGCCCCTCACACACACACACACACTCAAATGTCGACACACCAACACACACACACACACCAACACACACACATCAACACACACGGGTCGCACAGACATGACTGTGTGGCAGCCATAAGCGGAGGACTCGTCCTCGCATACATGCTCAATTAGAGCAAGTGTAAAGACTAATCAAAGTGGGCACTTTGGCCAACTGGAGGTTCAAATAACACAGAGTCCTTCATCTTAGTTAAACTGTCCACGGCCCCCTCTGTTCCCTCTCCTCTTTCAAGTCGGATCTTTTGTATTGCTTTTCTTCGCAGGGAGGACCAAATCCCCGCTTCGGCTAAATTACTAGGTCCAACCTGTGCTAGATAGTGACCCCATAGCCCTTCCTCACACCTGTTCACCTACATCTAAGCTTGCTTTGTGTGTGTGTGTGTGTGTGTGTGTGTGTGTGTGTGTGTGTGTCATGAAAGATTCCACACAGCAGAATACTACTACTACTACTGTATAATCATGACTCCTCGTACTCCACAGTTCAATGGCCAGATAGAGTCAATGCTACATCTAGTATAAATCCTGCCATTCAAATTGATGATGCCAGCATCTTTCTCAAGTTTAAAAATGGACCTGCATGTTAATGAAGCAGAGCCTCATGGTCGTGAACTGGAGAGTATTTATTGTGCTGGCTGCTGATAGAAGACCTCTGGATCTATGGTTAGCATGGTTAACAGAGATATGTCAGGTGTGGTCACCTCCACCATGCTATCTTTCTGCGTGTTGCTTTTTTTCCTGGTGCCCAAGTTCAGTACTGTAACGGTTAATCTTCCATTGTCTTTCATCCCAACACCATACCTGTTCCTTTGATTTAAGTGACTGCAGATTGGCTCGCTAGGTTAGCCTGGGTGAACCCAGCCTTCAACGTGACGTCACAGACTATGCCTGTAACGTACATAGAGGTCACGTGGAGGCTATCACTAGGTTTCCTCTTGCCAGAGGCAGGAAAAACAACTTGTCCAGGCATAATAATAACTATACCATCATCTCTTTGTTTGCTCCCAATAAGTACAAAATGTGGTACAAACAGTTTTCCTTACTTGCTGCATGAGATGATGAGATGAGATGAGATAAACTTTCTTGTCCCCTGGGGGAAATTTGTCTTGGTCAAAAAGTGCATGTAGCCACATCCTGGCTTAACAAACAGACCACATACAAACAGTCAACAAACAAGAACACAGAGACACTCCATAATTGCACTAATTTCAGCAGAGGTAAGTGCACTCCAAGACATAATAGTTGCAAGCCCCATTGCACTATTTGTTCAACTCAGACATTTTCAGGATAACAAAATAGGCAAAGTAAAAATACTAAAGATCCCTCGGTCAGCATCCCATGTGCCGAGGGTTGGGCAATAAGTGTACTGTACATACACTGTAAAGAGATTTCAAACGTTGTTACCTCTATGAGGTAGAATAGTAAAAAGAAGAAGAAAAACCTCAACCAAACTTCAGAGGTCAAATGTAAGACAATAAAAGAATAAAAGAATGCATGTCTTAGATCATTTCCATTTCCATGGGGGGACAGGGGGGTCTATGATTACAGGCACTTGAATGTAATTAATCTCAATCAAATGTGTCTTGATTTAGCAACCACAACAAACAGGTTTTGGCTGTTTAGCCTGCACCAGTATCTCACAACAACTACACTGTACTTGCATCCTAGTTCCCATAGCCGACTGAAATAGAGACAACACATGTACTGTATGTATGTAAATCCAAAAGGGACAGAGAGAGAGAGTCTGTTCTCGCATCCTATTGGAATTGTGACACAGTAGAGAGAAAACAACTTCTAAACAATGCTGCAATCAGATGAGTCTGAGAAGTAAAAATTCAGAAGGATTTTCACACGCGCGCGAGGTCTCATTCTACCTCCGCTCCGACATGGCTGGTTTGTTTTGCGAAGGCAACATGACACTTGTGAAACAAGCGTTTGTTTGATTCAAACAAATGAGTCTGTGTACTGCCGCGGGTCATTAGGACAGGCAGGTGTATTTGTGGTATTTTCCCATCATCCATGTCTGCATGATATAGGTCCCTAAAGAAACAATCACTATCTGCACAACAACATCATACCAGACACTTTCACCTGACAGGGAGGGGTTTTCACCGGCAGGACGTAGCGCGTGGAAGAGGATCACGCTATTCCCCCCCCAGTTCCCCTCCCCTTTCTTCAATTAATCCATGGTCTTCAGATAGCGCGACTACGCTTCCCCAAAGTGTGGATGGCGTGACCGCAGTGTTTCAAATGGAGGTAGCAGGTATAGAGGTAGGCACCGCGCATCACTACTATCCATCAAAACAACAGTCTCAGGATGCATCCTAGTAAATCAGAGGCCTACAAAGCACTAAGGCTGGGCATTAAATGATCGTAACCTCGTTTTATTATAAAGTAATATCAGAAATGTTTCAAATGTATCAAAAGGTACTGAAACATGCCAAAATGTATTCTTACAATGAAAACACAAACCGTCTCTGGTATCTTTTTTACTGAAGAAATTGAGTATGATCTGATTCTATTTAAAGCAGGTGTCACAAGTTGCATAGAAGTAATACTGCACAACATTACGACATGCTTTCATTACTTGTATCAAATCTGAAGTATCATTACTGGTAAAGAAAGTTTCTTTTGATTCACACTTCACAGTCCTATGTTAGGAGTTTCATTTTGTTGAATATTTTATCCTCTCTCCCTCTCCCATCATTGCTATCACTCTCTACCAATTAGTTTCAAATGGAGCAGAAATCTCTGAAAATCAGAAGAAAAAGAAAAGACACTAAGACATCGACATTAAGAATGTTTCACCTGCGACAGACAGCCATTGGTCTAAATTAGGGCCCTTTTTCAGTGGATGTGATGTGTTATGTTGGGAGGTATGTATGTTTAACAGGGCCAGAGGAGACCAGTGAATGAAACCCAGGCAGGGACAGAAAAGCTCCAGAGCGAAGGAAGGAGAGACAAGTCAAGAAAGTGATTGTTCCACGACCGGCAGGCTCAGTCTGGAAAAGCAAACAGTTCAAAATGAAGAGCTCAAATGACTGATCCAGTGACCTCCCACACACACACACACACACACACACACACACACACACACACACACACACACACAGTGGGAAAACACATTCAGATCGATGCTCAAACACACAGGAGGGTCTCAACGTAGAAACGCAGAGATCATCAGAATGGCCCCTCATCTTTCAGATGCGATTAGCGCAAAATAATCAAAGACAGAATTCAGCGAGAGCATTGAAGTACATGTTTAAATCTGATGAGATATCTTTGGGTATGTAGGCTTATGATCATCTACCTACTGATGGTTTGTAGGTTCTCTGCACTTTTTTCAGTACTACTACAGATTTGATTTTGAATTATTCATCTCATGATGACAATTTCAGATTCACTCCATAAATCATGAGCAAGTGTTCCTGGTGATTTTATAGCTCTAGATGTAGATGATATAGATCTACAGTACACGGCTTATGGCATCCTGGTAGGTGTGATTTGGTTTTCCATCGTTATTTGCAAGCTCAGATTCGAGACTTGGAGTAATTTCTGTAAAGCCTTAATATCACGTTAAGACATGAAGAAATTATTATTACTATTAAAAAAACGCCATCAGAAAATTTGAGAAGCCCAGAAGTTTAAGGAAGTGGGCTAGAAGTTTGAAGAAGTGGGTCACTGGTTGCTCTGGGTAGCTTCCAGGTGTCAATGTGTCTAACTGTATAAATCTGACGGATGGGGTTGCTGGAAAAGAGTACGCATGCTCAGTTAAATTACAATTAAGATTAACTCTAGACTTAAGTAGACATCTCAACAACGCCCAACAATTATTTTTACAGAACACTACAAAGCTGCTTAATGCAACAGACTAATAATGTTAAGTTTGTCCAACGTTTGTGAGCTGAACATTGCACTGCCTCAACACAGCAGCACAAAGCAACAGTCCTGAGAGGCATGGTCAACATGAAGCTATCAGCTCTTCCAGCCGGTATCTGTTTCACCATCTCTCTCATCATCTGCGGCGATGCTCTTTCCTCTTGACTCTGCGAGCGAGGCCATGATCGCTGGGGACTTAAGTGGATACTTGGCAGTGATAAATCCCTGAACTCTCCTCTCCAGCGAGGCTATGAATTTTGATGTGTCTTTGTGTGTGGCAGACAGAGGAGAGGAGAGGAGAGAGGAGAGGAGTGGAGGGCGGAGGAGAGTGGGGTTAGTGCGATTAGCCGCTGCGTTGACGGGGATTTAGCGAGGACGGTGGCTGGTGATGGGTGGCCTATCTCTCTGTGCGCTCTGACTAACCACTCATCCCCCAAGAGGGTTCAGCTGAGCTCAGCGGCCCAAAGCATTTTCATTAAGGATGGATTGAGTCTATCTCAACAGCCCCCCAACACACACCTTCAGAAACACTTCATCAAATGTAGTGTTTTGCTTAGTGATTAGCCGCTCTCAGGCTTTGAGAGAGTGAGACTGATTCCTCCATATATAAACCAGCGAGTCCCTATTCCAATAGCCACTTAATGAAGTAGGCTCTTGGCTTTCTGCGACGAGGAAAGAGAGAAGTACATTTCTTTTCAAAAGGACAAGAACGAAAGAGGGGATGGATGGTGTGAGAGTAAAAAGGAGAAGGTATAACAGTGTTCCCCATGTGCTGCTGTGTAGTGAAACAGTCAATGGCTCATTTGGTTTGTCAGAGTTCTTTGCACGCTTCCCTTAAAGCCATTCCCACCACAGCAGCACATTTGGCAGGCTAAATCAAGCTTCCCCAAAAATAAAAATTAAATACAATGAAAACACTATTTCGACCCCGTGCGCTGCGTGGAGTACAGTACAGAGAGTGTGAACACCACGGAGACATGGGGCCATATTGCGCTGGCTTAGGAGAGGAGATCAGCTGGGAAGCAGGCAAGAAGCCAAGCTTCTCTTGAGCTTCTCTTCTTCCATCTCCGTTCATCACCCACTCCCCGTCGTTTGCTCTTCCCTCAAGATCTCACACTCTTATTCCTCCCATTCTTCTTCCACTCCTCACCTCGTCTCTCCCGTTGGGTTGGACTTTTTAACGCCTTTCCTCTCTCCATTCTGACCACGTTCTCTCTATGATGCTCTTGCCGTCTCTTGCTCCCTCCCTCCCTGCGCCTGGTGATCTGAACCCCCCTAACATCTTGCTGCCTCCTCAAAGTCTAATGAGACTGTAATCCACACAAGCTGTCAGTTGATACAAGCCTCCTTAAAAGGACAAAAGCCGAGAAACAAGGGGGGAAACTGGACGGCTAAAAATAAAGCCTCAGCTGTCAGGGTGAAAATTTGATGAGGGTTTCGATGAAATGATATCAAATAGTGGCCCTGAGGCACTTCTCCACACTGTAACGTGGCCCTCAGGCACTTCTCCACACTGTAACACGGCCATGAGGCACTTCTCCACACTGTAACATGGCCATGAGGCACTTCTCCACACTGTAACGCGGCCCTGAGGCACTTCTCCACACTGTAACACGGCCCTGAGGCACTTCTCCACCCTGTAACGCGGCCCTGAGAGGCACTTCTCCACACTGTAACACGGCCCTGAGGCACTTCTCCACACTGTGACACGGCCCTGAGGCACTTCTCCACACTGTGACACGGCCATGAGGCACTTCTCCACACTGTAACATGGCCATGAGGCACTTCTCCACACTGTAACGCGGCCCTGAGGCACTTCTCCACACTGTAACACGGCCCTGAGGCACTTCTCCACCCTGTAACGCGGCCCTGAGAGGCACTTCTCCACACTGTAACACGGCCCTGAGGCACTTCTCCACACTGTAACACGGCCCTGAGGCACTTCTCCACACTGTAACACGGCCCTGAGGCACTTCTCTACACTGTAACACGGCCCTGAGGCACTTCTCCACACTGTAACACGGCCCTGAGGCACTTCTCCACACTGTAACACGGCCCTGAGGCACTTCTCCACACTGTAACACGGCCCTGAGGCACTTCTCCACACTGTAACACGGCCCTGAGGCACTTCTCCACACTGTAACACGGCCCTGAGGCACTTCTCCACACTGTAACACGGCCCTGAGGCACTTCTCCACACTGTAACACGGCCCTGAGGCACTTCTCCACACTGTAACACGGCCCTGAGGCACTTCGCCACACTGTAACACGGCCCTGAGGCACTTCTCCACACTGTAACACATAGATATAAGGTGGCTTGTGTGCGAGTGTGCTACTCACGTCTCTAGCTTTGCCGTAGAAGGCCTCTTGAGATGCTGCCTCCAAAGTCCCAATAAAGAACATGGGGTGGATCTCTCCATACCTGCAAGACACACACACACACACACACACACACACACACAAGTATATATAAACCCATTGTTACATGTCAAATCAATAGCAGCAGCGCCCGATGCTTTACCCACCTTGTAGAAAATTCGGCAGTAAAGTGCAGTAAGGCATCACCTTCGTTCTCACTATTCTCTGGCACTGCGAGGGGACAGACAGAATGAAATGGTTAAACTAAGAATGTATTACTGAATAGATAGAACACATGGAAAACACATAGGCATTTAGTAACGAGGTGATCCAGAACTAATTAAGTAACAAAGCTAATGACAAAATCAGCATCATTGAAATTATTTCACGTACTCATCGGTGCTTTCCGACAGGTCGAGGAGGCAACTCCAAACATCTCTGAATCGTCCACACCAAACTCTGATGCATCCTCAAAATCATCCCCCTCGCTGTCACTGATCATATGGACATCTGCGCACTGGAGACATACATTCTTCATTTATATCCAGACATATTTTAGAGTTAGCAGCATGTTTGATTAGTTAACATATTAGTTATTTATGAGGCACAGGGGTGAAAGTAATCCACGGGATGGAACTAAAGTGTGTGTGTTTGTTTGTTTGTTTGTTTGTTTGTGTGTGTGTGTGTGTGTGTGTGTGTGTGTGTACCTCTTCTGTGGGCTCCTGGGTATTGGCTGGTGAGGACCTTCGACACACACTGAGGTGATGGCAGGGATAGCTGATCCCAGAGGCAGCTAGCGTCATCTAACGCACAGAAAAACAGAAAACATTAGAGTTAATTTCAACTCATTTCAATTTAGCATAGATCAATGTAGACAAACTGATTGAAGACAAATTCATCATTCATGGTTAAAGGCTCACGATCACTATATCGATATGATGTCGATATATTGCCCAGCCCCACATCAACCACATTGTGATTGTGATCGCTGGCTTTTCTTAGCATGGGTAAGTAGAGGCACAGGTACGTTGATGCTGAAGAAACAGAACAGTTTCATCAACTGTTCGGCGAGTCAAGGTGCTTATGGATGCGCACCTAAACTACGCCGGTGTCTGTTGTGCATATTAACTATAATAGGCGTGGCTGTTCCGACACCTGCCGGTGTGTGCTTACGCCTTAAAGCGAGCGACATCTTGGAATGAGTGACTTTAAAAAAAAATGTGGAGGCCTAATCTTGTTCAGCTCAAACTTTGAGCTTTACACCAAATAAGTTTGTGTCCAGTCTTCTTATCAGAGTAAATGACAAACTGCCATTGATTGATTGAACAACCAACATCACCCATCTCATTTCAAAAATACAAGTCAAGTCTAGTCAAGAGAACTCTGAATAAATTGAGCTCATAAGTGACTCTCACTTTGTCAGCAGCTTCCAAGATTATTCAGTTAAACGTATATTTAGGACAAGTGTAACGCTACACAAGACCAGTCCACATCGGCAGATATGACTTTCAAACAAAGACGTGGCCATCTCTTTAATCAGGGGAGAACACCGATGAGCTTTACCTCCACCTGCAGCAGCAGTTAGCATGGTGGTGCTTTGTAGTAAGAGAAGACTTGACTAATGAGCTCCCAAACCAAAAAAGGAAGGCCTGGAAAGTCAGCATTCAGCAGGGACTCATTACAGCCAGTCTCTCCAGGCCGAGGAGCCCCGGGAGACCACCACTATAGGCAAAAGCCACACATTCTAGGTTAATGGCTACAGACGTAAAGCAGCAAACAATGGCGAGGCTGCTGCTGGCCTGGCTGACATGTCTAAGGTCTTTCATAGGAGTGGACCATGCCCAGCTGCTGCAACATCTGGCCAACATAGAGCTGTGCCCGAGACCTTTAGCCTGGGTACACTACAGCTACATGGCTGGAAGAAGGCAGAGGGTGATGGCAAATGACACTTAACAGTGTGGGGTCCCCCGAGGAGGCGTGGTCTCACCATACCTCTTGCTCCTACACATGTCGACTCAGAAGACTGTCTTTGACAACACATTGGATATTGGGCATGCCAACGACATATTCATAGCTTTCAAGGGGCGTTACGTGCTGCCGGGAATGCCCACCTGGCGGTCAAAAAAAACTTTTTTCCGTTGCCTGCGAGTCGACTCACGCTGTTTGTTCAGCCAAAGTGCCGGATAGCCTATCTGTTGTGCTATCGGTTGCACTAAACCGACGAGGGGACACGCCTGGCTTGTGTTTTACAGAATCCCGTCGGAGAAAGAAAGGAGGAGGTTGTGGATTTGTGCGACGTGGTTCAGTCGCTGGGCAGGGCAAAAAGTACACACGTCTTTGCGGCCAACATTTCATCAAAGGTAAGCTCAAGTAACGTTACAATAATGATTAATACCCCGTTAACGTTACTTGAGCTTACCTTTGATGAAATGTTGGCCGCAAAGAGCAAAGACGCGTGTACTTTTTGCCCTCCCCAGCGACTGAACCACGTCGCACAAATCCACAACCTCCTCCTTTCTTTCTCCGACGGGATTCTGTAAAACACAAGCCAGGCGTGTCTCCTCGTCGGTTTAGCTTGAAAGCTATGAATAGGACTCTCAGGCCATTCACTTAAGGTAAGAAATAACTGTAACAGATATTCATAGTGACACCTCTATGGCGATGGAAGCCCAGCCGCTGGTTAAATGGGCTGCATCAAGCAACATGCTGCTCAATGGAGAAAAGTCAGTGGACGTGAGAATCTGCTTCTCCAGAAACCCACCACAACCTGCTCCTCCGCTGTTTCTCAGGGGACAGGAGGTCCAGGTCTTTCACCTGGACTCTTGACCTCAGCGGGGGACCACTCACACTGAACAGGTAGTGAGCCTCTCAACGGCTGGACTTTCTGATTATTCTAGCCAGACATGGCCTACCCTGCGAGGTCCTTGTTACCATCTACAAGGTGGTCAAGCCATGTCTGGAGTATGACAGTGCAAAATAGAAGCTGCACCCCCCACTACTGCAACTCCCATCTCTTCAGAGCAGGAGGGAGCAGGCAGCCATTTATCTGGTCAAAGAGATGACACACACACACACACACACACACACACACACACACACACACACACACACCTGAGTTTCCGTTATCCGGTAATTGCCGGACTTTGACCGTTATAATTCATCAAAGTCCGACAAAATAAAATCTGCCGGTCACCAAGTCCGGTGAAAATAATCACCTCTCAGCACAATTTGAGTTGTATTAAAATGGTCTCAAATGACATTACCTCCCTTGTAAATAGTGGTACGTCGGATTTTGAACTGATTCCAATCATGTAATGTGTGGCCTATTTTATTATATCGAACATAAACCGTGTATATTTTACAATATTTTCCAATTACATGTGTCAAAAGGTATATTGTTTCTGGACATGAGGCGACCTTTCATCTCAACAAAGACCAATAAAAGCAGAACTGGCAAGCATCTAACATTATGACTGGGTCATCTCTTAGCTTCTAGCTGAATGTCCTGAGACCTCTTGCAACAATGCAAACACTATATTCAGTCAATCACTAACTGTGACGAGCAAAGCAGAAAGGACAGATGCAAACACTTTTCTGGGAGAGTGAACTTCTAAACACTCTGTGATGGAGGCAGGCAGGCAGGGCCAGATAAGAGGCAGAGAAGCTGCTTGTCCCCTGCAGAGGTCCTGTGATCTGCTCCATTGTCAGGTGCTCTCACACACACACACACACACACACACACACACACACACACACACACAATGAGCAGCTGGACATTGTTGGATCAGGAGACGATTACATGCAACGCCAATTGAGTCTGAAAAGGCCGACACAGACTGCTGGAGTTGTCTCTCCCTCTAAAGTGAGTCTTCATGCTGGCCTTGGCTTCTACAGTGTTTAACCACTAGACCTTGTCAGCGACATAGACTTACTACTGAGCACTTGCTTTGTACTGATAAGAATCTAAATATCTGACAAAAGTACTGCACTGTAGATTGTATTCCACCTTTCTCACACAACCTTATCTATTCTAACTGAGAAAGCAAAGCAGTAATAGCAAACACACCAAAATGGTCAATATTGGTACAATAGTGGCTGAGTTGAATGTATGAACAGGTCTAACTGTACTCCATGTAAGTGAGATGAGACCTGTCAAACACACTCTTCTGATTTTAAATTATATGAAATGTTTGCTTAGAGCCTTTCCTAAAGATAATAAAGCATATCTCATTGTTCCCCAGGTGAAAGACAATCATTTTATCATACTGGAGCCTGGATAAAAAAAATATATATAGGCTCAGAGTACACGAAATAGGTTATAATATTGACCATTGTGTTTAAAATTCCCACTAGCTCAATAACTGTGGAGAGGATAATATGAAATACAGTATCTCCCCTGACAGATCGAGAATTACCGGTAATATTATCCTGCTGGGTCACCCACTCCTCCTTCTCCCTGGGTCACCCACTCCTCTCTGGGTCACCCAGTCCTCCTAACTGGGTCGCCCACTTCTCCTTCTCCCTGGGTCACCCACTCCTCCCTCTCCCTGGGTCACCCACTCCTCCCTCTCCCTGGGTCACCCACTCCTCCCTCTCCCTGGGTCACCCACTCCTCCCTCTCCCTGGGTCACCCACTCCTCCCTCTCCCTGGGTCACCCACTCCTCCTTCTCCCTGGGTCACCCACTCCTCCTTCTCCCTGGGTCACCCACTCCTCCCTCTCCCTGGGTCACCCACTCCTCCGTCTCCCTGGGTCGCCCACTCCTTCTCCCTGGGTCACCCACTCCTCCTTCTCCCTGGGTCACCCACTCCTCTCTGGGTCACCCAGTCCTCCTAACTGGGTCGTCCACTTCTCCTTTTCCCTGGGTCACCCACTCCTCCCTCTCCCTGGGTCACCCACTCCTCCCTCTCCCTGGGTCACCCACTCCTCCCTCTCCCTGGGTCACCCACTCCTCCTTCTCCCTGGGTCACCCACTCCTCCCTCTCCCTGGGTCACCCACTCCTCCGTCTCCCTGGGTCACCCACTCCTCCCTATCCCTGGGTCACCCACTCCTCCCTATCCCTGGGTCACCCACTCCTCCGTCTCCCTGGGTCACCCACTCCTCCCTCTCCCTGGGTCACCCACTCCTCCCTCTCCCTGGGTCACCCACTCCTCCTTCTCCCTGGGTCACCCACTCCTCCCTCTCCCTGGGTCACCCACTCCTCCGTCTCCCTGGGTCACCCACTCCTCCTTCTCCCTGGGTCGCCCACTCCTGACTCTCCCTGGGTCACCCACTCCTCCCTCTCCCTGGGTCACCCACTCCTCCCTCTTCCTGTTTAAGTAAAGAAAGATGCCCCCCACAAAGCAGTGGCTAGACGAGATGCAAGGTTGAAACTACACAAGGAAAGAATGACATCATCGTTGAAGGAAGAGGCCAACACTGAAAACATCTGCCTTGCAGGAGTGCCTTCATATCATATCTGATCAAATATGAGATTTCTCCATTGACCAACTTAAAACCCCTCCCACGAGGCCCCAACAGTCAATCAGCCCAGACACACACACACACACACACACACACACACACACACACACACACACACACACACACACACACACACACCGTTTAGAGATGAAGAAACAGATTGTTTTTCTTGTCCAACAGCAATTAGTTGCAAATGTACTTGTGACAATGAGAAGTGTAAAAGTGTCACAGCGAGGACAGCCGAGTATCCCTGGAACACCTAGGAAGAACACTTAACTGAATTGCCCCGGCTGCTGCTCATGTAACTTAAGTCTGACCAAGTTAATTCAGCGCCTGGGGTTACTGACCATTACAGTACACTGCTGCGCTCTTCATATCTCCGCAAAGAAAGACTTTAGGAATGAATGGAATGGGAAGACAAACAACATTCCGCTAACAGTCAAAGTAAACTGAGTTTGCGATGCGTTTTGTTGACTGAAACAAAGAAGTGGAGGAGTAGAGGAGTGATGGGTGGGTGCCCGTTCTAAGGCTCGACTTAGCAGTGAGAATAAGAGAGCCGTGGGTATTGAGCCGCACAAAGACAGACAGGGTCCGAGTGTTAAGGTGCGTTCACATCGACCTATTAAATTTTTTTCGCTGGCATCGAGTTTACATACAAAGTCAATGCAAACGAGCGATTGAGCATATATTCGCCCGGGAGAAAAATCGCTGGGCGTCCGAGCGACAGAGACAGAGCGATAGGGCGAAAATTCGCTCGTCGCCCGAGATGAAATATCCCAACTCGAGCGAACTTTTACTTGCATCAGTCGCTCGCTGTTCAACGCTGATTGGCTGCCGTGTGAGAGTGAGTCAAGGATCACACTGGCTTGGAACAAACCGCTGGTTTATTGTGTGGCAACGAACCGCATTGACAGCTGATTGACAGGCTGACAGCCGGCATGAAGTGAAGTCTGTAGTACCGGTATAGAGCTCGCGTTAGGAGCACGCTGATAGGCTTAGCTTGTAAACAACTACGGTGGCTCGTAGTGGACAAACATCCTGACATCGCGTAACGTTATAGCCCCCAGATGTCCGTCAATTATTGTGCCTGTTGACGAGCGATTTAAACAGAGCGACAGAGCGATTCCAAAGGGTTGAATCGAGCGACGGAGAGAAAAATAAATATCTCGGTGTGAACACAGCTTTAGGGATGTGAAGGAATGGCCTCCAGCTCTATTCTGCCTATTCCCCAATCGAGTGGCAATCAAACCTTTTAGCCCCAATAAAGCACAATGAGAGGCTTTCCTCTCAGCGCCTAATAAGTGTCTCAATCCAGTTGATCACTTCCCCTCGTCGATGGCAGCATGGAGGGTTTGGGCTGACATGGGAGGTGAAAAGGGGGGCTGAGCGCCTCTCTATCCTCTTCCTGGCTTTGACCCGACGGCTCGTCCTGATGTTGAGGTGCACAAATGAAGCTCGGCGGCTCAGCGGTGAAACGTGGAAACAAGGCTGAAGTGCCGCAGGGCACAGGGGGGGACGAGGTTAACCCCCCCCCCCCCCCCCCCCAAAATGACCCTCTCCCACATCTCCACACAAAGGAACTGGCTCCTCTTTTTTGGATTCTTTTAATTAACACTTGCATTGAGGCTCTAAGCATTCAGGGGCCGATACAGGGAAAGAATTTTCTCTCTCCCTCACTCCCTTTGCCTTCCCCCCCTAAGCCCTTTCTTCCCTTCTCTCTCTCCCTTCCTCTCCCTTCATTCTCTCCGTGTTTCATTTTTTTCTTCTCTAGCGTGGGCAGTGTTTGGATTAGGTGTCTGGCTGCGAGTGTGAGATAATTACTACTGACAGCTGCACTGACGGCAACCACAACCCCACCAGCACCTTACTGCGCTCTCTCTCTTTGATGGAGCGAGGGAGGAAGAGAGAGGGACAGAAAGAGGGGAAGAGGGGGGGGGGGGTTGCAAAAGTGAGACAGAAAGAGGAAAGAAGATGGAGAGAAAGAAGAGAGGGGGGGGGGGAGAAGAAAAGAAGAAAGAGTGAGTGCGCCCCTCCCTAAACACCTGTTGGCTTCCCCATTTCAGGCTCCTCTGTGCCTCGCTGAAGAGATGTCACTCCCCATTAGCAGCCGGGGTCCTGCACAGAGTGTGTAAGGTTCAGCCAGGCAAGGTATGCGCGCATGCATACAAATACACAGAGCGCTAGGGGCCAAGGTAGGCATAGAAGTAGGATCAGTGGGGTACCTAGAGGCCAAGGTAGGCATAGAGGTAGGATCAGTGGGGTACCTAGAGGCCAAGGTAGGCATAGATGTAGGATCAGTGGGGTACCTAACAGCGGGAGTTGTGGTGCGATGTCTTCCATTCAGCGTGGTGTCGCGCCGCTACGTTCAGAGACAGCAAGGGGGTCTAAAGGTGACCAAGCTAATGAGGAGGAACATTCCTAGTCGCATGAAGACAACACCACCTCCTCCTCACTACAGGGCCTTCGTAAGCCACTTGCACACAGAGATCGCGCAATATTGCCGTTCAGAAGGCCCGCAACGCCGGCAGCATTGCCGCAGCAATTGTTTTCACACAGGACCAAGCAGCCCCGCCATATTTCCGCCCCGGAGTGCGTATTCAGATAGCATCCACCCCTCCCGGATTGAAATGGGGGTGAACCATGGGCGCTGAGTTTCGTTATTATAATTAATCAAGGTCGGACAAATTAAAATGATGCTGGTCACCAAGTCCGGTGAAAATATATTTACATATTATATTGTAATATAATTCTATTATTATTATTATTATTATTATTATTATTATTATTATTATTATTATATTAAAATAATAGAATAATATTATATATAAATATTTTCATGTGCAGGTTATGTATGAGGAACGAAAACAACCAAACATCGCCATGTGTGCAGCAGCTCTCAACAGCTGATCGTTAAGAGATCAAAGAGAAAAGATGAGAGCTCACCCAAAATATTAACGTGTCATCATTCAGAAGCCACGCCCAAGATGGGGGAAAACAGAAACCCCCCCTCCAATCCTGGCGTTCTCCTATGTCGCGTGCATGGTTGTGTGTTGCACAAAAAGATCGTATAAACGGAAGATGAACACTAGTCACTAGATCCACATTTTTCTTCTCCCCAATGCTCAATGGCTTCCTTGTTTTGCTCGGGAGTAAAAAAAAACTTTAATTGGCGATTTTTTTACATGTGCTGTCTGCGCAGCCCACCACACAACAGCTTTTAGCTATGTTTAATTCAAGGAAAATGACGCTGGTGTGTGGAAATGAACGGAGCTTTTCCCCCGTGATGGGCGTGGCCTATTTCATGCAGTGTCTCTATGCAGAAACTGGTAATCATTGAAAGTGTTCTCCAAGACAAGGTAGGCTACCGAAAAATCTTCATATTCCACCTGCATTATTACGAGAGGACGTACTGCGGATGCATGAATATATATCCTGGGGAGTTGAAGATAATTTTGAGGTGCGAAGTGGAACAGCTGTGCATAAAGCAGGCTGCAGACAGATTTCTCTATAGACCAAATCACCGTGACGTCACCATGTAAACAAATTTACTTCCGGGTACCACTTGGGAAAGGCGGCAGGTTTAAATGTGCGTGTTGTCATATAAATGCTGTCAAACCCTCTCGTTGTTTTCGGCCGACTACTTTCAATTTAAATGGTTAAACGGTTGGTAAACATGCTTGTCCGACGTATCTAGCCTTTCTTCTGTGTTTGTTTTATGTAGTGTTAGCTAGCTAATAAAGTTTATTTGTCTGTCAAACTCGCTGTTTTTTTACGTTACAGACAGAGTAACCTCGCGTCACCAGGCTCTTCTCGAGCCTGGTACAGACAGAGCTACTGACGCCAGGTCAATTTAATTTAGCTTCAAGTCTACTCTAGTCTGGTCCAACAGGTAAATTAGCTAGTCTGGTCTCCACTAACGTTAGTGAAAGTGTTGTTATGAATGATATTAAACAACAACACAACACGGACGAACCATTTTTGTCTTCTTTGTCTGTTTTTGTCTTCAACATGTCAGTTTGTGCCGTCCACCGCCATTATAATGTGTGGACCTCAGGGGTACCCGGAAGTAAAAGTAAACATCCCGGTGATTTGGTCTATTGCGAAAGAGATTATTATTATATCCGAGGAGTCTATTTAACGCACAACAGGCGAGAAAGACTGCAGATATGCTTTGGTTCTCTTATTTCTGATAGTAGGACTTCAATCTGGAGGTGGGTTTCCCTCAGTCCTGCTGTAATTGTTTATGAATTAGCTGGGATTCTCGTCTTCCCAAGGTGTGCCGGTGTTCAGACAGACGGTCGACTCGGTCATTGACTGTATATAATATGGACAGTGTGTCTCCACTTCCTCCTGGTATGCAAAGGTGAAGCCAAAATGTGGGTACCTGACATCATGTCCAATTATATACCGTCAATGACAGAAAGAGGGAAAGACAAAATAAGAGAATGAGACAGACTAACTCCTGTGCTGAATGTCACCTGAAGGCAGCTAATCACATGGGGGGGGGGGGGGGGGGGGGGCTCTGACTGAGCTTACCGCTCAGCCCTGTTGCTACGGCAACCACAAGGCCCCCTCAATAAGCCCTCGGTTCCAAAGGCCCCAGTCAGGTAGAGGAGGATTGCATTAATGCAAGCTGGCAAACAGAGGGAGGCACCGGCAAAAAAGGAAAGACACCTCAGAGGCTCTGCAGCATTAATACATTAGCAAACACCATGAAACACTGCATAAATGTCAGCAATTACTGGGTAGGAGGAAGCTATCGGGGGGAGGGGGGGGGGGGGTGGGGCTGGGGGTGGAGAGATGTAATAAGGATGTGCCACTGCCTGCCAATCACGCCAACAGGTGTGCCAGAAAGACTGCCAATCAGAAGAGCTGGAATGAGAAGAAGCCTGTGTGGAAAGACTTCAGGCTGTATCCATGGTGAGGTTTAGGTAGAGCGGGAGAAGAGGCAAACGGGATGAGGAGGCAGGGGGAGAGGCTCAATCAGCCTATTTCAAACAGCATGGGCAGCTCGAGAGCGTGGTGCAGGTTAAAAAAGAATATATTAATTTACATTTTGGGCTTATGATTAGTATGAAAATACCCCCACTCCAAAAATAAATAAATGAATGAATGAATGAGTAAATTAATTAATTAATTAATTAATTAAAGGCCCCCCAGGGCAGAAATATTGAGAGAAAGGAGGCATTCTAAATGGGCGTTCTCCTCTTGTGACATCACTTGTTGCTGTACGTTCTTGGTGGGGCTGACCTCACAAGAGACAGTTCCATTTCAGGAACAGTGGCCAGCTGCTTTAGAAAGACCAGTCTAGATGCAGCTCTGTGTGATATGGCCTCTCAAAACAACGGTTGCCAGAAGCTGTGTTATCGTTTTCCACGCTGTTCAGAACAGCTTTGCCAAAGCCACAGGATCCATGAGGGATACAGTGCCAGAGCTGGGTCACATGTGCAAATGATTCTGCAATAAGCAACATTAGTTTTAATCTACCGTACTTGGAGTGCCGGAGAGGTGAGACTTGCCACATTGGAAAATAAAATTAGTGCCATCAATTTGAATTATTTGAAAGTGTATTGGGTATACTTTTCTCTGAGGACTTTTCCAACACTGCCTAAACTGTCCTGATGCAGTAAACTCTGATCTTATGCTCCATGTAAAACAAATGCCAAAAAAACTTGGGGGGAAAAGGTATTCTACCGAAAACTATAAACTGGCTTCCAATGAATCCATGAACAACACTGGATTGGCAGCACTAACAAAAAAAAGTATTCAGAAATATAACAAGACCTTCCCTCACTTACACCTTCATTCTACTGATACTGATAGACACATCTGGCTATGTGTGGCTTTGTGTTTTAGCACAAGCCTTCATCAACGTATACACGTGATACTTAGCCAAGTTCTTCTAATGCTTAGGAAACATTACAAATTGCCTACACGTGAGTGTGGCTGATTTTGTAGAATTAGAAGCATTTGCATCTTAATGAATGCATATCCAAATATCAGACACATCATCAGTAGGAAGCATGCATAAGCAAGCAGCACTTCAGGTGAATGTCACACGGAGTACCAAGACAAATAAAGTATTGCATGAATAGGGGGTAGAGATGGTGGCTCAGTGGTGAGCACAAAAGTATTACCGTACATTATCAGGTTAGCACTGTTGCTCCACAGCTACATAGAAAGTTCTGGGTTTGAATCTGGTCCTTTCTGTGTGGCGTTTGCATGTTCTCACTGTGTTCACATGGGGGGTTACTCATTGTCTTACATTGCATGCTGGATAGGGTTCAGCCCTAGCATGATTAGATATCAGACTATATTGTCAACTCGTTACACTCCATTTCCATCTACTAGTCTGAGATTGCACTCTTTCTATGAGGGGAATCCCCCAGGTGAATTCCAGTTCAACTAACCAATCACTAGAGACCAACGGATCTGAACGGGCCTGAATCTAATGTTACTTACCGTAATCCAGTCGGGAGAAAGCAAAAAATATATAAAATAAAAAAAATCTCCCCTTTGATTATGCAAATATCGAAGCAGACTGACATTTGGATTTCAAAGTAAGCAGTACTTTTAATCGATTTAAAACAGCATCTCTCTCATCTATGGCGGCCGCCATTGCTGTCAGCGCACTTAACACATTGACTGCCAGCCGTTTTTTTCTTGCTGTAGGTAGCTTCTGCCAAGCCGTTTTTTGAGGATTGTGGCTCATTTTACAAGCGCCGAGGATTATTTTCTGCTTGGAGTTTGTGAACATACAATATCTCAAAAGTACTAATAGAATGTGTACTTTCTCTGTCTAAAAGAGTTAGTTTGTAGAGTTAGTAGTTATGTAAGCATTATCAGTTGAATACAGCATGGTTTTAGCATGAGAAAAAATATTCAGAGATAAACGGCTTTTTGTGAAATTCGATAGAGCTGTCACTTTAACCATTCATTTTTGGCTCTCTCTCTCTCTCTCTCTCCCTCCCCCTCTCGCTCTCTCTCTCTCTCTCTCTCTCTCCCTTCCCCTCGCTCTCCCTCCCTCTCTCTCTCTCTCTCTCTCTCTCTCCCTCCCTCTCGCTCTCCCTCCCTCTCTCTCTCTCTCCCTCCCTCTCGGGAGGGAGACGCACTAGGTTTAATCCTAGTGAGAGGGGGAGAGGGAGAGAGAGAGAGAGAGAGAGAGAGAGGGAGGGAGGGAGAGAGAGAGAGCGAGAGAGAGAGAGAGAGAGAGAGGGAGAGAGCGAGAGGCAGAGTTGCTTCAACTCCTCCCTCTTCTTGGCTGCCGCGGCCGTCACAGTCTCAGTGCTTTTGCTGCTCTCCTGTGCCTGTCTGCAGGCTGCTGTTTGAGGAAGTCGGCATGGACTCGCTCGCTTCTTGGGAGTTTTGGTTGAGAGAAGCTTTTGCGATTCTGGTCATATTTATGCTGCGTGTTTCAAAGTGTGTTCCACCTGTAATGTATTATGTAAATTTGCAATCCCGCATCGCCAGCAATCAGTGCGAAAACGAGAGCGTTTTCCCCCAACCATTTTCATGAGAATGTAATACTGTAAAATCGCCTTGCCATTTCCTTGAATGGCTTGCTCCCTTTTTCTTTGATTTCGCTCGTCTGGGGGAGCACTGTCAACACTTAGTGGGTCGGTAAAATAGATTATACACATTCAATACCTCCAATAATTGTACAGGAGACGTAAAAGGGATTGATCAACGCCCCACCGTCAAAAAAAAAAAAACGTTTTTTTTGACGTATCCATACGTCGCTGGCAGTCAAGCGCTGGATTTTTTTTGACGTATGCATACGTCGCTGGCAGTTAACGTGTTAACAACCGCTTGACAGCGGCATTAGTCCCGCCCGTTGTGCCGTTTATTGACACCGATTGGCTAATCATTAGTCCCTCTCGGCGCTCATTGGCTCGGCATTCTTGTTAACCGAGGAAAAGTAATTTGCATATGAAGATGCCAGACCAAGAGCAGCCACTGGAGAGTAAGCAGTTACGAAAGGTGTCTGGACCCAGGCAACTTCAGCCGCCCCATAACCCTAAATAGGAATAAGTGGGTATATGGATACTGTAATACACATATGTATGTATGTTTTTACTGTGTTGCGATTCCCATTTTCCATATAAATGCTAAGAAATATTTACCATTACCTTCACCCGGGTCCATACTCCATAGACTCTGCCTGCTAGAAATGAGCATCACCTCACCTTGCCACAGCTAGCTTAGACCTTCCATTCAACTTCCTTAGTCTTACACCTCATACAATAACCCTGTGCACTGAATAAACTGTGATCTGTTGTTCAGTGCTACCTGAGAATTATCCATCCTGATCCGATTTCAACTCTCTATGTGGCTTTGAATAGTTCAGAGCACAATAAACAATGAAACACATTGAGGGGACAGTATCAGGGAGGGTGACGTAAAACAAAAACACTAGTTTCTCTCAAAAGGTGAGAATTTATTTTCAACAAACTACTCTCTCCTACGCTAACAACACGTAACATAATCCAAGAAACAATACCCTCACTCAAATGGCCTCTTTCTTGGAACGCAGAAGGAATAGACAGCCTAATTAATTCAATAAATTAGCTAAACTATCATCAGAAAGATGTGTGAAAAATGGATTGTCTGCCACCTGGTATGTTGTTGATGCAATTGTTGGGCCATATAGCAGCCTGTGGAGCAGAGGCAGGCTGAGGGGGCATCAGACTGGCTGCGACAACGACACAAGGAACAATCAACTCAAATCAACTACTGCAGCAGCCCTGCTAGAAACAACTACAGTGCCATCACGCGCACGCACACACACACACACACACACACAAATATGCACACGCACACACACAAACACAAGCAAGCAAACACATGCATTTCACATGCACGCGCGTGCACAAACACACACACACAATAAGGCAAAGCAGTGCTAAGTATTAATCGATTGTGACTGCAAGGGGGCTGGTGTGTGCACTGTGCAGAGTTAAATGTAATCTGAGGGCTGTTTATTGGTCCAAACCCCAGGAGATGAGACTAGGCTAATGAGCTCGGCAGTAACACTGCCTGCCGGGCCCTGGGCTTCTCTCTGTTAATACCCTCAGACGTTTCAATAAGAGGACTGGGGCTCGAGCACAGCCCATTATTACACGTCTGTCTCTGTGCTTTTTAATATCGGCTCATCCAGGAAACGCAGACGCCGCAGATCCCCGTTAGCCAGGTGCCGACCGGGCCTGCGAAGCCACAATGAGCTGCAATCTATTCAGGATCCCTGCCAATCATATTTACAGCTACCTACTATGGGGACTGGCCACGGCTCACTGACAATCAAAGGCCAGGAAAAAAACTAGTTTTCCGTTTCTTTTCTTTTTTTTTTACATTATTTTGATTACTCACTTGAGCGTGATTGAGCTGGCTTGGTGACAGAGCTCTCCAAGTACACGCTTGCTGGTTTATAGTCAAGTGGTTAGGTTACATCAAATTCACATTGACTTCACACTTTTATATATATTTTTGCAAAAATATAAAATGAAAACGATTGTACAAAAATCTGTGTATTTAATTCAAATGTGTGTAGCTTTTATTTTCAAAAGCAAAACTGCTTGAAAAGAATGCATAAAAGAATGCATAAAATCCACTTTTATGTCTTCGATATCAAAAAGTCCTTAATGCAATACCAATACCGGAAGTGTGGGGGGCAAGAGAGTAAACAGTGCGTCGCTGTCTGTACTGCCGCCCACACTTCCGGAATGGTATTGCATCAAGGACTTTTTGATATCAAAGACATAAAAGTGGATTTTATGCAACAAGTTGGAAGCGACAACATCTGTCGCTATTTAGAAGAGGATGTTAGGCATCAGATAGGGTCTTCACTTCAAGTTTCTGGCTCAGGTAAGACATCTTTTGAGATGTAGCCGCGAGAGTGGAAAGCTGGTCAATGGGGAAATGTTATGTGGTTGGCCGGGCGCTAATGCTCATGCCCCGGCTAGTGGGGTAAATGGCTACCATGGTTGTATGGTGATAATAACCATTGTTCAGATGCCTTATTCCATCATTTCTTTTCATTGCATCAAGCATTTATAGTATATTATATAATAATGTATTTCCACACCTGACCTATAGTGAGGCCTTATGATGCACTAATGTCATATCTACATTTATTTTTTTATTTGCTTTATAAATCAGTGTCCTCATGGATGCGCTCTCAAAGCCCTGAGCTATTGAAGTGAGGGAAACGGGCTTCATAAAACCACTTTTCTTCTTAAACTCTTGCTATTATTCTAGTATTCCAGTATTTCTTACTTAACACAAATCCACTATATTTTTTGAGACCAGTTAAAATCCCAAAATACACAAAACCAATGTATCCGATATTTCAAACAAATGTCGCCCACACGCTTCCTCTCTCTCTGGTAAATATAAGGAAAAAGGATCAGATAAGATCAGATCTATTGCTCCTCGGTGCACCAACATCCTGAACACATAGCATGATTTTTTTTCTTTTTCGATGGCTGTGGGTAGCACACTTCCTCTACTAACGTGAACAGGAAAGCCATCCAGTGCCAGTGGTTGAGGCTGCAAGTTGGAAACGTAAGTGATGTGGTGACAATGTGACATGATACAACACTTTCATTCTAAACTGAGGCCACCACATGCCCACAAAGTGCTTTCACATTTGAACCAAGAGTTGTATTTTGTTGCAATTCCAGGCTGTTACTGAACACCTACCTTGAGGTCTACAAAGGTAATGCTAACATTAATAAATCCACATCGTAGCTGTATGGTTTGGCTTTAGAATTGTCTGCTCTTAGCTGTAACACAACAAAATAAAGCAAACAATCGGCTACAGAGAAAGGACGTATAACCTTTTGTCCTTTGCCCCTTCAGGCACATTAACGGATGCGAATGTATCTGCTTTCATCACTAAATGTTAAACGCTCGACTTAAAAGAGTAAAAACAGGTGCACTTATTGTTCGTTCACTTTGACAAGAGCATTTGAATGATGGATAATGGGCGGCTCATAGAATAGAGTGTATCCATCAAAACAGTGCATACACAGAACAGGTTATCCTTTAGTGACCACAAATAGGAATGTATTCTTCTTCTTCTGTTCCACCATAAAACCAAACAGAAGAAGAAGAAGAAGAAAATAAGTACATCCGGGTCACTTCCAGTGTTCACTCACTGTAGTTAGCTGTACAGTATGTAGCTTAGCTTGATATATACACGGATGATATGTATCTGTTTTAGAGAATATAAATGATTCACTTGAATTAAATGGCCGCCCATATGGAGTAACGTCATATATGGATTGCAAGCTGCAGCCGGGAATACCTATGTGACTGACAGCAAACAGAGCAGGCTGGGTCGCACCGGCAGGACAGAGGTACATTAGATCGCTCTCATCTCGTTCTCTCTCATATATAATAAACATATGACCTGCTGTGTGTCTGAAAATAAGTATAAATAATATTTACAAGACATAAATACAGGTATTTCACATGCACTGTTTTCCTCGTTTTGAGGTCGCAGTTCAAGCTGATTATCGTTTCTGCTGATGCTAATCAAACCAAAGTTGTCAGGGTGACTTAAACATCATATTTAAAGCTGGAAATAAGGTCCAGGGTGTAAAAAAACAGAATTTTCCTTTAAAGCTTAAAATAGAAACTTTGTAGTCAACTGTCTTCGGTGGCATAGAGCCAGTTTAGGTATAAGATAAATATAACACCACCAAAAAACTACACAGTCAAAAGTAAAATCACAGAGATCAAAAAAAGAAAATGTTAGCTGAGGGCTAACACAAGAATGTGTGCACAACAGCTCCACAATGTAGCATAATAAACCAGCCCATACAATTAGCATGGGAACACATATGCTGTCAAAGAAGGCGTGAGACAAAAGGGGTCAGGGGTTCTTCAAGGTTCTGTATGAGGCCCGCTTCTGATCAGCTTGACTATGAGCAGGGTGAATGGCTGGGAAGAGTGACCCTGGGGCGCGAGAGGTCAGGGAGACTCAATGATGTGAGCTTTAACGTCCACAGATGCAGGACACGGGACGGCGACCCTCTTTGACATCTTAATTAGCTTCAACATCTTACTCTTCTGCTTTTGACAGATGCCTTTAGCATGGATTACAGGTGTGAAACAGTTTCCACTGCAATTTACTGTTCTCAACATAATTGTAAATCCATAAGTATAATGATGAGCTTTCATCTGTGTTGGGCTTTTGACAACCTTTAGGGGTGTTTTCAGACCTGCCTAGTCTGGTTCCTTGTTTTAGACCAGACGTGAGAATGATACATTGTTTAGTTTTTCAGCTGGTTTGGTTTGGTTTGACACCAGGAAAAAACCAATCTGGCAGGATGCCAACCCTCCCACATCGAGGTCAGCTCATGTTCACACCACAAACGAACCGTACCAGAGTTCTTTTGGAACCACACCGAGACCACGTCTCCAGCGAGGTTTCGGTGCTGTTGCTTGGTCCACTTCTGGTGAGCACCAGAGTTCGATTGCTGCATCCACAACTGCTCAAATGAACCGCACCAAGGGGGAAAATAAATTCTAGTGCGATTCAAATGAACCAAACAAGGTAGGTGTAAAAATGCACTGAGATTGTTTTTTTTATGTCATGAACCAGTGATGGGTGATGGCTATGTAAAAGATACAATAGGGCAAATATAGAAGCATGTGCTATAGACATTTTTCCACGGCAATGTGGAGAGATGCCCAGAGATGTACATTTGTGGCTAACTGTTTAATTCATTAATATATTTTGTGTGTGTTTGTGTGCGTTTGGGCGTGTACGTGTGTGTGTGTGTGTGTGTGTGTGTGTGTGTGTGTGTGTGTGTGTGTCTTACAGAATCATCAGATGCTGAGGCAGGCCATCCGTCCCACTGTTGGTGCCGCACTGGGATGTTGGTCAAGTCTGAAACATTCCTCTTCACCTGCAGACACAAACATAAGCTAAAATCACTACTATATATTCATTCAAGAATATAGAAGACTTTAGATCTACACAACCCTAGTGATTAGAAAGGATCAAACAAATTACAAACACAATAAATCACTACTCAGCTCTCTGAATCTCTGAATCTAATTCTGTCATAAAAAGGGCACTATTAAATGCTATTAAAATTCAAATGAAGCTAAACGTCCTTTATGATTAATAAAAGGGTGCGTGTGGATGAATATATTTCGAAGAAGTGCTTCAATTTCAGATTTTTTTTAAATACAGTAAATACAATATAGCAACAAGAGCTACATGATGGCACTGTCTGTCCAGCGACATGAAGACTAACAGGGATGGAGGAAGAGAATGGAGGAGAAGATGAGGGGTGGTGGTGGGGGGGGGGGGGGGTTGCAGAAAGAGAAAGCCAGTGTTATCAGCATTCCTGGGATGCCTGGACTAATGCTCAGCAACAACAGCCCCACACTCTGAAATGAACAGTATTTCTCTTCTCCCATTCACGCGCGGACGCTCTATCTGCGTCACTTAATAACATTCCGTGCTTTTTAAACAGTTAGCAGAGCGGCAGCGCCTGTCCCGCCGAGCGCCCGCGTTTCACCGTCCAGCGCGGGGTTTGTTGCTTTAAAGCCCCGACGCCAGCCTGATGTGCGCCAGCCGAAGGTGATCAAAGCGCCCGGCGTCGGCGTCTGAGCGCCGGCGGCCGCGGATTCTAGTGCATTACTTCCGCAGAATGGCGCCCTGTAGGGCCCGCGGGGGCTGGACACTGATGCTGAGACAACTGTCTATTGTGGAGGGAAAGCTCCCTCCAGTCCGCGCACACACAGGTCAAATCCTGCCTTTGGAAGCGGCGCTGTGGGGACACGATGTATCCTTGGGCACAACGCAAGGCTGCTGGTCACGGAGGTGGAAACTTCAAGAACGCTACAAACACAAAGTCAAAGCCAATGTCAGGGAAAGCAGGAAAGGCGCTGCAAAAACACTGAACTATGAAGGGGCGGACTTGGCTTGGGCGCAAAGTCCTATTGTATTTTATATTACTGCACTTTGCGTGCGTGTGTGTGTGTGTGTGTGTGCGTGTGTGTGTGTGTGACTGAGAACATAAACTCATAAACATAGCAACTGTAAGACCAAAAAGATTATGATTAGCCAATGGCAAAGAATTATATATTTCAAAATCAGCCTTTATCCATCTGTCAAGGCATCAAAAAATGATGTTCTATCTAAAGTTATCACTCTCACAAAATATATAATTTATTTGCGCTGGCACACAAAAAGCACTCCACAGTACAACTGTGAAGGGGAAAAAAACAATGATAAAGCAGTGACACAGTCGGTCCTCCGTCTTCCTCTCCTAAATCCCACAGCACACAGCGCTCGGTGCTTCTATCCTTATGAAGAGAAGCTATGGGCAGGATAGCTGCGCTGGGGGTCAGGCCGGGTGGCCAGTGTTATTACAGAGTGTAATATCTATGTTTGACCAGCCGGACTACAGGGATTTGACTGACCGAGCGGCCGGCCGGCCGATGAATAGAGGGGAGAAAGAGAGGAGAGGAGAGGCATAAACACTAGTAATGAAGAGGCTGCAGTCAGAGGTTAAAGCAGCATCAGAGAAACAACAAACTAACGCACCCACCATGGAGAGAGTGAAGGTGAGAGAGGCGGAGGAGTAGGAGGAGGTGGAGGAGGAGGAGGAGGAGGAGGAGGAGGAGGAGGAGGAGGAGGAGGAGATGGAGAGGGGAGGAGGAGATGGAGAGGAGAGTGGAGGAGGAGATGGAGAGGAGAGGGAGAGGAGAGTGGAGGAGGCGATGGAGAGGAGAGTGGAGGAGGAGATGGAGAGGAGAGTGGAGGAGGAGATGGAGATGGAGAGGAGAGTGGAGGAGGAGATGGAGAGAAGAGTGGAGGAGGAGATGGAGAGGAGAGTGGAGGAGGAGATGGAGAGGAGAGTGGAGGAGGAGATGGAGAGGAGAGTGGAGGAGGAGATGGAGATGGAGAGGAGAGTGGAGGAGGAGATGGAGAGAAGAGTGGAGGAGGAGATGGAGAGGAGAGTGGAGGAGGAGATGGAGAGGAGAGTGGAGGAGGAGATGGAGAGGAGAGTGGAGGAGGAGATGGAGAGGAGAGTGGAGGAGGAGATGGAGAGGAGAGTGGAGGAGGAGGTGGAGAGGAGAGTGGAGGCGGACATTAAAAGGCCCACCTGGCAGCGGAGAACCTGACCTCGCCGCAGAAAGACAACACAGCGGGCCTAACCACCTGAAACTACACAGCCACAAACTGCAGTTAATTACAGAGAGCTTTTCTGACCAACTGAATGAAAACTAAAGGATGGTACTTGGAGCACAAGCTGATGCAATAGTATCAACGACTTTAAAAAGAACAAAAGTAGTTGAACATAAAGCAATCCAATTTAGTGATGCAAAAAAAAATATAGCAGATTGAGAGGAGGTGACGTAGTGCCTTGGCCCTCATTTGTATAGGTCAGGGGTGGGCAACTGTTTTTCATGGGGGGCCACATGAGAAACCCAGATTGTTGCCGGGGGCCGAACAAATATTGTCACGCCGTAACCCATGGATGGGCAACTTTGATGATAGAGAGGGCCACAAAAAAATGTCCTCGCTACCAGTTTTTGCTGAGGGCTGAACGGCGCCAGCGCGAAACATTTTGGGCATTTGAAGCCAGGTTTAGAGGAATAACTCATTTTAAATTGACAGTTGTGATGTCATTATTCAGTCTTAACCACCAATATTTGATCCTTTTCTCACTCACTCCTATGTCTCTCCCTCTTCAGTGCTTGAAATTAACTTTTTTGACCACCTGCCAATATGGCTGCTAGATTTTAAAGTTACCAGCCAATTCGAATTTCCACTAGCCGAAATGTTTTTCTTGAAATAAACCAGAATATGAGTGGGTTATTTTAAGCTTAAGTATCAGTAAGTGGCCCGGGATTCTCAAAGCCTGTGTTGAGGGTCACACAAGAACAAAAATGCACTCTTGAAGCTAAATAAATCCAAAACCAACAAGTTAATTATTAAAATTTCTACTTCAATGTAGAACAGTCATTTCTTACACATGAGATTACTTTTAGCCTTTTAGTCATAAATATTATTGAAATATATTCCATATTCCAGACTGAAATGCTATAACAGAAGAGTATTGGCCAGAATGACATGAACATTTGGACACTTATTCAGCGGGTATCTTGCATGTTGCGTTCAGGTGCACTGTAAAAAAAAAAAAAAAAAAAAAAAAATTTTTTTTTTTTTTTTTTTTTTTGCAATTCCATCGCGGGCCACACAGGGGGCGCCGGCGGGCCGCATACGGCCCGCGGGCCGTATGTTGCCCATGTATGGTATAGGTAGTGTAAGTTTTGGTTGTAGTGCCTAGACCTCAGTCACAATGCCCCATAGTGTGAATATGCTGGCCACAGCGGCCATACTGTGGGGATCAGTACTGTCTAATGCTGCCCCCTGTCTGCCATGAAAACCCATCTCACTAGTGAAAGTAAGTTCAACTACCACAAATTGAACGATAGTATTTCTTATTTCATTGATTTCCAAATGACACATTTGACATGGTAATTTGGAGCTTATAATTACTAACTTAAATTTGCTTTAAGAACATAAATTAATGGGCACATCTTCAGTGCCTACTGCCCAGGTGGGTTATCTCGTCGTAAGGGCCTTTCTCTCTGTGTGGAGTTTGCATGTTCTTCCCGTGCTCCCCCAGGGGGGTTCCTCCGTATATAACCCCCCCACTAAAAACATGCAGAAGATCAGATCGTCATCGTCATCCGACCAGTGACGACAACATCCGAAGTTGGTCCCCGGGCGCTGTACGAGAAAGCGACCACTGCTCCTGGCCTGCCCCTCGGAGGAAAGGACATGCCTGGATGGGTTAAATGCAGAGGACACTTTTCACCGGCCACCGTCAGCATGAGTGTGTTGTGGCCGCATGCATGTGTTGTGGTGTTCGTGTGACAATAAAAGAGGGGCTTGTCCGTTACGAGAGAGTTTTTTTTTTTGGTTCAGATATCATTACAGGATACTGAGCTGACGCCAAAATGGAAAGAGACCAGCGGTTGGTAAAAGTGTGGTTACATGCTTAGACATTTATTTTGCATGGCCAGAGTTTGAACTACATGCACGAGCTTACAGACGCTAAAATGTAAAAAGGAACGCCTGTATGAATATCCGAATTTAAAATCAAAGTCTTAAACAAAATCAGATGCTGTTGCCGAGGCTGTGACGAAGCAGCATGTATGAGCCGGTTATACGCCGCATTTGCTAGACTGGGCTGTGGTGCTGAACTGCTGGGCAAACACACCGCACGGCAAAATTAATGATCCAATCACTGTAAATGCCAAGTGCCTGTAATCCCTGGCTGGAAGGAAATCAAAGAGAAGAAAAGGTTGCTGTTAAAACAGTCACAAGCTCTCTCTCTCGCTTTCTCTCTCTCTTTCTCTGTGTGTCCCTTGAGCACCAGATGCCTTTCTTTCATTCCTATTTTTCTATCTATCCTTCCTTGTTGCTCTGTTGTCCCGCCTGCGTTTGGTTCCTATATGCACCCCCACCCCCCCGCCCCCCTCCCCCAGCTGCGGGGTAGGGACGGGCCCCGTGGGGCAGTAGAGAAGGGAAATCCCTGGGACAACTGGTATGGTCACGGACGTCCCGGGACCCAGCGGCCACCCCTATTCTACCCTCTTACTTCCCTGGCAAACATTTGCTCTCCAGCTTAGCCCGCGAGCTAGCCAGCAACTTACCCCCACACTCTTGTCTGGGAATGCCAATCAGAGTCTACACAGCCCTGAGGGGTTGTAGAGATGGAGAGAGAGGGAGAGGCTGGAGAGAAGGGACAACTGGTGAGAGAGAGGGATGGAGAATGGAGGGATAGAGATGGGGGGGGGGGGCAGTTCCCTGGGAGCCACAAGGCAAAGACAAACAAGAAGACAGGACTCTATCCCCATTGATATGCACATGCAGGGCCCGTCGGCCAGTCTTCTGCTAAGACAAAAGGGAGGACGGGCGAGAGAACGCGGCTCTGTAGTGGAGTCCATGTGTGTCTGTGAGTGGACACAGTATGAGCAGAAAGGACAGGCAGACTGGCTGAATATGGTGTGTTACTTCTTCTTTGTTGCATTCTTCTCCGGTCTTCTTATGAGAGAAATGCAACACCCCCCCCTCTTGTTTGTGTCTTTATTTCACTGTTCCACATACCACTCCTAGTCCTTACTCCTAGTCCTTACTCCTAGTCCTTACTCCTAGTCCTTACTATGAGCGTCAACAACCACTCCAAGGCAAACCTCAATGAGATCACCCACAACTATATAACACTAATTTGATTGCCTTTACTCGCAGGCCAATTGCACCTGTAGCTCTCCACACTAGTTATTGAACCCTCTCATCAGTCTGCAGATGGTGTGTGTGTCCACATGCTGTAATGATGTATTACGTCCCAACACATTCGGGTGGAAAGGAAAGGAGGCGCTGTTCCCTGTCTAAAGAGTAAATATATAAAGAGTAATGGTCAACACGGGGCAAACAGAGTGCAGATCTGTGCAGGTTAAAGTTCTGGGCCTCATTTTCACCGCAGGGGGTCTCGGGACGCCTAAAGACAAGCATGCGTGAGGAAAAGACCACGACATGGAGGCCTGTTTGAGGCCGCATTGTCCCGTCTCCATCCCCTATGGCCCCTGACAGCCCCCCCCCCCCCCCCCCCCCACCAAGCCGGCAGTCCTTTCCCTCCTTTCTGTGTCCATGGTCTCCCCCCCACCACCACCACACCACAGGGACCCCTCCCCAGTGTTTGTAATCCCAGCAGAAACACTTAAGGTTCACAGTGGGCGCTCATCAAAACCATCTGCCTGAGAAGAGAGAGAGATGAGGAGGGAGGAGAGAGGGAGGGAGAGAAGAGGGAGGAGGGAGAGAAAAGCAGGGAGGGAAGTTGCCTCCCCCAGTTCAGAACCTGGCTGTACTAATCTGTTCAATTAGCACCATTACAAGCCCTGCTAGTAGGCTGATTATTATGACTGTAATGGTCGCCTGCGCTGAGGAGCCAGGCCCAGGCAGCGCTGAGGAGCCAGGCCCAGGCAGCGCTGAGGAGCCAGGCCCAGGCAGCGCTGCTGAGGAGCCAGGCACAGGCAGCGCTGCTGAGGAGCCAGGCCCAGGCAGCGCTGCTGAGGAGCCAGGCCCAGGCAGCGCTGCTGAGGAGCCAGGCCCAGGCAGCGCTGCTGAGGAGCCAGGCCCAGGCAGCGCTGCTGAGGAGCCGGGCCCAGGCAGCACTGAGGAGCCAGGCCCAGGCAGCGCTGAGGAGCCAGGCCCAGGCAGCGCTGCTGAGGAGCCAGGCCCAGGCAGCGCTGCTGAGGAGCCAGGCCCAGGCAGCACTGAGGAGCCAGGCCCAGGCAGCACTGAGGAGCCAGGCCCAGGCAGCGCTGCTGAGGAGCCAGGCCCAGGCAGCGCTGAGGAGCCAGGCCCAGGCAGCGCTGAGGAGCCAGGCCCAGGCAGTGCTGAGGAGCCAGGCCCAGGCAGCGCTGAGAAGCCACAGGCCCAGGCAGTGCTGAGGAGCCAGGCCCAGGCAGCGCTGCTGAGGAGCCAGGCACAGGCAGCGCTGCTGAGGAGCCAGGCCCAGGCAGCGCTGCTGAGGAGCCAGGCCCAGGCAGCGCTGCTGAGGAGCCAGGTCCAGGCAGCGCTGAGGAGCCAGGCCCAGGCAGCGCTGAGGAGGAGCCAGGCCCAGGCAGCAGCGGGCTGTAGGGGACAGGGGCACAAAGCCACGAGGCTTAGGAGGACGAAGCAATTTCACCGAGTGGAATCAAGTTGCTGCTAAGTGAGAGAAGAAATAATGAGCCTGGAATGTAACAGGCATGCTCCATAAAGGAAACCCAATCTGAAAAATAGGAAGTTAAAATGATCCCAAACCACCACAGAATTACAGAGTGATAATATCTCAACTCTGATAGATGCCATTCATCAGTGTTTTCAGTACAACATGATGATCAGTTAATTTGCCTGTGAGATAATGATCAAGAGAGAGACCCACTCCCCACTCGGTCCTCGGGGAGCTTGTTTCCCCTCACCTGTGACAGCAGGCTACCCACTGTGAATAATAAATGACACCGGCTCAGGTCTCCCTCTCTGCAGGGGGGTTAGGAACAGGACAGGACAAGGCACGAGTGTGCAGCGCAAGACTACAATATACTTATGAAGATGGGACGTTTATTTTAATTGATTTAAAATGAACTGTACTATGCCTCTGTATCAGCTTCTCTATTATGATGTCAGCTCTCTATATGCGTCATTGCACCTTATAAAGCCGGGGTGCGGTTGGGGTCATGGGCCTTGCTCAAGGGCACGTCGGTGGTGGTAATGAGGGAGGGGCAAGTGATGCCTTTTCACTTTCCCCACCCAGATTTATCCTGCCGGTCCCGGGGATTGAACCTACAACATTCCGGTCACAAGCTCGCTTCTATAACCTTTAGGCCACCACTGCGCCCCCCCCCCCCCTGCCCCTCCCCCTTCCCGATGCAGTTGTGACAGTAATAAATGATGGGTAGGAAGGCGGACTGCCTTCACACTGGAGTCTAGTGTGAATGAACGGTGAATATTTCATTATGCTACCAAATCCACTGTTTAGTTACAGGTGAAGAAAATGAATGTACTTTCAGTCCCCCTCCATCGCTCCCACATGACTAGATCAGTGTTCAGTCATTTAGAGCACCGCCTCCACTGTTGAGACTGGAGAGAGACAAGAGGGACGCATGGTGTGTGTGTGTGTGTGTGTGTGTGTGTGTGTGGGGGGGGGGGGGGGGGGGGAGTGTACCAGAGCGCAGCTGTGAGAGTAATTATGTGCTCGGAAATGTGATCATTTGTGATGAATAATGAATCGATGGCTGAGATAGACTAGCAATGTCTGGCAAATGGAATGAAAGCTGCATGAAGGGAAAGTAGAATCAGGTACAATGATATAAAGTACCGCTATGTGTGAGAGGGAAAGTGCATGACTGCCAGAGACAAGCTGTTTAGACTGTAGGTCTAGTTTGTTATTTTGGACAGGGGACAGACTGTCCTGTGCTGTGTTCTAGTTTACTACGTGTGTGTGTGTGTGTGTGTGTGTGTGTGTGTGTGTGTGTGTGTGTGTGTGTGTGTGTGTGTGTGTGTGTGTGTGTGTGTGTGTGTGTGCATGTGTGCGTGCGTTTCTGACCCTCCGTATTGTGGGCGTGCATTTCTGATGTCCTGTATGATGTGTGTGTGCGCTTGTGTGTTTGTTTGTGTAGTTTCTGACCTCCTGTATGGTTCTGGAGCCGGGGAAGTTGAGGCTGTAGTCCCTCTGGGCCTCGCGATGACTGATCACCAGCAGGAAGTTCTGGTTTAGCGACTCTGGGAGGGCACTGAACAGAGATAGACAGAAAGAATTCATTAATACACAGGACAAGATGTTACTATCCCTCGTGCCAAAATCCAAGGTAAATAGAAGCCCAATGCAGATTAAAAACAAGCAAACAAACGAGTGATATAACCACCATCAGATGTAACACCATAGGAGACATCAGGCTACACCGTCATAGATCTACAGTCATTCCACAGATGGTCCAATCAGCAGTTACCTACCCTAGCCAACAGCAGTATGCAGCATGTCATTGGGGTTCTCAAGTGGGCACATTCTTTCACCGATGTTTCGTTAAGTTAGCCCCGCCCCCACCACACCTCAAGAAGGCTTCACGATGTAATCCAGCGTCCTAGAAACACCACCGCACAACTCCATTTTACCTCACCATCTAAAGCCTTCCATCAACCTAGCATTATCTTAGCCTTAAGGTCCTTCCTTACACACCGGGAGTGTTATTTTCGTGAGATTAATTCGCATGTCAATCATATTTCTAGAACCTATATCAGTCAATGCAACCGTGCATACCACAGCTAACCACGATTTTTCGGAAATTCGCGTCTGACGTGTACACATCTGTTGCTGTGATTGACAGGTGGGTCAAAATTCGCATCGCAATTTCCTGCTGTATATTCGCATCGGTCTTGAAGTGTAACAGCCATTAGCCTTGGAACGTAGCCTTCACCTAGAATTAGCATCCCAGGTCGGTTTCCGTATGACATTCTTAACTACACCACCAATGGTATACAGCCAGACATAATCGATACGGCCGCCATACCCAATCTTCAGGCAACGATTCAGGCCTGTTGATGCGGACTGTCAGTCATGACCAGCACCAATAGAAATCAATCAACTCCACACAAGGCCTGAGGTTGTAGCAGGGGCGTCCCCAGCAAAATGAGTAAACTGTGTGATTTCACTAGGATTTCAATGACTAGAAGTTAGCCCAAGGAGAGAATGTAGTGCATGTACTTGGTCATAGCGTTCACTCTCTCTTGTTATCTCCCAAACCTACATTATAGTATACTTGCGCTGTTCACGTCAGCTGTGTCGAGTCACATTTTCGGGGAGCTGCCCTACGGCGCCTAGTCGCCTACTGCGAGGGCTTTGATGGCCGACGCGCTGGAGTCAAGTGAAGGGCAAGCTGAGACTAGTCAGTCTGATCACGGTAGCCTGCTGAGCGGGAGGGAGCAGGCCGACTGCTGTCACTCCTCCGGGGGCTAGTAGCCAACACCACTAGCTGTGCCTTAACAAGCCTGGCTACAGCTCCACTCAGCACAGCAGGCCGTCAGAGCTATGACCACCTGCACAGTAACAACATGGAGTCCACAACAATTGGCTATTAGTGCTATTAAATCTGGTGGTTATAAAACAGGCACAGAAGAAAGAGGCAGAGGTTTCCATATCTTCTTTAAAAGGTGCATTACGTAAGATTTCATTATCCAATAGCACAAAGTCACCATATCTGAGGCTTGGTCGATACCGATGACTCAACGACCGCCAGGTGCTGAGATTTCTGGCTTTCACAACAGCTACTCGAATATGGAGGACGGTACCAGATACCTATAATATAGATAAAGACACCTCATTGCAGGCTCCGCCAATAATAAGAAATGGGACTCTTCCGGTCCCCCAAATGGGCGTGGTTATCAGCTTGTCATTGGCTGTCTGTCAATACTAAAAAATTTGAAACGGATACAATACTCATTTGCAACAGTATGGATACCAGCAGTGGTTTCTCTGAATGAAAAATCAAACATACTACTGATTTCTCCCTCCCTATCATTGGTGGGTATCTGTTGCTTCAACAAGCTCAGTGTTCTGATAGGCTGATGAGTAGAGCAGGGGTAATCTGCTGTGTTGTGATAGGCTGATGAGTAGAGCAGGGGTAATCTGCTGTGTAAGTGCAACGTTTTTAATGAGTTTTTATTGGGCCTAGATGATGGAGATGCGTACATCTGTCCATCCATCTGTCTTTATTTCTTATGCCTCTTGATGTGTTGTCATACCCCCCACCGTGGTATCGAAAAATGGTATCGAGTATCGAGATTTTCCTGGGTATCGGCATCGAAGTAGAAATTCTACTATCGTGAACATCCCTAGGTGAGATATGAAAATGCACGCGAGTCGAAACATCTCACATCAAAACAGAGCATGGACAACACACGTTTGGGCGGGCCAAAAGAGCTCCAACCACTACTGTGAGAACGTCAACGACCTCACAGCCGACGTCAACGACCTCTCACGGTCGACGCCACGTCTTCCCGAACAGAGGCCAGGCCCGGCAGAACCACCTGTGAGGAAGGGGCTTGAAAGGGGGCAGAGTTTTCTGGACTGGCACCGTCGCGTCGCTTGCTCAGTAGCTTTAGAGACGTGACGGAGAGGATGTGAACAATGCAAAAGCAGACACTTTGTGTGCTTCACGTAGAGACGTGGGGGGGGGGTGGTGGTGGTGGGAGAGGAATCAAGTTTTGGAAGCATCATTTACAATAAGCTGTGAGGTTAAGTAGCGTTTTGAGCAAACGCTGGCTGGGTCTGTCAGGCTGAATATCAATGGGAGGCTTAAGGGCCGCGGCAGGCACTTAAATCAGGGCTCAGAACCGGAGGAGAGGAGGACGAAAGAGAGGGACGGATGGACGGACGGGGGAATTAATATGTAGCGCACACATTAATTATGCAATCACAGCCTTAATCTGCGCAGATCTGGACGAGCTTATGTTAACAGAAGCTCAAATTTACTGTAATGACAGCATATTTACATTGACTAAAACTACGAAATCAATATGTAAATGTAATGTTTGTTGTAGCTAACCGGGGGAAGATTGGAAATGTGTGGAGTGGGAAGGATGAATGCATATGTAATAGGGCTGAGCAGAAGGGAGAGGAGAGGGGAGATGTGTGTGTGTGTGTGTGTGTGTGTGTGTGTGTGTGTGTGTGCGTGTGCGTGTGCGTGTGCGTGTGTGTGTGCGCGTGTGTGTGTGTGTGTGAGCGGGGGGAGAGAGAGAGAGAGAGAGGAGTAGGGACACATAAATAAGGATCTAGCTAATATCATCATGATTTGTTTGGACACAGTCCCGGGCTGCTGCTGGCAGGCAGCTAGACTCCTAAACAGAGAGAGAGATAGAGGGTAAACCGAGAGGAAGTGTTACTCTGTCCTTGCGAGCAGAGAAGGAGGGGAAAAAAGGAACATCTTATCAGTCATTTATGGCAGAATGACAAGCCATTTGAAGGCTGCGTGGGTGGAGTTCTGTTCAAGATTTACTTTCAAAAACTGGATCACTCACTATTCTATAGTACAAATATTCAGAGGAGGGGGGGGGGGCACTGCGATTTGAGTCATCTCAATGCTGCACCTCAGCTCCCATCTGACTAAAGAGGACTGCTGGTTCCTACATGAAGCAGAAGAGATCAAGCTGTTTCAGGGGTAATATCCATCACTGATGTCCTTCAAAGCAGCCGTCTTCCCCATAGTCGCAGCAGCCCCCCCCAAGCAGTGCAGGGTTGCATGGCTCTGTTTGCTTCTGCCATTCGGATCTCTGTTTCTCCACACACACACACACACACACACACACACACACACACACACACACACACACACACACACACACAGCGACATCTGAGCCGGCCTGCACTGCAGCCACTCAGGAGGTACTTGACATGGCATAAGGGCGCCGGGAGGAAAATGTCATTTAACTTTATGGACGGAGAAAATGGAGCGTTTTGCAGGAGAGACGAGCAGGGTAAACAGATTGGTTTCATTCTGAGGTAAGCCTGTCGCCTCCGCTGTGGGTCCCCGCGGCACAGAGCAGACTCTAGACCTTATTAAACTAGCACTGCCAGACACACACACACACAATGTGACGTGCCTGCAAAACACAAATACCCATACACACATACACACAGACTTCCTCACGTGCACAACCTGCACAACCTCTCTCACACACACACACCCACTGATGTACACTTTATCAACCCCTTAAAACACACACACACACACAGACGCACAAAGCCAGGAGGACACACACTGAACTGACCACCTTGCCTGAGTCCAGCCTCTAACACACAGGAGGTCTCATCGACACACGGGGTCCTCTTACCTCCTCCACATTTTGCATCCACAACAAAACAGACGGACGCGAAAGCGCTCAGGCTCGGCTCTGTTTTGGTCTGCCATCTTGTCCCAAAGCTAATCAGCATGCTAGCTGTTAGATACTTTCCATCAGTGCAGCTATAGCCAGCCAGGCTAGCTAACTCCCTAAAGCATCTGTATCTCTGCTACAGGATAGCTGACACACGTGGGGGTGGGGTGGGGTGGGGTGGGGTGGGGGGGGTTCGGGAGACAGGAAGCCTTGAAACAAACACCCGACGCGGCGCCTAATGAATCATTTTTGCAATTTCAAATTTCTTTTTGAGAGTTCAAATTAAAATAACCTTTCGTTGAACAAACACGCTTCCTGAGAGCCGGAGCCGGGGGTGAAGAAACGAGTTGCCATTAAAATATTCATCGGGCCTTCATCATTTATGCAGGAGATTAGCTCCTCCTCGACACCCTCTCGTATTCACAGGCCGTCGTCAACATGGCCACGGAGAAAAGCCTTCTTTACAAGAGGCTTTAAGCGCGCCAGTCACTCACTCGCACATCACATCGCTAACGAGATAACGAGACCAGGGATGGATTATTCGCTGCACGGTGCAAAATCTCCCAAAGATTTCTTTCTTTCTAATCAAACAAGCGAAGTCAGATGAGTCAACCGGGCGGTATGATTTAATCAGTGGGTTTGCTTTAGGTGTGTGCGCCGAATGAGACCAGCTCGACAGAGTAATAATTGCCGGGCCATTATCAGTTAGGGCACATTTGCTCTTTTATTCAGCATCAATATGAAGCAAAGTGACGGGAATGTGGAAATAAAGTTTGGGTGGGAATTTGTCTTTCAAACTCTACTCATGGTACTGTATACATTAGCAAAATATGGATGTAGGAATGCTGTATAAAATATAGTGGGCATTTTAGTTATTGCCAGATACAGTATTGCAATTTTGTAGATAAATCACCATTCCTTTCAAAATAAGGTGAAATAAAGAAAGAGTTTCATTACTCTGATTCAAAATATAGAATTAAAGAAATAATTTAACTGGAAAAATTGGTTAACGTCTGGAACAATATTAGCAGCAGCATAGAGTTTAAGTAACTACTAAAACCTTTAATAATGACAATAACAAAAACTACACGTTTTTCTTTATTTTCTGTAGTACAGTAAAAGCAATGGGTCAGATCAGTGCAATTTTATCACAACTTGCTAGTTAGATGTAGCCCTGCAATCAGGACTGACTGAGTTTTGTCTACTGCAACAAATTTGCACACAGATTGCGTGTACCGCCGGCATGCGGCGTGTACAGGGTTTATTTTTACTGCAGGCTAACGGCTTGTCTGGTCGCTCTACAGGGGACTGCTCCCTCCTGCTCTGTGATCCGTCACCTAGCCTCTCCCAGTATGACAACAGGGGTCACTGTACATGCGCACACACACACTCACTCACTCACTCACACACACACACACACACACACACACACACACACACACACACACACACACACACCTTAATTTCAACCCCAACTGATCTCCACCAAAATAGTTTGACGCAGAATAATGAGCTTCTGACACCCAAAATGATATCGATGACACTTGGAGAAAATGGAAAGGGTGCTGCTAAAAAGACACAGCGGTTACTGGGGGTGTGAGAAGACAAGAGGAGAGAAAGAGAGAACAGAGAGCGAGGGAGGGAGGACCGGGGAGATACAGGCCATTAGCTGCCAACACAGCATAACTACCATTTAGCCTAACGAGCAGGCAAACTGCCAAATGACTGTTCTGCTGATGTGTGCTTGCCTGGCTGCATGGTTGCTAACGTGGGGAGGGTACGGCAAATTCAATTTTGAATACTGTGTCTCAGATTGATGCAAGGACCCTCGACACACTACGCATAAATGACTCAACGTATCTGGAAGGCATGCCACTAGTCAAAAGATCTATCAGTGTGAGCCTATGAAAATATTCTATTTTTCTGTGGGCAATTGCATAAAAAAAAAGAAAAATCTACCAGACCACCTGACAATTCAGATCCTCTTATAATACGATGGGATAGGCTACAATGCAAACTGTTGAACCCAAGATGGTGTACTAACAGGTATCAGAGGTTGCCCCTACGTGACCTGGCAACACTCCTAAAAATGGATTTAAAAAATGTTTTGATGTAGATGTTGGTTTTGAGAGACCTATATTTTTCTGATTGTTTTGATCAGTAACCAATCCCCCCCGTTACTTCATTCAAAGGATTTTCATGCTCATGGTTTTGATTCTGAAAAATCTGCCCCACGCTGAGCCGTTTGTTCGTATATAGTGCAAGCGAATTGGGTTTGAAGCCACATCTCTCAAAATAAACATGAAACCCCACATGCAATAGTTTTAATAAGGATAATAGAAATCTTTGACAACACTTGCATGTGATTTTGAGAGAAATGGTTTAATTCCCCTATTGACTTGCACTAGAACTGCTAACAAATGCTGCCAAGAGGGTTGTGCCAAAATGTCAGAAAAAAGATCTGGTGTGGGGGGAAAAACAATGTCCTCACGTCAAGGACTCCTAATCTGACACAAATTAGACCACGGACCCCTACTTTCATTTTATCCCAGGGCCCCACATCTCATAAGATTTTTGCTTTTAGATATTTGATTACAGGAAGTGTATGAAACCCATGACCAAAATAGTCATATATTCTGCCATTGTGTTACATTGTGTTACATCTACACACTAAACACACTCCAACAATATAAGCGTATAATACTAGCATGAATAAAATGTATGCAGAGACATGCAACCTTACACTCAGAGGCCATTTACATCTGGCACTAACATGTGTTTTCTGTCATCAGATTGCAATCAGATAGTGCTTGACCATATTAGCCTGATTTCATTTACACCTGGCATTAGCATGCATTTTGGGTGATCAGATTGCAATCTGATAGCAATCTGATCACCCAAAATGAGTGTCCTCTCAATCCGCATGCAGTTGCTGTCTGCAGATTGAGAGGACACATTGCATTTACACTTGCGTTCAATGTGTACACAATGCATCCCTGAACCCCTCCGGAGGTGGTTTGGCCGATCAGATTGCAATCCGTCTTCAATGTGTCTTGGGGGCGTTTACACCTGTACTTCTAAGTGGTCTGATTGCAATCTGATGACAGAAAAGGTGTAAATGGCCTCTTAGATGCACACATGTAATTTATATATCCACATTAAAATATTATATATATATATATATATATATATATATATATATATATATATATATATATATATATATATATAAGTTATATATAAGTTACATATATATATAACTGTGTTGTCCAGTCCAATGCTCTTATCCTCAAATTAAACTAAATATGGTCTTTGTTGTCTTACAATAAGCCGGTGCAAGATTTGCTTCTGCGGATGATGTTTACCTGACACTGATGAAAGAAAGATCACACATTCAACTGCCAGCTGTGATTGGATTACTGCTCTACCTGTACGTTGAGCAGTCTGACATTTCAGAAGGAAAGGTTGCTAATACCGCCACGCATTCACTGAGATCAGCAGAATAAACCCTGGATGGAGAACGCTGGCTTAATGGAGCTTTCTCACCAAATCTCTATTGTCACTAGGTATCATCACCAATGTGATAAGACTGCAATATATTGGAAAATGGAAAAACAAAATGAAATATGTAGTGTGGATGTCAGAGACACACAATCTCTGAATAATAATAAATAAAACACCCTTCAGCAAGCAACAATGTCCGTCTGAAAGATACAAATAAGGGAGAGGAAATTATTATTTACATAACACAGCGGCAGGCTTTCCTTTCAAAATGTCACAACGGATGCGAGAAAATACATGTGCACCAGCGGGTCAAATGTCTCTTAATACTCCAATGAAAATGGCATTTGTTGGCTGGGACCTGCAGGCAACTTCTCCAAAACTGGACTTACACCGCCACCTGGTGTTCACTATGAGGTACTATGCTCATGCCAGTACCACTATATTTCATATTTCAAACTGTTGAAACCATGTCTCACATCTTAAATGGTTGCCATGTATACAAAGGGCTTTACATTTAGGCATGATAGAATATTGTATTTGATATCAAAAGATATCACCTCTATTTTCAGGTTACTATTTCGCTTTATAAACATTCCACTGTGAAGCCGAGCATGTTCAGTCTGTGTAGTGACGATTCAGATGTGTTCTTTAATATTCGAGCTAACACTCCTGATGTTGCTGTCAATGAAAATCGTAGGGAGGTGGTCATTCTAGAGGTTGGCTGTAGCCTAGAGAGGAAGCCTTTCTAACCAAGATCCTGAAATATCAACAGCTGGAGCAGACCATTTCACAGCTGGGCTACAACTGTAATCTTATAGTTTTCATATTTGGCAGCCTGGGTCATGTCCATAAGCTGGTTGTGAGAGGCCTTCAGTTGGCTGGTCTCCCAAAGAGAAGGGCCAAGCAGTAAGCAAGGTTTTGTTCAATATCTGCTATTATTGGTAGCCGCTCAATATGGAGACGGCGCTGCTTTTTGAACCTATGAAGTGGATACTGACCGTTATCTTGCCTTACAGTATAATATCTGTCATGTCGACCTGCCATTGTCATCATCCTGCGTGTGGTGTTATCCTTTGTGTATGTATGCATTAACTAATTGCATTATTAGTGTTTATGTCCTTTGTACTTTGCATCCATGTGGACATAAATAAATAATTTGTGTGTGTGTGTGTGTGTGTGTGTGTGTGTGTGTGTGTGTGTGTGTGTGTGTGTGTGTGTGTGTGTGTGTGTGTGTGTGTGTGTGTGTGTGTGTGTGTGTGTGTTGAATGGCTAGATACCTGTTTTGGCTGGTGCTGGCAGTAGCGGCAATGTCTGGGGTCAGGACGTACAGGCTGTTGTTCTTGGGCAGATGTAAACTTCTCAGCGCCGTCTGAACACATATAGACACAGTACACACAATTTACTATTCACTATGAAGGTTCTATAGCTTTGCACAATGACAACATTTAGCTGGACAAAATAATCACATTTACTTATTATGTGATTAATGGACAACAATTGGACAATTTTTAAGACCAAAAACATAAGGAAGTTAAAAAGGGCTACAGGGAAGGCACATCCATTTCAGCTGATGCCATCAACAGTGCTCCTCTCCTCTCTTCCCTTTCTTTTCCTTTGTTTTTGCACTGACTCCTTTAGGTTTGTAACTAAATAATCTCTAAAGACCATAAACTCACACTGTCGGATACATCTCCACTCTTCCAGCCCTTCAGCTGCATTTTGGACACTGGAACCCCAAGCTCTGTCTCAAGGATGTGTTTGATTTCTCCTGTGAGGGAGATAAGAGAATGGACGGATAGAGAATAAATGTACTTTTCAGTTTTACATTTATCCACAAGATGGCAGCATGTGAAAAGAAAAAAAGAAGAGTGTGTTGCTCACCGACTGTGCTGCCCTCCTCCAGTACCACCTCTATAGAGCGCTGCCGGTACTCCACCCTGAAGTTGAGCATCCGGGGCTGACGCTCCACGATGTGTCGTGAGGAGGGGACGATGGGGCAGAACGCTGAGGTGGAGGCCGTGGACAACGGAGGAGAGGATGACGAAGATGAAGACGAGGGGGGAGGGGCCTCAACTGCGGCCGCTGCTTCAGCTGCTTCAGATTGGTTAGGAGGTCCGTAGAGGTTGGCCTGGCTCGCCTCGCTGGAGAAATTACTGTACAGAAGTGAAAAGTTTGAGCAGGGTCAAGCGCTCAATGCTCAACTTTCAAATACAAGCCTATAATTCAGTCAAAAATGGTCAGTGAGTTATGGAAGATCATGAACGATTGAAAGAAGCAAATTGTTTGGGGAAACAGCCTTTAAAAATAGGCAGGAACATGTAGGATCCAATCAGACACTGGGTGTATGATGAAAAGGCCTCATCAGCAATATTTCCAGATATCTGCACACTGTCCAACAACCTACAGATTCATCTTAAATAAACAGGCCTTTTTACGACTGCAGAAACAAGCGACCAAAGCATTCTCCTCCTTCCAGTACTCAATCTCCTCTTTCTTATATAGGATATGATATGATATGAACCCCCTTCCCTGCTCTTTCTTATGATATGCCCCCCCCCCCTTCCCAATTCCCACACAGCAGTGAATGATGGCTTTTCTCTCCTGGATCTCAACAAAGCTCGTCCTTTGTTCCTTGAAATGTAAGCAGCAGCTATCTCGCAGCAAGAGGCGAGGAGAGAAGAGTGCCAGGCCCAAGTTCTTACTTTGACAAAGGCTGCATTTTATTTGTCCCACCACATTGCAGAGGCAACCGCTCGCTGACCGACCGTCTACACAGCTTTCAGAAACAGGCTCGGCCACCAGGGGGAGAAATTAACACCAGCCAAATGGCAGCACAGTATGTCTCCTCTACCAGCCACTGACAAGCCACTGACGACTTCAACAGGTCCTATCCATTTCTAACAATGTAGTTGGTTGGTTGGTAAAAAAAAAAGAAAAGATAACTAGGGGCATCTGGGTAGTGTGTGTAGAGGTCAATGCACTCTCCCACCACCGCGGAGACCCGGGTTCAATTCCCGGCAGCGGTACTTCCGGCTTGGTCAGATGTTCCTACAGCACAATTGGCCGTGTCTGTGGGTGGGAAGCCGGTCGGGTATGAGTCCTGGTGGCTGCACTAGTGCCTCCTCTGGTCGATCGGTCGGTCAGGGGGGTGGAGGTACATGTATCGGAGGAAGCATGTGCCAGTCTACGGCTCTCCTCAGATCGGCAGAGGGGATGGAGAAACGAGTACAACTGGGGGGGGGGGGGGGGTAAATAAAGTGAACACAACAGCCAATATGTTATACTTTGTGTAATGAGTTAATATTGTGCTGTTCTGAGGTAATATGGTAGAAAAACTTAAGATATCAGAATCAGAATAAGCTTTATTGGCCAAGTATGTACACATACAAGGAATTGTGTTAGCTACACAGAGAAAAAACCCAAACAGACATCACTGTGTTCAAGGGTGGATGAATCTTGCAAACATGAAGCTCTCTGCTGTAAACCCAAGTGTCAGAGTTGTATCAGGGTTGTGATATCACATCTTAATCTCTCTATCTAACATGAATGCATCTGAACAACAACAATCTGAGACATTGAAACACACCGCTGGCAAAATACAGGCTGTGAGCAGATAATTCCCTTTACTGTCTGTGCATGAATAAAACAGTCACATACAGATTTTCCAGTATCATTTTCAAGTCCAATTTGAATGGATTTTACAGTAAGAAGATATTGTAAGAATGATTTTCTACATTATATTGAACCTCCTTTTAGAAATATTCACCTTCAGGGCTCCATGTTAGATCTATTGCAAACTGATTCACCCTCAAATTAAAGAATTGCGCGCATCATCTTACAGACCCTGTGACAAACCCATGGACATGGGCGGATTATAAGTGTGGATCCAGGACTTTTAAGAATTACAATTCTTGGAAGCAACTAAAATAGCCTGGTTTATGGTGAGCTGCGTTCACAACAAGCAGAACTGATCCTGAATGCACTTTCACCACAACTTGGCACAGTAACTCTGAAGGCCGTTAAATCGGCCGTTGTTACTGTTTGGGCGCAGTTCCATGCTGCCCTACATCTAGATGGCACTGTTCTCCTGTGCAGTCCAGGATCTGTTCCCAAGCAGATACAACTGCTGCTGGGCCCTTCTTCAACCAACACAAACTGTCAGGCCCGGAGAACGCATTCAGCAGAGGATTCAGCAGTTTTTATTCCGTTTTGGCAGAGAAACATTTTGGTTAATGATCAACAAGACAAGCTTCTTCAAATTCCCAACCCGCTAACTAAAGGGGACAGGGGAAGGAGGGGGCCTCATTTTAGACTGGAAGGCCGCCGTAGCCTCCAGCTGGCTCTGGCAGCAGGTCACGTCACCAGGGGCTGTTTACTGGGCAACGCCAGCCTACTCATACCAGTGCCAGCCACTTAGTCAATGTGTTGGCTGCTGCTCACACTGCCAACCAGCCTCCATTCATAACGCTGTGTGCCCATACCAAAGACCAGCAATCTTCTCATGGCCCAAGGGCCTGAACCACACTCGAGCACATGCGTGCATGCGCACACGTGCACGCCAAGTGTGTACACAAAATAAAACGGTTTAACAGAACGTCCCCAGCTTGAGTGGGTTCAGATCAGCTCAGTGCATTCAATGAGTGTCAACCAACCGTTGAAGGAAAGTGACGGAGACAAAGGCTCTTATAGAAACCTTTCTGCTTTAGAAACTGTGTACAACTCTGCTCTTGGCAGAGGGGCTTCCTTGCAGTTGCGATGTCTTTTTATTATTCCACTCTTCGACAGCAGAATAGAAAACACAGCAGAAACAATAATCTCCGCACACAGCCCAGTAATACGCTTATTTCCCTCTTCGTGACACATAGTTAGTGTTACCCAGCGGCTGCACACACAACCTTTCAAATACAATCTACCGGTACTCATTTGCAAGACTGATCTCACCAGGAGACACAAAAAACTTGCACTGACATTTTCCGCACAAATCAAGTAGTCAATCAAATAATAATAATAAAAAATAATAATAATACATTCAATTCATGTAGCATTTTTCTAAGTACTCAAAGTCGCTTTACACACAATACAATAAGAACATAACAATAGTAATAACAATAAAACATAAGTATGTAATTTTAAATTGGAGGAGTCACAAGATAGAGGGGAAGATGTTTAGCAGGTGAAAGTGAGTTTGAAGAGGTGGGTCTTCTGGAGGGCCTGTTTGAAGGAGGGTCGTTGTCTGACAGAGGTGGATGGGTGGGGCGTTCCAGAGGGAGGGTGCGGCATTGCAACTGAAAAGGCCCCGTCGCCACAGGTCCGGAGCTTGATCCTGGGGGTTATCAGGCTCAGGCTGTTTGTGTCAACAGGGCTGATGTGACCTCGGCAACAGGTGGAGGTGAGCGGAGTTCTGGACGTATTGGAGTTTATGGAGTATTTTGTTGGGTGAGCCGTAGAGGATGCTATTGGTAGTCGAGTCTGGAAGTTATGAGGGCATGGATGAGTGTTTTTCGGCAGCGGAAAGGGATAGGGAGGGGCGGAGGGGGGCGATGTTCCTGAGGTGAAAGAAGGCAGCTTTGGTGATGTGTGGTTGACCTGAGGTAGGAATGAGAGGGTGGGTTCGAGGATGATCCCGAGGTTGCGGACGTGGGTGGAGGGGGTGACACGATGGAGCCATCAATGTTGAGAGAGAAGGTCTGAGCGGAGCGGGTGAGGGAGTTTGGGCCGATGATGAGTATTTCGGATTTATTATAGTTGAGTTGAAGAAAGTTCTGTTGTATCCATGTTTTTATATCGGCAAGGCAGGTGGTGAGGGTGGAGTGCGTGGTTGAGGTGATGGTCTTGGAGAAGAGGTAGAGTTGGGTGTCATCTGCATAACAGTGAAAATGCAGGCCATGGCGGTGGATAATTTGTCCAAGCGGAAGTATGTACAGGATGAAGAGGAGGGGGCCGAGCACTGAACCTTGAGGGACACCACGAGTAAATGGGGCGGTGGAGGATTGGCAGTTGTTTATGGAGATGTATTGATGTCTGTCAGAGATATAGGAGGTGAGCCAGGAGAGGACGGTGCAGGAAATGCCAAGGCAGTGTTGAAGGCGTGAGAGGAGGATGGAATTGTTGATGGTATCTGATCAACGCTGAGGTCGAGACTCGAGGAGGATGGGGATGGTGAGGAAGCCGGAGTCAGCAGGGAGAAGTATGTCATTGGTTATTTTCAGTAGTGCCGTTTCTGTGCCGTGTTTGGTGTGGAAGCTGGATTGGAAGAGTTCATAGAGGTTATTGTTGTCAAGGTGGGATTTGAGTTGAGCGGTGACGGCTCACTCAAGGACTTTGGACAGGAAGGGGAGGTTGGATATGGGCCGGTAATTGTTGGAGATGTCAAGAAGTAGCCAAGGCTAAAGGAAAAATGCAGAGATAGCCTGAAACCTGACACTGCAAGCACCATCATTAAGAAGAGGAGTTCAGCGTCCTACTCACACACACAATGACACCTTTGTTTTCTTCTTATGGTGGTATACAAGAAGTATCTCACATCACCCTTTCCTCTGACTCATTTCTCTACGAATAAAAACATTCCTTCTCCCTCACTTCAGCTCTTACTTATTTCCTCTGACTTCTCTTTTACATGATCATTCTAGCATGACAGGTATATTGTCTGTTAATTTTGTCCGCTTGTTACTTTGATCTTCTAGATTTAGGCTACTGAAGTCTAGACCTGCAACAGTCTGAGAGCAGCGATGTATTGGGCAGCATTTTGCCTTTGAATTGTTGCTTTAGTCTCGTAGGAACATCCTGTTGCTAGGAAACAGATGAATACATTTTTTACCCTGTGTCTCATTTTATTACCTGTATATCGCAGGGAAACTGATGTACAGACACAACCCAATAATCTCACTAAAACGTTAGTTATTGGAATGAGATAAACAAACATTTGTTTCTCCCAAAGATAGATAATCATGCACGACCCTCAGGCAGCGCTATAAGTGTGTCTATGATTTACAGTGAATGTGTGGCAACATTGTTACCTTTGCAAGATCCCATTCTCCTGTGGTATGACTCCGTTGATGGCTGCCTGTAATGACAATGGAAATTCCAAGAAATATAGTTAATGACAGAACCCCAACATAACATAATTATGCAATGTTCGTGTTTTATTAATTGGATCCCATCTATGTCCATGCTACTGCTAACTGATTGTGCCCTGGGATCAACAAAGCTCAAAGTAAATCATGACTACCCAACAGCAATAATAATACTGTAGTCATCTTTATTTGTATAGCACCTTTCTAAAAAAAAAAAAAGTTTCCAGAAAATAAGAGAAACAACTGAAAAATGCGGACAGTAATATAGAAGATGGACAATAGTAAAAAAAGAAGGAAAAAAAGAAGAAAAAAGACAGATTGTAATAGAAAGCACAGTGCAAAAACACAAGACTTAAAACAAAATAAAACAATTACATTAAGGCCAGTCTGTAGTAGTGTGTCTTGAGAAGTGATTTTAACCCATTGATACCTGATGCAGCATTTGCGTGTATATCCCTCATTTGTGTGTGTATCCCTTTAAGACCGCGAACCGCGTCACACAAATGCTGCATCAGGTATCAATGGGTTAAGGAAGATGCTGAATTAGCTAGCCCAATTTCAATGGGCAGGCCGTTCCACAATGGGGAGGGGGGGGGGGGGGGTTCTCTAGTGTCAAAAGGCTGGTACCCATTAGTTTCAGTCTAGATTTAGGAACAACCAGCAGAACTCAGCCCTGGCTCATATTGGTTACATGTTTTTAGTGTATTCTATTTCATTGTCTGTAATGTAATGTATATTATTGTCTTGGACCCCAGCAAGACTAGCGGTCACTTAGGCATCAGTTAATGGGATCCGTTTTTAATAAACAAATAAACAAATATTGGGTTAACAGCTCTGACAAGTAGGTAGGCACCAGACCTAGACAAGCTTTAAAAGTGATCAGAAGAATCTTGAAATCAATTCTGAAAGTGGCAGGTAACCAGTGGAATGGAGGATTGGAGTGGTGTGATCTCTAGGATGGTATTCTGTGAGAGGGACTATATGATAAAGGCATGCATGACCTTCTCTAGGATGGTTGAAGATAGGAATAGTTTGATTTGGGATATATGTCTGCATTACCCTCTTCACCTGCTCGCCAAAATGGCAGATTGCAATCAAAATATACCCCTAAATTTCAAGTCACTGGCTTTACATACGAAATGCAAAAATTTGTTTGTTGGCTTCACATTCACAGCGATGGATTACCTCTACCAACCAAATGAGAAGTCTCCAGTTGTTTTTGTATGCTGTTTGAAACTGAATGGGTGTGAATGAGCCAGAGAGGTATGGCAAAACTGATTTTGAAATATCTTTATCCATGGCGCATGCATGTAACAACTATCAAAATGAACATCAACAGGGAAGGAAAATGTAAACAATGAGCAAAACCTCAATTCACTGGAACTGTCATTTACCGTAAGTCAGTTAGTACTCAAAATCCTGGGGACCACCCTGACAAGACAATTACCGTATACAAAAATAATTGTCTACTTGACAAAGCAGCTAATAAATCAACAAAAATGAATCAGTCCCTTTTGCCATTCTTATTTTAAAATGGAATAGAACCTCTAAATGATGTCTTGTAGTACCTGTCAGCGTGACTGGTTACAGAGAAAAACAGAGCAGTATTTTGTTCGTAGATCGTGTGAATTTACCACCCTGCTTGGCAACGGTGTAGTGTTTGTCCCACTGACAAGGAGAGTGTCGCCTTTTATAGGCTGTAGAATTGAGAAGAAAACTAGTGTGATAGGGAACGAGGGGATATTCAGGGAGGGAGGTCTGCTCAAAACAAAGAGAGCTGAAAAGACAAAACAGATGAACCGCTGTCAGTATGTTCTGAGCTTTTGTTTGAATTGACAGCTGAATGGGAGTGCTCTCGAACGCTCGCTATACCTCACTTTATTAGCAGAAAAAGCAAACTGAAGTGAGTTGTTGTGTGCTAGCCTGTGCTACAAAAGGATTTCACAATGCATTTATCCTGGATTTTATGTCTCAATTCTCTGTTAAATACTCTATATTCACTCAAAGTATAAAAAAGAATTTTGGGAGCAAAACATTACTCAATATTTCATATGCTACTCGGTTATAGTTAGCTTGGGTCCATCAGAGTACTGGCAGTGGCAAAGCATGTGATATACATGAACAGCACATGCCGGAATGACATTCAAGTTCATGATCTTCACAGTTAATGGATACTAAAAACACTGACCCACAGAAATGTGCTAATACAAATAATCTACATCTCAACGACTTATAAGCTTGTCTACCAGTTTCATCAAGTCAAATTTAAGACATTTTAAATAAGACCTTTTTAATGACAGTGAGAATGAAGGACTTTACCATGTAGTCTAATGAAACAACAAAATGCTTGTTTTTTCTTTAGTAATACATTTACAAATGATCTCTTATTTTCTTATTCCACACACATATTCACTAAACACACACACATACTCACTCTCTCTCTCTCACACACACCCCCGCACAGGCGCACGCACGCACACACACACACACACACACACACACACACACACACACAAGGGATGTTTTATCTCCCTTATCACTGCATTGTGTTCTGCCGTTTTTTTACATTTCAGTCGTGCCTGGGATTTATAGGTATTCACAGCGTAGCTGGAATACTATTGTTTCTGGCTGAATTCTTATTATTCATCCCCCTTTCTAATTGGCTCTAGCTCGGCCGCGTCTGATTGGTCAAAAGTTTTAAAATTTGGCAGACACATGGCAAACTGTTAAGCAGGTCTAAAAGAGGTTTTGTGGCATTTTGGCCACAGGGGCAGAAACTTAAATGGTCCTCTAAGCCGCCCCATTTGACGTAGACCAGGGGGTTCCCAAACTTTTTCAGCTTGGGACCCAAAAGTGAAATTTGGTGTTGACCAGGGACCCAAATGCCATGACATCTCAATTAGTACATTTTCAATTCATCAAAATAACACAAAGAACTAACTGACATAATGCAAATGGATTTAATTAATTACAAATTTGCATTCAAATCTAGCCTACTTTTCTTTTTCTTTTTTTTACATTTTTCACCTTCTCCTCCCTATTGCCCACCTCTCCCACAACAAAACACAACACAACACGCACAAACACACACACACACACACACACACACACACACGCACAGCTTTGTGGACCACAAGGCGCTGAGAAGGGTGAGGCACGTGACAGGATGTGAAGTGCCAAAACTGCAGGAACTGTACAATCACCGGTGCCTCAGGAGGTCCTGGAAGATCATCAAGGACACTAACCACCCGCACAACAGCCTGTTCTCCCTGTTGCCCTCAGGGAGAAGATACAGGGTGCCGAAGGCACGCACAAACCGTCTGCGGAATAGTTTCTTTCCGCAGGCTACGAGACTCCTCAATAAATAACACAAACACCTGTAGTGGACAGTGACACTTTTTTATATTTATTCTATCTTATTCTATTTTAATACTTTATTACTTCTACTTTATTACCTTTCTTATTTTACTGTTTGCCTTAACTGCCTTACATACACTGTTTGCCCTATTTAACTATTGCCTTAATGCCTTATTGTTGTTGTTGTTGTGATTGTGTGCTCCATTTGTTGTTTGCTGTTATTTTGTACTTAATTACCTACTGCACCTTGTCTGTAATGGAGCCCACAGCATAAGAATTTCACACATGCGTACTTGTACAACGGAGTGACAATAGAAATCTTGAATCATGACTGTAAATACATGTCTAGGCTGCTTATTATGTTGTTTGGTTATTTCATTTCTTTTGAGGTGATGCGTTTTTATATAAGTCCTTTGGGGTTTCTTAAATTACTTATAAAATATCTGTTCCTCTGCTTTGCATTTTTAAATCAGTGTTTTATCAGAGTTTCTATCATGTTGCTTCTATTGATAATCACTGGGCAAATAAGTTAAAACTGCAAAAGGAGAGTGGCTACTTGTATAGCTGTACTGTAAAATACAGGTTAGATGAATAGAGGCTACACCATGGGTTTTCAAAGTCTGAGGCTGTGGGCCTCCCCCCAAACAAAGCCTGGAATAAGGAGTCCCCCTCGCTCAATTCCTGGATGCCTATATCGGATCATGATTATGTTATTTGATCCCATAGACACTCAACAATTGAGCCAAGATAGCCTGATATTGCTGTTTGACTTACTTCAGACTTCACCAAATACATAAAAAGGTTTGTCTGAAGGCATTTATTTGTTCTGAGTCTGGGAAAGTGGTGAAAAAACTGTCACATTCCCCAAAACTACCGTAGACTATCTCTTTAACCAAATCACACACATTTTCCCCCCTTTCCACTCACTGAGGCCCCCTGGGGAGGCCCCCCTCCCACTTTGAAAACCTCTGGGCAACTGGGCTATACATATTTTTGGCAATACTGTTCATTTTGATATCCATGCTTTGATGCTTTGTTCTCACACACACACACACCTTTTGTCACCAGCCACCGCAGAGGAACTGCAAGTCATCACTTTACAGGTGCAGTGGCCCCCGGTGTCTCCTGCTGCTGCTTGCTTTGAACTCCTGCCAGCCGCCTGGACAGCACCAGTCTAAATATAGACTGCACCCCTTCCCAGGTGCACTTGACAGTAAGAAGGGCTTCTTCTTTTTCTAACTACGAGCAAGATTTTCGATTGTTATTAAACAGACTAAATTTAATATCGATGCCTTACATCTTCCCTCTAATAGTAGACGAGACCAACGCCGAGTAGTCTCGCTTGAACCCCGAGTGAATCGGCCAGTGTTGTCTTGATGATTAGTCTGTCTGCGGCCGGGGCAGATCAGGAAGTGAAATGAAACGGTTTGCGGCAGCCACTTCGGCCATAACCACAAAATAACAAAATGACTTCCAAACAAACTGTTAGAATACATAACGAGAGATGTTCGCGAGAGTAGCAAGCCCCTGGATGTAGTGAGCATGCCGTTCTCCTTGTTTATGGTCTGTTGCTAGGCAGAGCGAAACGGTTGAAGGCAGGCAGCTGCCGTAAACCGTTTCGTTTCACTTCCTGGTCTATCCGGCCCGCCGGAAGACAGACACAGACTCTATAATCATCAAGAGAGCAATCTCCGATTCACACGGCTTTGGTCTCAGCTACTATTATAGGTAAGATGTGATGCATCAATATTACAATATAACAACTATTATATTGATCGTGAACTGTGGTGAGGGAGGGGTGGAGGGAGGGATTGGGGAATGTCTGTTGAATGTAATGTAATGTTATTTTCTTGTCTAAGTTTGAAAATAAAAAACACTTTAATTCAAAAAAAAAGATGTGATGCATCAATATTACATTTAGACTTTTTAATAACAATCAAAAATCTTGCTCGTAGCCGCTTTAGCACAAAGTGAAGCTAACACAAAGCTGGCAGGACATGCCCATTCTCTCAGGGCAGCTTTCTATCAGAAGAACATCTTCTCCCTCACACCTCTCTCACAGCACAGGTGAGACTGAGCAGAATACAGGTAGAACGTGGCCGTGGTTACACAACTACACAGAGTGAATTAGTGTTGCACAGTTGTATGTATATATCAGATATTTACATTTTTGAGGTGCCTGAGATACTGTGAAACCATTGTATTTTTTTTTGCCTATGGTCATCATACATTATAATTTGTAGAGGTAAACACATTGCACATTCATAAAACAAAAAAATATATTGATTTCTCCGTGGTATCGTGATACTACCCGGTATCGTGATCTTGGTATCGTGACAACACTAGAGTGAATGGTGGGATAATGAACTTACCACTAAATCCCAGTTATTCTGCTCGAGCAGAGTGATCGCCTCCGCAATGTTGTCAATTCCAGTGCAAGCCTGTGAGACGGGAAACAGAGAAGAAAGCAGAATGAGAACAGAGAATCGGGCCACATACACATTGTATGAGCTTTTATGAAACCTATCATTGGACACAACACAACCCTAAATGAAGCTTCCGATACAGAAGGTTTGCCCCAGTGTTTGACACAGAGCACTCAAGTTCAAAACACGTTGAACACATTGGCATTGAAGAAATACATAAAGGTTACTTTCTTCCGATAATCCACATGCACAACCATCTCCCAACCCTGGTCCAGGGCCCCATCTGCAGGTCCCCTTCCCTCTTAGGAAGGGCCAGCTTGTTCAGCACTCTGCCCCCTAAACTTTGCAATGTGAATCTAGCCAGAGGGTTCGGACCAGTTTGAGCTCTGATGCTTTCATCATTCATCACTCCCTCGGGCTGATCAGGTCAAGCTACAGCATTAAGACTGCTGACCAACTGACTCTCGCTCAAACTCTGCTGCAGTAAAAATTGAGGTCATGTTTAAATCTATTGCAATTTTGTACTTTAAATGTAATAGAGAAGAGCAATGTTTTTCTCTCTCTCAAAATAGCTGCTGGTATGCTTGTAGTTTTACTCCACTTCAGACGAGTAAGTTAAGTTCGTCACTGTAGTTCAGCCTGTGCATCAGTATCCAGGGCAGACGGTGAAGGTCACACCACACGATAGAAATGGGTTTTTTGGGGTTTCCAAAATGCTGCTAATGTGCAGGCTCTGTTCAGATCAGTCTGTGTCTGATTCAAGCTCTACTCTACTACAATGCCCTCGTCACCCAGTGTCTCCTGCCACTGGTGCTACTGCTATCTCCAAAGACCCGGAGGTGACTGACCCTCACACAAACTGCATACAAAGCCTTATTGTGGCAGTCTCCCTTGCTCCTGCCAGCCCCCAGTTTTTTGCTAATACCGTTATACCCTATAGTTTCAGTGCTACTTCGAGCCGGAAATCTGCCACCCAGTGCTCTCTAGGTCCATCAAGTCCAGCACCTCTACTTGGATAAGCAATCAGGGGACAGCAGACCACAGTCAGTGATGTCCTGATAACCTCGCGTCACCAGGCTCTTCCCGAGGAGAAGAGACTGGTTTCCATTATCCTTGAATTACACCTCTCGGCTGGTTTCCGCCCTAGACCGGAAACAGCATTTAAAAAAAACAACAAAACAAAAGATGGACCAAACGAAGTTTTCAAATAAGTTCTTGTAGAAACATCTACGCTTTGCATCCGAAAATTAATCGAAACTTAGGATTTTTTTGGCGCACATGTTTCCGGTAGACTGTTTCCGTCTCCTTGGTCTCAGGTCCAGAAGCGGTGGAGACGGCTCCAGACTATGTCCTGATGAATAAAACGCCACGATTTTTTGCTGATCTCTGCCTTCTCTTGACTTGACTTGCTGAGGAGGGTGGGTGTGGGGAATTACCTCTACCTTTTTTCATAGATCCTACGTTAGGAAATGACAAGGCCCTCGGTGTCTCTTGATGTCTAAGCAGTGGAGCACTGGATGGAAAGAGGCTCCTCAAGTTACCACTACTTTAACAAAGGAATTCAAATGTGCAAAAATAAGACCAAAGCTGATCCTAAAAGGCTGTAGGGATCCAGAAATGTATGTATCCCTAAAGAAGCAGTTAAACCAGTGATACTCAACCTGAGGCTCTAGAGCCACATGCGGCTCCTTTATGGGTAGTTGTGGGCTTGTGTCTCTTTTAAGTCCTACTTTAAAAATAATAATAATAATAAATAAGAAAATCATTGTCAGCAGAATTCATCAACAGTTCATTCTCATTCTCAAGTCACATCAATCTATTACGGCCCAACCCCTCAACCATCTGAACAACCAATCACAATAATCTCAGGTCTTGCACTCTGCAGGTGCACTGGACAAGTGCAAACTCTGTCACACTGTGAAAACTAGCTAAGCATGAACATAAATGGCTAAAAAATGTAAGAAATGCAAATATGAAGAGGAATATTAAACATTTAAAGAGGACTTTCTTTGTGCCCGCAGGTTTGGGAGAATGTCTGCTTTGTCATAACGACCATTTCACAATTCAAAAGGTCCAATTTGCAGCACCATCGACAAAGCAACCAAGGTTCAGTACCAACTTTTCGAAAGGTGGAGAGCTATGGGCTGAAGAGCTGGCGAGACTCATACAGAACCAAACTGGTTTCAGGAGGAAAGGGACGTTTTTGGATTGTGGCTCTTGCAAAAATATTTTTTTGTCAATGTGGCTCCTGAGTAGGGCAAGGTTGAGTCGAGTACCACTGAGTTAAATAATCAGTAAGAGACATTGTAGGGCAAATGCAATGGGGTCATGGAGGACTTGGTGATGGCACAAGAAAACCGTTGTGGCACAAAGCAACACCATCCGAAAAGAAGAAGCTGGTGATGGAGCAAGTACATTGACAGAAGAACAAGGAACGGTGTGCCAAAGTAGCTTCTTAAGCTAGGCAGCGACAATAGATGAACAGGAAAAGTGTTGAGTTGAAGAGGCTTAGTCAGAAATAAACAATGGAATATGGAAATGTCTGGGAATCAATTCATGACCGGGGCAACCTATGATGTGTTGCCTTCACTCCACAACCCCAACCAGTGGTGAGGTGAAGAAAGAAACCACATAGCCTATCCTGTGTTTAGAAACAGCAACACTCAACTAGTGGCTAGGTGAAGAACGAAACCACATAGCCTATCGTCTGTGCTCAGAAACAGCAACACTCAAGTGGCGAGGTGAAGAAAGAAACCACATAGCCTATCCTGTGTTTAGAAACAGCAACACTCAACTAGTGGCGAGGTGAAGAAAGAAACCACATAGCCTATCCTGTGTTTAGAAACAGCAACACTCAACTAGTGGCGAGGTGAAGAAAGAAACCACATAGCCTATCCTGTGTTCAGAAACAGCAACACTCAACTAGTGGCGAGGTGAAGAAAGAAACCACATAGCCTATCCTGTGTTTAGAAACAGCAACACTCAACTAGTGGCGAGGTGAAGAAAGAAACCACATAGCCTATCCTGTGTTCAGAAACAGCAACACTCAACTAGTGGCGAGGTGAAGAAAGAAACCACATAGCCTATCCTGTGTTCAGAAACAGCAACACTCAACTAGTGGCGAGGTGAAGAAAGAAACCACATAGCCTATCCTGTGTTTAGAAACAGCAACACTCAACTAGTGGCGAGATGAAGAAAGAAACCACATAGCCTATCCTGTGCTCAGAAACAGCAACACTCAACTAGTGGCGAGGTGAAGAAAGAAACCACATAGCCTATCCTGTGTTCAGAAACAGCAACACTCAACTAGTGGCTAGGTGAAGAAAGAAACCACATAGCCTATCCTGTGTTTAGAAACAGCAACACTCAACTAGTGGCTAGGTGAAGAAAGAAACCACATAGCCTATCCTGTGTTCAGAAACAGCAACACTCAACTAGTGGCTAGGTGAAGAAAGAAACCACATAGCCTATCCTGTGTTTAGAAACAGCAACACTCAACTAGTGGCTAGGTGAAGAAAGAAACCACATAGCCTATCCTGTGTTCAGAAACAGCAACACTCAACTAGTGGCTAGGTGAAGAAAGAAACCACATAGCCTATCCTGTGTTCAGAAACAGCAACACTCAACATATCCTGTCAGGATGAAAAGGCTTGTCTTGCCGAAGGACGATACACTTGGCAGCATAACAGTGTACACAAGTGAACATAAGTGCTTGAGTCCTGAGTGGGCGCAATCAAGTGCAAACAAACAGAAATTAATTATTGTACTCTTAGGAGTCTGAGTCTGAGTCTGAGGCAAACAAGCGAGGAAAGATTACCCAATAAGTACAGGTTACAGCAGATAGGGGAAGCTTAGAATTGGTCAATAAAAGTAGATATACTGTATATTATGTCAGCAAATTACAGACACAAAAATGGTAGATGAGGCGTAAGAAAGGAGGAAACGTATGTGTTGTAGCAGCTGCGGCTGAGCAGTGAGGTCAGAAAGCCAAGTTTTAGCCTGTAGAAGTTGGAAACCATAGATTTGCTACCACATCCACACTACTAGTTTATTCAAGAAGTTGGGAATTCATGGTCAGAGGTTACACTAAAGCCACGAAGGCAGCTACTGAAGAAAGTGAAAAAGAGCAGCCAGTAGCTACAGTATAGCTGAAAAGAAAGGACACTACTTGTGGTTTAAAATGTTTGAAATGCATCTTGTGACTTAGACATGGGTTATTATAGGCTATAGCAGTGATACTCAACTTGCGGCCCGGGGGCCAGATGCGGCCCAAGATAGGGGGCAGAGTGGCCCCCTGACCATTTTCTAATTCACAATAAAAACTCATGTTAAATCAAGTTTGACTGAGCTCCAGCTACATTGTCAAATAATGCTGGCCGCCCAAACTTATATACTATCTATCCTGTGTGCCCAAAATTGTCAGACCAAACTGGCTGGCACCCCAAAAACCTACAATCCGCTACAGAAAAATGTATATTAATGTTTGTTTATTAACTGGCCCGTGGCCTCCTGTCTTTTTGCAAAAGTGGCCACCGGGCAAAGCAAGTTGAGTATCCCTGGGCTATAGCATGGCATAGCTATGGCATAAAGTGTGTAGTTATACTATTCTCAGTTGCAGTTCAACTGAGTGCATGTTAAGCTGTTTGCTGATAAATTTCAGTTTCTAGACTGCAGAGAAGGCTTCTTAAAGCTAGGAGGACCAGCTCTCCCATTAACCTGATTATTGGTACAATTTGGTTACTGACCTGCTAAGCGGGTCAGCTGGTCATTTATTAGAAACTAATTGTAGGTGAAATTCAGTTTAGAACGGCTGAGCAGGACAGTTCAAGCAGGTGTGGAGGAAGGTGGTTTTGGGATGTAGTGACTAGGAATGGGGATCGAGACCCAGGAAGCAGCACCCTGACTCGGTTATACATTTCTCGAAACCAGAAAATCAATAAGGTCCAAGCTTCTCGATACTGCTATCGAAACTAGCGGGTCCTGGCGTACCATTGTGTCTCGAGAGTCATGTCATTTCAAATCACTGACACTGATGCACAAACATACATACGGTAGATTGTCTAAAGTTTTTGAATTCAACTGAATTGCCTGCCAACCACTGTTAAACTAAACGAAGAAGAATTGAATTGCCTCACGACCCCTCGTTCGCTTCATTTCTCAATTGGTTGCTTGTTAGGATGGCTGAATATGCAAAGCAGTACCGTAAATTCCGGACTATAAGCCGCGGCTTTTTTCCCGTTTTTTGGCCTTTTTTGCCCCCTGCGGCTTATATAACGGTGCGGCTTATCTATGGATTTTTCCAGCAAACGGCCACTCGGGAACCTCCAAAATCTATGGATGTTGGTATGAGGCAGAACGAGAGCAAGACAGACATTATGAGAGCGAGACCCTGATTGGATGATGTTGCAAAAAATGTGCCTCGCGACCTGATTGGAGCACTGTGCCACTACTCTCTCTCAGCCACTACGGTAAAACACCCTCCCTCCCTCCTCCCTCGCTCCGGGGGGAAAAAGGCAGCGATTGAGCCTGAAAGACAGTCTGAATGAAATTGAATGTAACATTCCCAATTCTATGTATTACATTCTAAAAAACTAACAGCAACATTTTGGAAGGCTAAGCCACACAACTAGCTCGTTGTAATCTAACATCATGCTTCAAAAGATGGAGAACTGGCTGTGTTACGACGATGGCGGCGATTGAGCCTGAAAGCCATGTCTGAGACAGTAGCGAGACAGGAACAACAACAGCAGCAGCAGCAAAGGATCATGCACAAACCCGAGACGAAAGGGACTGTCCGTCAGGGCGCGGACGACTGTGTGTCAGCAACTCCCTCCCGACTACCAGGAGAAAATTACAAACTTCGGCGAATTCACACAAAGAAAGATCAAGGAATATTCCATCGGACCGGAGCAGATCATAAATATGGATGAAGTGCCTTTGACGTTCGACCTGCCTCTCACTAGGACTGTTAACAAGAAAGGTGAATCGTCCATCACGTTGAGAACCACAGGTCACGAGAGAACGAATTTCACTTGTGTTCTTGGCTGCACAGCAGCTCCCGCCGATGGTGATTTTTAAGCATCTCACAATGTGTGATTTTGTCTGGGGATTAGTGACCTGACTTTTGTTTTGTTGAAATGTTAATAAATGGGAGCTTCCCCAAACAGCCATCTCTTTCCCGACAATCCCCTCTGTGCACGAAGCCTTACATATGGTAATTAAACATCAAAACACCCGCGGCTTATAGACCGGTGCGGCTTATATAAGAAAAAAATAGTCACCTTTGAAGGTGCGGCTTATAGACCGGTGCGCCTTATAGTCCGGAATTTACGGTATATATATATATATATATATATATATATATATATATATATTAGGGATGTTCATTTTGAAAATTTTCCAAAATCGATAATCGGTGAGAATTAACGATCAATTATCGATTATCGATTTTATTAATACTTAGAAAATTTTCAATATTTTCAATTTTTTTTTTTTTTTTTTTTTTTTTTTTTAACAAAATGAATGCCTATGGCAGAAAATACGAAAGACAACGTGTTCTCCTCAATGAACTCTTTATTTCAATGTGTCTCCTCTCCAACACTGCTGTCCCCGGCGCATGCCGGTGTGAATTTCTCATGTTTAAAACAGTTTTGTTGGCACAAAGGCCCGTGCCCAGCCAGAAAACTAGAGACTATATGAAGCTCCACCTCACGTTAGTCGGCTGTGCAATGGAGTGGGGCGAGGAGGAACGAATTCCACCCAAACCTAGTCCAAAAAAAAAAAAAAAAAAAATTTTTTTTTTTTTTTTTTTAATAATTAAAAAATCGATCCAAATGCCACAGGATCGATTCCAATCCTTAACGATCGATTATCGATTTTCGATAATTGATGAACATCCCTAATATATATATATATATATATATATATATATATACATACATATATATATATAATTTATTTTCTTTATAGAAGCAATACCAGTTATGTTAAGAATTTAGTGTTTTCTCATCTTTCCACCAAATAATAGAAGACTATCGATAGATAAAGACTCGGATCGTTAAGCAGTCTCGAAAATGGTATCAATATCAATAAAAAAAAGATGTGTGTATGTGTGTATGTGTGTATGTGTATATATATATATATGCATGCATGCTCCCTCTCCTTTTCATTGCTTTGTTTGAACAGACGAGGGACGTTACAGACACGGAGGATGAAAATGGTGAAATTACTCAAATTAGCGTGGAGGATCCCCCCTCAACTTACAAATCAATCGCAAAAAAATATTGTTAAAATATCATATTGTATCGTTATCGTGAACCCGATATCATGTATCGTATCGTATCGTGAACTGAGTGTATCGTGACACCCCTAATATATATATATATACTGTATATCCCCATCCCTAGTAGTGACATCTGGAGGTGTCATGGGTCTAACTCCACAAAACATCTGTGACATCATGTGGGAGGTCCTCACTTGATTACCCCAAAGAGATAACCAGTCTCACCCACTCCTCTTTCCTCCAACATCCAAACTAGGTTTCTACATAGGGGCTCATATAGCAGAGTTAGTTACATCAGACATGACAAACAGTACAAACACTTTTAAATGGATAACTTTGCTTTATCAGTTCTCTATTCCATCATGGCTTGCCAGGTTTCATATTATTGAACTGTTTGTGCCTGCTTTTCTGCAAAACTCTATCAGTGTCTATGTTTTTCTATGCTTCAAGGGTCTATGGGTAGTAGGTAGGCTTGTTATGTTTAAAATAATAATAAAAAATAATAATATTAAGAAGAAGAAGAAGAAGAAGAAGAAGAAGAAGAAGAAGAAGAAGAAGAAGAAGAAGAAAATGTTATTATTGCCTTGTGCTTTGTCCTGCTTCCCTTTGTTTAACTTACAGTATATCATTCTGTTCAACGATTGATTGTTGATCAGTTGGATCTAGTTAGGTTATTTCTGTTAACTCATTTTAAGACATGCTATGATAAAGGGCTATATAAATAAATGAACATAAACTTGATCATGATAAACATGCCAAACTAAAGCTTATTGTCTCCATTCGTGGCATAAACAGTTCGTGTATTTGCTGCTAGCCGTTGGTGGTCAGCTACAAGATGTATCATCTTCTTGAGTGTTGTCGACCTTGGCATCCATAACGTTATCTTGTTGTTACTAAACTGTGTCTGTCTGTATCACTGACCTATATACAGTCAATGATCTGTATAGCATCATGCTATTAGCATGGTACCTAAACAACGTCAAAACAGTAGCCAATTAGCCAACGGGTTAGCTTGCACGAGCGGTTTATGATCATTATCTCTATTATTTAACTTGGCAAGCGAACGTTAATTCACATTACATTACATGAATGCATGTAGATGATAGGGAAGCCAACGAGGAGGCCGAATGTTATATTTCATTTTCCAAGTTTAAATTTACGTGGGTTACCTTTTAATGTTATGTTATTAGTACCACAAATGGTTACGGCAGAGTGTAAACAAGTTGTCAGTTAACGAGCAACGCATGGTCACTGTCATTATACGTTACACAGTTACTAAACGGACAAACAGTAAACAAAATCACCATTCATGTCACTGGCTAGGTTGTTAGCTTTGCATAACAGTTACCTAGTTAGTTAGCTAGCTAACAGCTAATTGTATTCTGATTCAGTTAACGTTAGCAAGCTGTCAATGTGCTAGCTAGTAGTTTGCTAGCCAAAGAAAGCAAAGCTCTGATCATGTAACGTTACTGTTTACAACGTAAGTCAGGTGATGTGTGTTGTACAATTCAACAATAGCAGACAGTTTAGCTAAGGACATTTCTTTGCTAGCTACTAAAAACGGGGACAGAGAGAGACACACCTGAAAGTCAGCCAAAATCATTTCTCTATCCATGTTGCTATCGCTGCTATCGGAGGCCATGGCAATGACTGGCTAAAAGCAATTCTTCTGCTGGCTCTCGTCGCTTTGTCGCCTCACAGAAGGATGACCGAATATGAACAAAATACTTCGCTCAGACGTGGCGACGTGCGAGAGCTTAGCAAACTGCAAATACGAAACTGTATCGGGATCTACCAGCTTCAGATAATCACAATTCTGTAAACTACAGTGTCCAGTTCTCTCCTATCATTATTCTCAGCTAGCCCATTGCTTTACGGCTAACGTAAAGTGACTGCAGATTGTGGGGGAAAGGGACCAGAGAAAGGGGAGATAATGGATGATGTTATGCAGTTGACTTTTCTCTCCACACACACATAAACATTACTACTCTCCTTTCCCTTTCATGAAAAATGACAAATAGAAAATATTATATTAATTATATTATATTATATCAATATGCCCAGTGTCGTGCCTAATGAGTTTTTAATGCGCCTGCCCACTTACACTTGGGCAATGCGCCTTCATAACAGTAGCCCAGGAATTGATACATAGTAAATGTGATCTCTCAAACATATTCTGCAAGGACAGTGGACACCCTTTTGTGTGATTTTGTCCAAGTAGCCCCACCTGTTTGTTTAACAGTGTGAAATCAAACTATTCATGTTGCTGGGGGCCTGCTGGTGACCTATTAAGTACTCAGATAGGCCTACTATTGGGAACCACTAGTCTAAATCTAAACTACAGAACAGAAAACACTGGAGAATTTCTGTTTAGCCTGCATGAAAGAAAGGCTGCCGTAGATAGAGCCACTGTGATGTTTCTCAACACTAGAGGGCAGTATGATTAAGGCATTGAAACATTGAAGGGAACGCGAGAGTCGAAAACAGAATAAGAAAATAATAACCTATTTCGCTGATTCGCTGGACTTCCCGTTTCTTGGCGTGCAAGTTATAATGAACCATTCAGAATGAGAGACTGATGATATTAAAATGCCATGGTTGGTAGCTGTGCCTCTGAATGAAACCAATAGTATTGCTTTAGGTTTGAATGCAGGCAGGCGCAGGGCATTGGGATTCACAGCAGCAGCTTCATGTCGCACAAATGAATGGGTTCTCTCGGCTCTAGCCCCCTCGCGCAGTCCCGCCTCGTCATCACAGCCCTTGACCAATCCTCCTCTCGCTTTTCTGGTAACAATTTCAAACTGCATTCACTAAAAATAAACTGTCAGGGCAGACATCCGAGATCCTACAAGCCGGTGTCTATTGCCCTCAAATGAACGAACTTTTGCCATGTCGGCGAGGATATTTCGGCAGCAGATAGTGCAGCTATGTTTGGGGATCTAGAGCTTCAAAGACAACGGATCGGACGGCGTTATGACAATCGAGGAGCATCATCATCATCGGTAGGATATATTTCAGAATGAAAACAAGCTTTGCTCAGAATGAATGTGAGATCGTTGTGGCCACACAGTACAGCTGTTACCCGGCAGTGAGTCACGTTGTTTGAATGGCTTCACAGGATGCTTTTACAACATTATTTGCACAGTTACATTTTGGCAACATCTTTTGAAAACGAGCGGGAAGTGGGCGTGAATGTTATCGTATTAGGCTACTTTTGATCACCTGTAAAGCCAGATGTTTTTTCTATTTTTTATTCCCTTTTGCATAGGCTACAGATCGTCGGAGAAAAGGACGCGCGGTAGTTGCCTGTCCTTATTGAAATCATAGACAGTTAGGCTATGTGGATGCAGAGCTGAAGAAAGCTTGTGTGATGGATTATCTCATTTTACGTGAGTTTTGTCAAATACCAAACCTACAATTCCATAAAAAGCAAAAGCTTGTCTTATAGGCTACATACAAAATAGAAAATACAAAAGAAAATACAGACCAACATTATGGCTATAGGGCTATATTATATGTAATATAGGCTATATTACATTTTAGGCGTTTTAGGTTGATCCTATACTACGTGGCTGTTGCTCTTGTTTAGTGCGACAAATAGAAGCGATCGATAGGCACGACCATACAAGCACATAGGCATACCCAGAGTTAGTGCAATAATAGCTCCAACTCCAAGATCATAAACATTAGGCTACTAGCACACAATAATAGTATTAAGGAGGTCAAGGTCAGGATCAGTCATAGTGCACTGCAGATGCAACAATAAATTAGGCCTTTGTGTCCCATACACTTAGGCATGGGCCTATAGTGATGCTAAAGAAATAAAAGGTAGAACGTTTACTGTTCTTCATCATCATCATCACTTTATTGTCAGACACAAGGTCCAATAAAAAAACACACAATACATATAAAACAGGTAAACAACACAATAAGAGCAACCCAACAATACTACAATAAGGCACTGTACCTGTAAATGTTAGGCTCTTATAGAGCACCTTACATTTCGAGTTAAAAAAAAAAGGCCATCCCATAGGTTACATGAGCCGTTAATTTCACACTGTCTTGTTAAACGTTTATGCTGTTGGTGGTGAAGGTTATCACCCGGTAAACTGCACTTCTACAAATGTGCCATGCGGTAGACCTGGTTAAATGTAAACAACAATTCACATCGTATAGCTATACATTTGGTCCCATGACACGGTTGCCAATACACATATTGTTAGAGACTTTACTGAAAAGAAATTGCCCGGTCAGTATAAATCTGCTTGGCACAAAATCGGCATGGAAGTAAACGTTATTATGCATTATTAGGCTATTAGTAAGCCGAAAGCATGTGACCTGGGTTACAAAATACAAATTATAATGTTGGAATTATCCTGGTATCCTGAAAAAGAAGTAGCCTAATTATGAATGGTTGTTATATGTTATTTCAAAATAGTTCTATAGGCTAAAACTCTGTCCAGCTGAAAATATGATAACTCTGAAATTTAGAGAGCTATCAAGCTATATTATTCTGAATGTAGCCTATTGGAGTCACCTTAATTAATAGAAATACAAATAGATAGAAATGTCAAACTTTTTAGTTTGTTAATGTTTTTACTTTTTTGAGGCTAGCCTATTTGAATAATGTTTTTTATTCTTGATATATTATAATAAAACACAAACGCTCTAAAGCCCACTATTTTTGAACATATTTTAATGGAAATCGATTAGCAATTAAAAAAAATACAACCATGATCTGATCCATTGAACCATGATCATGGATGTAAACACACACAAACTATATTCTCTATACACTATAGAAAATGTGAGTTTCTGAATCCCAGTATATTCACAAGGCTTATTTGCATTAAATGTGCAAGAATGCCTGTGCAGAATTTCAAAGAAAAATATATGCTGTCCTTTAGTAGTGCCTTGCATCATGATAGACTTTTGGTGATGCATGTAAACCAAAAAAACTATACCCCAATTTAAGGGCATAATGCACATAATATAGCCTAAAAGTATATGACTAAAATTGATTAGAGATGTTCATAAATAGAACACACACAAAATGATTAGTGTTCATAATGTTAGAGCTATAGGGACTCGGCTACAGCTGCAGCCGAGTTGCGAGCAGGAGAGCAGGAAGAGTGGGTGGCACTAACTCGGCCTATGACCAGGCAGGCCCTCTCTTTTGCATGCATGCATCATAGTAAGGCAGCCTATGACTGAGACTGTCTCAGTCATAGGCTGCCTTACTATGCAAGGAGGGAGGTGGGATTGAGGAGGGAGGTGGGATTGAGGCCTCACAATATAACAGGCCTGCCATCTTCTAAAAGCATAGCCTAAACGCCTCGTCTCATAGCCTATCTGTTTTATGTCTGTTTTGTTTTTTCTTAATAAGAATGGCCGAACGTTCACAATCTGACAAGCTCTGCAGTGCTTCTGCCAATGGAAACCTACCTGAAGTGTTGTTTTTGCTGCAAAATGGGGCAGATGTTAATGGACCTAATATATATGGGAGAACTTCATTGCAGGTTAGTAAACTATATTTTCAAATTAAAAGTTAAGTGTATTCATATTGGTAGCTAGATTGTTCTGCATGCAGTAACAAAGCCTTTGTATTAAGTTAACATAATGATGTTGAAAATCTGAATAGTCAAAATTGTTCTCACTAGTACACTCTACAGTAATAACATGTGTTACAAAATTGTGGATTTTTCCAAATCATTTTGGAAATTAACTTTCTGAGCCTATATACAAAAATTATGTTGTTTTGTGTAGGCAATCTTATAGCCTATTTTACAGTAAAATATGAAAATCAGAAGCTGAAATTAACTTTGATTGATTTAGGCTGCTACTTAGTTTGCAATTGAGTTTCATACTTTATTTTCAGCATAGATTTGGCATTTTAGTCTATAAGAAAAACAAGTTATTATAGATATAATGAACAATAAGCCCATTTCTGTGCTGTGCAAAAGATGATGACTGTTCTGGCTGCAGTTAGTGCTCTGTCAGTTAACAAAATGGTGGTGAATGAGGAAATGGAGGGGTCAAACTGAACTCCATGTGCAGTTTTGAACTGCACTAATAAACCATAGACTATACTGCATAGGCTATTGCTATAAGCCTGCATGTAGGCTATTCAGACCTAGATTTTTTTAAGGGTATACCTATAGGCCTACTGTAGG
>NC_139632.1:14602271-14652271 GCF_964638095.1 Poromitra crassiceps
TTTCCGTGTTAGCTAGGAACTAATGTGTGTGGGTGTGTTCCTGGGGGGAAGGGGGTGTATGTGACCAGCGGCCGGGGCGGAAGTCAGTCTAACCATGAGAGGGGGTTGGAGTGGATGTGTGTGGAGCTAGCAGCAAGGCTACCGCGGGAAGCTAGGTGAATGAGCCTGTGAATAAAGAACCCTGTACCAACTACAAGTCTCCGGTTCCTTGGCGAATTAACGATTCGTTACAATACTATGCTACAGCCCACTGAGCAATAGACGTCTTTAGACCTCATTCCAACCTCGCCTCTATGGTTTAGCTCTGATATAGACCACGGTTAGACGAGGATTTTGGGTCTACGTTTAGCCGTGTTTTAGACGATGTTTTAACAACTTCAAAAGACATTTAAGAATGCATAAAAACACCTGTAAATGTGTAAGAAAAGCACTGTATACCCTTGTGTTTACATTATAACTTTTTATTTTTGGTCGTACACAGATTCCCCACTGAGCAGTGGTTTAGCTCTGATATAGACCACGATTAGACCAGGATTTTGGGACTACATTTAGCAGAGTTTTAGACCATCGAACCACGACATCTAGTCAGGATCTAATTATATATCCGGAATGGAAATTGTAGCGACGTAATTCGTCTACTTCTTCACAACATCGAAATATGCCACTCCCACAACGGCTATATTCAGATAAAAATCTGCACAGTGTGCATGCAGCAGCGTTGCATATAGCCTACTGTATGTCCAGATTCAACGATTTTTGCTACATCGAAAGAAAAAAATATGACCTCGTCGGGGATTCGATCCCCCGGCGCCCGCTTCGGATAGCTGTGTCTTAACCACTAGGGGTAGATGACTTATGGGAATTCTCTCGTCTGGTAGTCTGGGCACCTTTCACCCCGCTTTTTGTCATGGGGGCGTAAAACAAGGAACTGGAAACAACACCGGAAATAAGTGGGCCAAAAAACGACTTTGTTGCCGTTAGCTTGACGCGGCGAGGTTACGTTAGCTAGAGCCTGAAAAGAACAACAACACAAGTTGTATAGTAGCGTTAGCACATTTCTAGTAAGCCGAGGAAGGTTTCTGGAGAGCCAAAGACAATGGAGTAGGCTACTCGCCATGTGAAATCTTATGATCAATGTCCATGTCTTTCCCAGCACAGGCAACAGAGATGCTTCAACTGTTGTAGGCCTACTCGATCCTCCATTATCGATAACAGCGGACAGACAATTAGCGTTATAACTATTCCATCAACTGGCCATTTGTTTGAAAAGTAAAGCTTCTGTAGGCTATTGGCTTAAAATATGTGAGATTGTGAATTCGCAATGTTTCTACAATAACTTCTTCAAAAACGTTGTTCGGTACGTCCATCTTTTGTTTTTCTAATTGTTCTTCTAATTGTCAAGTTAACGAGCTATTTCCGCTGTTGTTTCCTGTCTAGGGCGGGCTCTAGGCCGGAAGCAGGCAGGGTGACAAAATCACTTGTGAACGGAGGCCAGCCTCTTTCTCACCGAGAAGAGTCTGGTGACGCGAGGTCGTCTGGTGACATCGCGGTCAAGACGATGTTTGCTGGGCTGGGTTCCCCCTGAAAGGCAGCAATCGTCTCCTCACCTAGCAACCCCAAGCACCCTGTTTTCAACTGTATAAAATTGTCATTTTGTAGGTCTACCTGTTATACTCGGTGATTGCGTGTTTGTTCTCCGGTTTGATATTTGATCCCACATTTTATTCTTGGCACATCTGGTAGCCCTTGCTGGCTTAAAGCGAAACCAAACAACTATTACAATACAAAGGACCTTGCATTGGCTGCGCCCGGCACTGGTTTCCTGCTTGTGGAAGAAGGACAGATCAAAGAACGAGTTCTGAAATGCGTGTTTCAACATCCCGACCCAGTCCCTATCGACATTAAAGGAAGACATTCATCTATTTTTGTACGTTTTGGTGAGGTATTTTGCGACTATTTTAACATAGACGGTATGGGCGCCCACCAGCCAGGCAGCCCGCCAGATCCGTGTAAAAAAAGCTGTAACACTGAAACCTGACTATGGAGCTACAAAATACATTATTTTTGGACACCCGACCCAGCGAAAACCACATGAGATAGTTTAATGTCCCGATTATGAAGCAACCCAATTGCCACAATAAAATGTAAAAAAACAGAATATTATGTCAACTCAATCAATTTGAATAGGCTATAGGCTACTATCCTGACCTATAGGCTAGCCGATGTCTAAATCATGTTTTCCAGTTACTCCTGAGCAAACCAGTCAACTAATACAGTAGTAGGCCTATAATTTAAATATTAGTAAATTATCAACAAAAATAATTAATTTCTGGTAATATGCAATATGATGACAAAATATTGTATCTATAAATAGCTTTAGTAGGCTATCACAGTTGGCCAAAATTATGAAGTAATGAGTGGTGTCCCATTTCCTAGGTTATTGTTTTCAATCCCTACCCCTTGTGGCTCCGTTTTGAAGGGCAAGGGCCAAAGTGAGGGACACTCAAAAACAAGGGGTAGGAGTATCAATAAGAATTGGGATTGGGCTTTAGTCTCTTTTCGATAATGAGTAAGGTGTTAAACACCATGATCATTGAGTTGGTTGAAAAACGAAGTCTTTATTTTAAGTTATATTTTGGAAATGAACTTAATTAGTCAACAAAAGTTTACTATACAAGTGAATGGGGCAAGATGCACCCTGCATCTAATGTATTGCCTACCTCTGATCATCATTGTTGGGGGATACTCACACACACACACACACACACACACACACACACACACACACACACACACACACACACACACACACACACACACACACACACACACAGACACACACACACACACACACACACACACACACACACACACACACACACACACACACACACACACACACACACACACACACACACACACACACACACACACACACACACACACACACACACACTGTATTATAGGCTACTTGAATATTGGGGGGATGTATCCTTTATCTCACCCTGGCCTGTTCTATCTTTGCTTTCGTCATGATACTATATAAGAAGTAACACAAATTACATTGAATAACAATTGCCACGATTTTGTGTCACTCCATCCGTGGCTGTACCCCATCTAGCCACAACCCGGGGATGCCTGCCCCCCACGCCGCACGTGGTCTGGGGCAGAATTTGCCCTTGTTAGTGCTCATGGTACATTATGACTTTGCACTTACTAACTTGGGCCTAGAGGCTACACTTATTTAGTTGGGCTCTAGCTGCTGCCTGCTGTGCTGTTTTAGCCTGGGTAAACCCAGCCTTCAACATGACGTCACAGGCTATGCCTGTAGCCTTTGTGACTGATAGCACTAAATAGAGGTCACGTGGAGGCTGGGTTTACCCAGGCTAGTGCTGTTTGACTGCAGAATTAATGCTGGTCATGGTTTCGACTTTTTGCACAGGTCTATGCCTACAAATGAAACAATAATCATAGGCAATATCATCTGGAAATCACACATCTGAAAGTTAGATTTTGACACTGTTCACATTCACTAGTGGAAACCAACAACTGATTTGCAAAAACACACTGTTTATCCAGCTACTGCATATGAGTCAGAAAAAACTACTGTACGTGCTTTCAACTGCTCTCAACAGAAAATACTGAGGAAAAACAGACCATTGTGTTGAAAGTGAAAGTTCACACACTCACAGCAGCTTGTTTCAGTTTGTTAAAAAAAGCCTGAATGGAAATGGTGCTGCTCATGTTCCCATGCATTTCTTATTCTCCCTCCCTCTCTCTCAAATTCAAATTCAAATGAGCTTTATTGGCATGACCAGTTACAAGCTCGTATTGCCAAAGCAGTACAGAAAGTTAGCACAAATAATATAACAATATACAAATAACAATCATTATGTACAATACAGGTATAATAAAAACAGTAAATAGCAATAACATTCAGGTATAGAATAACATGTGGAGCTGTGTCTCAAACATTTACAGGGCTTCTCTCTCTTACAGTATGACAATAGTTAATATATTTCGCAGCTAATACTGTACACTCGCTTTTCTCACCACATATGTAGGGCAGTTTATGGGGCATCTGGGCGATGACTGAATCCAGGACATGATGTCATTCATCTTTTTACAGAAAACCTCTCTCAGATCCTTATATGTGTCACAATACAGTAGGAAGTGAGATTCTGTCTCAACTTCTCTTTGTTGACAGAGTGAACATAGCCTGGCCTCCCTGGGTAGCCAGTTCTGCCTGTGACAGCCTGTCTCTATGGCCAGGCTGTGTCCACTCAGTCTGTTGTCAATGTTTTCCTTAGTTTTCTATCAGTCACGGTGTTCAGGTACAGTATCGTGCCACCGTGTACTCTCTTTCTCTCTCTCTCTCTCTCTCTCTCTCTCTCTCTCTCTCACATGCCAGATTCAAGTCATGCAGTAATTCAGTCAAGTGACACTTAGCTACATGTAATGAGTGTTGGGCGGTGTTTCGACTTTTCACGTCAATTGACCTGATTGACCTTTCGGGTCAACAAGCAACTTTAAACAAAGGCACATTCAAATGACAACAGTTTACTCTGAGCGCCAGCGCCGAGCTGACAGGTTGTGTTGTGAAAATGTTGATCAAGAAAACCTACAGTGTACACATAGGCTAATCTTCCCTATTTTCAACCCAATGTGAGTGCAGTGTGTTCAAGTGAATTCAACTAGTCTGTTTCAAAGTATCTCCAGTATGAGCGAAGTTGGCTGCTGCGATCTTACACTCCCAGCTCTCCCACACACACCCACACCCACACACACACCCACACACACACACACACACACACACACACACACACACACACACACACACACACACACACACACACACACACACACACACACACACACACACACACACACACACACACACACACACACACACACACACACACACACACACACAATGTCTCTGTCTCTGTCTCAGTGAGATGATTGGCTCCCATGGAAGATTGTCTTCCTGATTGAACCTCCGTTAAACTATATTTCAATCAGGAGAGACTATAGTGAATTAATAGAATGATGTTTATTACAATAGCAGAATAATGATGCATTACATGTACAGTATAATGAGAATTAAGTGTGTCAATAAGTCTTTGGCCCTTAGAACACCACAAGGAGATATAGAGATCGAGGGGCATCAGCCCTGAGCAGCAGCCAGATACTGTATATCCCCCAGTGGAGTCTAGATACTGGTGGTGGTGATGCTCTGAGACTGATGAATCTGATGAATCTGAAGGGTCTGCAAGACTGGGTGGAGACTGGGAGGTGGGTGGGGGGAGGGTGCACAAATGACAGCAGCAGGAGAGGGCAGGCTGAGGAGGATAAAGACAGACATTTAAAAGGACAGCAGACATGTGGTTGGCTTACAATGGAGGCATGTAGCAATGTGATAGGCTTACAATGGAGGTGTGAGAGGGAGTGTGGTGATGTGTCGCTATACCATTGGATAGATGAGAACAGCTGGCTAACAGCTGATTATTCAATTGATGCCCGGAAGTTGCCAGGCTTGATTTGAGCATGTGAACAAGATATGAGGGTAGCATGAAAGTAGACGTGAACTGTGGAAGCTTTAATGTGCAGATTAGTCTTCCTGCTTGAAACTCCGTTAGAACACCACTATAAACATTCATAAGGAGTTCAAAGGTCAAGGTCATCATAGGCTATTATTTCTGTGAATATAATAATATGTTATCGTGTTACAATATATAGAGAGCAAAGAGAAGACAGAACCATATAGAGAGCAAAGAGAAGACAGAACCAGAGCAAAGAGAAGACAGAACCAGCGATGTGCCAAAAAAGAAAAGAAAAAAACAAGTTGGCCTTCGACTGACCTTGACATTGCTTCTTCACTTGCACTCAACTATCCAACTATTGTGTATGTGTGTGTGTGTGTGTGTGTGTGTGTGTGTGTGTGTGTGTGTGCGTGCGAGCGCCCGCGCGCGCGTGTGTGTGTGTGTGTGTTGGGCCCCTTTCACTGGTCTATATGTGAGCTGCCACATAATAAGGCCTTCTTTCTCTCTCTCCTTCAGGCCGGAATAGAGGAATGATGTCATGATTTATACACTCACTCAGCAATGAGCCTATTCATGATGCTGAGTCAGCATCATGAATAGGCTCATTGTATTTGGAGTTCATAGCCTAATGAAATAAAATCTGCAAGGTGGCATGCTCAGGAGTAAAAGAGTGAAGTCACGTGAGGCCTATCACAACATTTGATCCAGTCTGACCTGAAATGCTGTTGTACAGTTTGTAAAGAGTTTTAAACTGGCAGCTTGGTCGGTCCCGATGTTCGGCACGGATTATATGGTAATGTGAGTGGTTAGCAGATCCAATCTTAACCCTCCATAACTGTGCAATTAAGACAATGCACTTGTAACACTTTCCAGGGGGCCTAGATCACACTTCAAACACTATTTAGCGTTGCTGTTAACCATGGTGTTTACATCATTGCAGTAATGTATTGCAGTAATGAATTATGTTCTTTGCAATTGTTTGTTTTTGTATTGTGTGAATGCATGGTTTTATCTGCTTGTTTATGTAGGCCTAATAGGAGCTCACTAAATATTGCATCTTGAAATGTGGTTTTTGAAAGATTTCCATTGCTATAGACATATTATAATTTTTGTAACCTTTATTATAAATAAAGTAGGCTAAGCATCCCATTCATATAGGCTAGCCTGGGCTGCCCCCAGCTTTTTATCATAGGCCTAATAGGGAACGGCAAAGCTGATAATAATGACGATGAAAAAAATAAACGACCAGACTGTTGTTGTGGGTATGCTAGCTACACACACACACACACACACACACACACACACACACACACACACACACACACACACACACACACACACACACACACACACACACACACACACACACACACACACACACACACACACACGCAACGCACGCACGCACGCGCGCGCGCACACACACACACACACACACACACACACACACACAATAAAGGCAGACGGAATTCAGCGAAAACGCCTTTTAATAGTGTTCGCAAATGTAGGCTATTAAAAAATGACATAGGCCTAAGATGGCGCTGTTGTCAATCGAAAATGTCAACTTGCCTGCGCCACTCGGGGACATTCATTCATTCACTGCCTCCGTGTTGTCTTGGCTATGTGCTGAAAGTCGGCCCTGCTGGCTCTGTTGGTTCCCTCAGCCCGACCAGTCGCCTCCCTGCCTTCAGCACTGGACAGCGCCCGGTGCTGGAGTTCTTTCACCTTATGCCTTTACCATACAGTATAGCCTACACCTTTACACGTGAAAGACTTGTCTATTAGGCTAGCTATTTTGTTGAATAGCCGATTCTTTGGCCAAATTGAATAAAACAAATATATATATACCTACAGTATATACACCATAAAGTGAGTTTTTATTGGGTTATTGTGACTTAATAGGCTATCTCATAATTAGCCTATGTAGCCTATGAGAAACTCTAATATTGTCTTTGATATTGTGCAAAATAAGAAAAGGTGATTGCAGTCTGCGGGAGCACGCCCAGCCTATAGCTATAATATCCTGTCGCCCAGGTAGTTCAGCTGCTTTTATCTGGATCAAATAGTCATAACTTTTCTTGGGTCTATACAACATCAATAGCATCACAGCAATCACATTGTTGCCAATTTGTAGTTTAGGATATCATCATCAACCTTTATTTAAACAGGCATGCATGACATTTGCTAGGCTACATTGTTTAGTGTTTGGTAGCCTGTGTATACTTGTTTAGGCCTATTTGGAAACTAGACTGTAATAAACCGATGGATGGGTTAGGCTAAAATAGCCTAATCTCTTTTGCAATCATCTTTATGGGTTCAGTTATGTTTATAGCCCCTTATCACACAAGGATGTCTCAAAGCGCTTTACATAGCATCATCAGTAGAGCCTAGCCTAGGCTACTACGTCATATACACACAAAATACATAGGTAATAGGCCTACTACTAGCATTGCGTTTATGACTCTGCATTACCTGCTCTGTGCCCTATAATAACCCATATCCAGTCCTTTTTACCGGACTGGACTGGATGGATATGGGCATACATTTCTATAATAGGCTATACTATCCAGTCCTTTTTAGCAGTTTAAATCAGGTTTACGCCTATATCTGCAATCTGACGGCAATCACTTTTTGACGACACCTGTTGTCCAGTCTTGATAGTTCTAAACGTCTAACAGGGATTTAACCAGAAAGGTTAATGGTTTGACAATCTGCATATAGGCTTGCGGCTCGGGGCACATTACCCAGTTGATCCTGGCCCAGGGCCAGGGCTAAACAGAATATCAGTGTTCAGGTGGAAACTGATCTGTTCTATTTATTTATTTAGCCTTTAGTCCACAAAAAATTATAGTTTGACTTGGAGCTATAGGCTATGTCTCAGTCGCAGTGGGCAGAACAAGGGGAGCAAGATGGTGATATTCAAATTAATAAACATAACCACTTGTTTTAAGACACGACTGAAACTTGCAAGAACCTTAGGCTACAATAATAACTATAATAATTATGGTGGTGGGGGTGATGATGGTGATGATTATTATTATTATTACTACACCATTATGGCTGAGCGATCCAGGAAGCCCCTGATCCAGTTCTTCATAACATCCATTTCCTTGTTTGCTTTTCTCCTGTTGAAGCCTGAAGCCGAGTTGCTCCTCACGACCAGCCTAGCAACCATACTGTTTACCATAGCAACTTAAGAAAGCTCAAACTCGTGCCAGCATTTCCAGCTGTCCGTTGCTAATGATATATCTATATATTTTTACCGTTAACTCTGTCCAGAACTCTAGCATTTCTTAGGCCTACGTGTTTCTGTGTTTTATGGGTCGTGTGGTCACTCTTTCACTTCTTTATTCGGACTGACTGGATGAAAGAAAGAGGCGAGGCGCGATGGAGGCACAGGATGAAAACCCAGAGAGTCCAGAAAGGCTGCAGGCAGCGGCCTCCTTCAAGGCTTTTATGCTGAAAAACAGCACAAAAAGCAACCTTAACCTGTAAGTAACGTGTGCCCGATAATATTTCAGTGGTCCTCCATATAACCTAGGTCACAAATGCAGTCTATTGTTATGTTAGCTAGCTTACTGATAGGCTACTGAATGTACTGATGTAGCGTTCCCTAATAACAGCACTGGGACGCAGGGCCGGTGTCATGCCGAGTTTTGCACCCCCGCCGAGAATTGCATCCCCACGAGAGACACTGCGTAAACGTTAACGTTAACGCGTCTTCATTCAGAAACCACGCCCAAGACGGGGGAAAACAGAAAGCCCCCCTCCAATCCTGGCGTTCCCCTATGTCACGTGCATGGTTGCGTGTTGCACACAAAGATCGTATATACAGAAGATGAACACTGCAACTTACTTCCTTGACGCGTGATTTCTAACCCCACATAGGATAAGCAATAACCACGCCCTGTGGCGCTGGGATTGGCCAGGAGCATTGAAGCTTGGGACTAAAGCACCTGGGGTTTTTCATCTTTTAAAATAAAGATGTTTAAAAAACTATTGCTTGTTACATTTTCAGTGCTTTTCTCTGGGTAAGAATTGAGCTTGAAATTAACGATATGATAGCCTACATTATATTATATGAGCTATGAACGTGAACACAACACCCTTAATATTATTGCATGTTTTTGTAGATTGTGTACATTGTGTAGATTACAATTATTATACTTATTATTATTATTACTATGCTAAGGAAGGTAGGTGACCATAATTCATTTCAATGTCCGCTCTCGAAATCGCTGTCCGTTCTCAAGAGCTATTCAGTTGGTTCATGAAATCGCTGGGCTGCGTGCCCTCCAGTGTTGCTCCTGGCCAATCCCGGCGCCACAGTGCGTGGTTATTGCTTATCCTATGTGGGGTTAGAAATCACGCTTCCTTGACAGCTAAATCCACATTTTTCTTCTCGCCAATTCTCAATGGCTTCCTTGTTTTGCTCAGGAGTACAAAAAAACTTTAATTGGCGATTTTTTACATTTGTTGTCTGCGCAGCCCACCACACAACAGCTTTTAGCTATGTTTAATTCAAGGAAAATGACACTGGTGAATGGGAGTGAACGGACCGATTTCCCCCGTGATGGGCGTGGCCTATTTCTTGCAGTGTCTCTATGGGGCCCTAAAGGATCGTTTGATTTGGGGCCACCCCACTGCACAGCTAGCCTACTGTAAATCTATTGACACCCACCTGTAATGCCAACATAGCTTTATCTTTCTGTTTTTCCTCATCTTCTGTTTTCTTCTTTCTTTTCTCTGCTCCAGAAGGATGTAATTTTTTGTGACAGTTTTTTGCATAAATACAGAGGAGAGTTAACCTAACGTTAGTCTGACTGACTGCTTGCATCAAAAGTGGGCATGAATATGAGTATGACACCAGCTATGACAGAGGCATTGATTAAGTAGCATTAATTAGCCAGCCTGTAGAACACAATATTGTGTTCTTGCAGACACTCAGTTCGCTTATGTCTAGGGCCGTTCCTGCGGTGGGATGTTTACTACTATATAATTCCGCTTTTAGGTGTTCTAATAAACAGTTCATGTGATGCTTGGTAGCACTTCCTTTTTTTCATGTTTTTAGCAGGGGGGGGGGGGGGGGGGGTTCTTATCTGGAAGAAACCCCAGGGGAGCACGGTGAGAACATGCAAACTCCACACAGAAAGGCCCTTCTTGACGACCCCACCTGGGCCGTAGGCACTGAGGACATGGGAATGGGGACACGCCATCAGCGCACACACCGTCCCAGGCGAGAATCGAACCCAGGACCGCTACCACTGCGCTACCGTGCCCCATTGCTTGGTGGCACTTAGTGGAATCCTGAGGGAACTGTTTTTGTAGGCGGAGACAACTAAAATACATTAAAAACATTCCAGTGCTCATACTGTATAGGCAGTTTCAACTGGACAACACAGATATTCTAAAATGGACCAACGTTTTTTTCCGTGTTTCAGTGTTTTGCTAATTCACCACCGACCAGAACAAACTGTTGTATAATGCTTAATTAACTTTATTGACAGCTATGACCACCTTACACGTTTACTGACGAAGGTGATGGACGAGCGTCCGCAAAATGCGGTTGATGTGATTGAGGATATGAGCCGTGATTTGAAGCGGGGTTCGTTCGAAGCCAAGCAGAGCACCCTGCGGGACTCTCCTCAGACTACAGCCGCCCAGCTGCTGGCTGAGCAGCAGCGCCTGCTTTTCACCAAGGGAGAAGAGGGTGACCAGGAGGATGAACTGGTATTGGCCACACACACACACACACCCACACCCACACCCACACTACGTACTGTATGCAGAGCCAAATTTGCACCATGTAACACTGATTGTCTTCTGTCAGATTGAAACACCTCTTCCTAACCTGAGCGAGGTTGGCTTCTACCTGGAGCAAGCCGGGGTGGGCCTGGGGAGGGAAGAGATGCAGAGGATCTTCCTCGCACTGAAGCAACTTGTGGAGTCCCAGCCGCTGCAGCGCTGCCGACTATGGGGCAAGATTTTGGGAGTAGAGAGCAATTATGTCGTTGCTGAGGCCGAGTACAGAGAAGGAGAAGAAGAGGAAGAGCAGAGCGCAGAGGACGCCGCTGAGGATGAGGAGAGAGAGGGAGAGACCCAGGATGATGAGGAGAATGAGGAGGGGGAAGTGGTAAGTCCTCAGTGAATATATCAGATGATCGCTGATGGTAGTTTATAAGCCTTCCGCTCTTTCTATGTCTTATGATCTCTTTGTTTTATAGAGTGATCCACTGCCTCGGTCAGCCTACAAGCCCCCCCCTGTGGTGCCAAAGGAGGCCATCCGGACTGGTGTCAACAAGTTTGTTTACTATGTGTGCAAAGAGCCTGGTCTTCCCTGGGTTAAGCTCCCTTTAGTCATGCCTGCACAAATCAGCGGCGCTCGCCAGATCCGCAAGTTCTTCACCGGCCGGCTGGACGCCCCGATCGTCAGCTATCCTCCTTTCCCCGGCAGTGAAGCCACCTATCTCAGAGCCCAGATTGCCCGCATCTCTGCCGGCACACACGTCAGTCCGCAGGGCTTCTACCAGTTCGGGGAGGAGGAAGGCGAGGAGGAAGACGAGGCGCCGCATGACAGCCACGAAGTCAACCCTGACTTTGAGGGCATCCCGGTTCCTGAAATGGCAGAGTCTTTGTCCACCTGGGTTCATCATGTCCAGCACATCCTGCAGCAGGTAGAACTAAAGCAATCACATGGATCTTTTCTTCACGTGGTGTTCTAGTTTACTACATGTGTGTGTGTGTGTGTATGCACCATACACATATAATGGTAAATGTGGACTCCTTTAGGGCCGCTGTACTTGGGTCAACCTCGCTGCAAAGCCAGATGAAGAGTCTTATGAAGAGGGAGATGCTGAGGAAAAGGAGGAGGAGCCTGATGAGCCTGAGCCGGAGGTGGGACCGCCCCTCCTCACCTCGCTCTCTCAGGACGCTGGTCAGTCTTTGACTTGGGACATTTTCATGTCATACTGGTGAGCGTTGGTAAGGTGTACTCACAGTGTTGGTTCATATTTGTGTCTTTCAGAAATGTTCAACACGTCTCCCTGGAGCTCCAAGATGTCCTCCACTCTCACCTCTCAGTATGCCGTCGCTGTTCTGCGCTCAAACCTCTGGCCAGGGGCTCATGCATATGCTTGTGGAAAGTAAGGGCAAAGATTGGAATTCACGATTTTATGACATGCTTGATTTCACACAGCATGCTGAAGGCAGAATTACAACGAATTATGCCGTTTCTTCATTTAGGAAGTTTGAGAACATCTACATCGGTTGGGGGCTGAAGTTTGCAGGGGAAGGGTTCACCCCATCTGTCCCAGCCGTGCCACAGAAAGAATACCCCAGTGGACCAGAAATCACAGAGGCCCTGGACCCGACCCTGGAAGAGGAACAGGCGCTGAAAGCAGCTTTAGAGGAGCAGCAAGCTGCCCAGGAGGATGTGGATGACATGGATGGAGAAGAGGACGAGGAAGACGATGATTGAGGAAGAATATTGATGAACAGGGAATGACACATTTCAACAGAGGATTGAAATATTTTAAAGTACTGGGTGTCTGGGTAGTGTAGAGGTAAAAGCACTCACCTACCACTGCGGAGACCCGGGTTCAATTCCTGGCAGCTGTACTTCCGCCTTGGGTCAGATGTTCCTACAGACACAATTGGCCGTGTCTGCGGGTGGGAAGTTGGTGGGGTATGAGTCCTGGTCGCTGCTCTGGTCGGTCGGGGCACCTGCTTGGAGGAGGGGAACTGGGGGGAATAGTGTGATCCTCCCACACGCTACATCCTGCCGGTGAAGGTCCTCGCTGTCAGGTGAAAAGAAGCAGCTGGTGACTGCACTTGTATCGGAGGAAGCATGTGCTAGTCTACAGTGCTCCTCAGATCGGCAGAGGGGGTGGAGCATTGACCAGGACAAGGGGGATTGGCCAAGTACAATTGGGAAGAAAACACACACACACACACACACACACACACATCTATATATCTATATATACTATATATATATACACACACACATATATATATACACACACACACACTGTATATATACTGTATACAGTATACATATATATACACTGTATACAGTATATATAGTGTATGTGTGTGTATATATATATATATACACACTATACAGTAATCAGAGCAATAAATAACGTGTTGTATCTAGTAGGCTGAGATGTTTTGTGTGTGTGTGTGTGTTTAAGTGATGTCAAACATTCGGATTTGTAGGAAATGAATGAAAAATGAAACTAGCATTCCCTTTCCAGTGTCCTGACAATAAATAAATCACACCAACTGGCAATAATGTTCCATTGCATTGTCTATTTATTTGCCTGTAGTACATATCATATGCATATGCTTACAAACAAGGAAAAGTCTAACAAGCATCCGTACGCAAACGTATCAACACACATACGCCATACACATAGTACATATTCAGCAAACCTTGCCGTTTAATCCTGTAATAGAAGGCTAAATTCCCCCTAAAAACAGTCTTCACTTCCAGTGAATTTGGAGATTTTTAGTGGATTCTATTAAAATTCAAAATAACAGTCTAGACTCTAAACGGTGATCAAGCATCATATTGTGGAGCTGTTGCGTTGTCAGTGGATGGCAGAGATCCACATTGTGGAAAGCGGCAGGTCGAAGGGTCATTTTCTGTTTTTCTATCAGAGCTGTTAGCATCTCAAAGGAAAGAAAGCCTAAATTTTGAGTATAAAAGCTCAAACAATGGGTTCACAAAGGTAGCCTCCCACTCACTCACTCCCTCCCAACATTTCCTAATGACTTCATCGAAGATTGTAGTTTCTGGATACTAGCTTTAGCAGAGTGTTCTCAAACAGGATATGTACGTAGATTCAATTTCAAGGTGAACTTTTTTTCCATTATTTTTGGGGGAGCTATGGAAAGATAGTAAGACGCATACACAATCACATTGCTTAGCTTTCTTTCCCCCCACAATCCCTTTTGTTTTTTGAGCCTAACCCAGCGTTTATTGCGTCCAGACAGAGATCAAAACCTCCCCCACTCCACAAAAAGTTTTGGCGTTCTGCCCTTAGCTTGGTTCCAACACCCATACTTGTGGTTTGCCTAACTTGGCCAGCTGTGTCATCATCCCACCACGTGACTGCTGCAGGATGCAGACAAAACGGTTGGGAATAATCCCCGAAATTCTCGGAGAGAACGACGGATGATTTGACAGAAATCCGGTTGAAACACTGATTTACCGACAATTCATTTATTTGTTCTGTGACAATGTAATTGAACTTGGACAATTTTCACGATACACACCTATTTTTCACAATATGACATGTACAATGATTGTGTAACTATCCAGCACTATTGCATATTGCCTGCGGCATTTCCAGTCTAAATTGTCTCTGTATCAAACCCCTGTTGTTGCTTCTTGAAGTTAGTTGGACTTTTCTCCACACGTTTGCAGCTGATAACGACCCTCACTCACAGGTAACCTAAGGCAATGAAGCTCCACCCTGATGATGGAGAAAAATGTACAACATAAAGAGTCAATTTAAAAGCACTGTGCAAAAACCAAGGTGCTGACTGCCACCTCCGCCCCCCCAACACCAAAACCCAATCCTTTTCTCACACACACACACACACATGGGTAATAAGGCCTACTACAAACACGCACACACAGATCGCTAAAGGCGTGTTTTCAAACCGTCAGATCTGTATCATGGCCTCTATGCAGGAGGAGCTAAAATGAGTAATATTTTTTACTACGCTATGTCCTGCATAATTCAGTCTCACTGACTCACTTAAATGCTAAAATTACCAGGGAGGAAGGAAATAGAAATGGTAAATGGTAAAATGGACGTTGTATGTCTTTGTGCTTTCATCGTAAACTGGGAGACTTGGGCTAGAGACATTTCAGTATGACAAGAGGAAATCGGGTAGATTGTCAGTGTGTGGTGCACGAAAATCATTTTCAATAAAAGGAAAACTGGAGAACATTATAGTCAGCAATGTATAATTGCCAGTTCTACCCACATTAGGTACACAGTACACACACCATCACTTGTACACACAGACTTGCTCATCATCACCACATCAAACCTGTCTCATACTGTATACATAACCACATACCCATAAGCGTCCCCAGTGTCCCGATGTCATCTGCCAGCATTAACCGTCACTTCCTTGTCTTAGGCCTGGTTTTGTGAACGAGTGAAGCGCCTCCTGCCACAGAACAAGATATTTCCTCTCAGGTCTACATCGTAGGAGTTATCCTTTATGTCAAGTGACTGGCAAGTCAAACTCCTGTCCTTGGAAGTACAGGAGTTAATACAACATTGGTGTCAACTCTGGAGTTAAGTCAGTAGTTTAGTTGATGCCACCACAGTCTGTGAGCCACTCTTGGGACACACACAGAGACTGTGAATGACATCACTGAGGTTTGAAATACATTGTATTGATAAATGGGTATGTGGGTAAAACAAGCACATACTTCCCTCCCATGTTAAGTACTGAAATGAATGCATGTGCTGAACTCTTCTCACGAGTCCAAGAAGAAGTGCAAATATCTCTCAGATTTGTGTGAATGGCATGTGCATCACTCATTTGATAACCGGTCTCGAAAACTGCTTGTGCTTTGGCCAATAAATTGAGAACTCACTGTGACTCAGGAAGCCATGAACAGTAGGTATAGGTATATGGGTCCTATCTTTGTACAAGTGCCAATTGGTTTTTGCGCTTTCGCACCGGTTTGCGCGCCTTATGCCATCTTTCCTGCAGGGACGATAGCAGTCCGCCTCGCGCAAGTGTCAATTTGCGTTCCAGGTGTTATGCCGAGTTTTGCACCCCCGCCGCCAAACGCATCCCCACCTCACGGGAGCATATTGTAATGATTTATACAGAAACATCTGTAAAACGGTTTAAAAATGATATAATTGTCTGGGTAAGACGTGACCTCCCTGTTCATAAGTTAAAACAGCCCCAAAATATGGTGGGGGATGCAATTCTCGGCAGGGATGCAGAACGGGCGCAGGCGCAAATTGGAGGCGTGCCAAGTCATCTGCTATTCTCCGTGCCCCGCTAAATGCCATCTGCGCACGGCGCAAACGGGATTTGGGCGGTCTTAACTACCAGAATTATTCACAGGTGTGTGGCCTGGCAATGCCCGGGCGTTGCATCAATCAAACCAATCAATTCCCATCTCGCATTCCCTGTTAACAGTTTGCGCAATGCATGCTGTAATTCTCTCCATGCGTAATTTGGACATCTCACAGCAACCATCGCATCATATACCTGTTAAAAACATCTGTGATTTGATGCACTTCGGGTTCTTTTGTTGACTGGAAATAATGTTTGCAACGGGGAAACAGGGACATTTGATTGACAATAATATTGCAAGTAGGCAGCATGTTTGTGGCTCTTTACACATTAAGATTTTCAGTGAATAATAGTTGAGTGCCTCACTGATAATCTGCTGTTACCCAATTTTAGCAGCAGAATTTGATGTCCTGGTGTTTGAATTTTAATGGAACATTGTGTGCAATGACGTATCCAAAAGGAATTCCGCTGCGCAGCGTGGAGAATAATGGTGCACTCAAGCGCAGCGGGGTATTTTGCGCCAAGAGCTGTTTTAGAGGTGCGCTTCAGAGCTCTTAGCGCAAAGAATTGCGCGCATGCCGACGATAGCAGAATGCCATCTGTGTCCCCACATTTTAAGGGGACACACCTGGTTTGGCATGGGGCACGCTTACCCCATGCACGGCCAGTATAATCATAACGGGCGTAGAGGTATTTAGCGTGGCAGGGAGAATACCAATGCGCTTGGGCACGCACCCCATTTTGCACTGCGCTCGGCGTTAAACAAGCGCAAGCGCAGAAATACAGCTTTAAGACGATAGGGCCCCATATCTTTATCAGTACATCTGTATCTTGGTAGCAATAGTATCAGTATGTCAGCTATACGTCACATTAGTGACTAAAGCACGTACTTTCGATTGCCAAGTCTGTTGTATTTTTTCTGTTTTGTTGGTAACTATTGGTTCAACAGAGCCCTTATGCCGACTCGCAAAAAACAAATACAGAACAGATTTCACAAAGCCACAGGACAGTCAAATCATTCAACCAACCAACCAACCGATCAATCTTATATTTCTCATAAGAGATCTATACAGACGGACAGCTGCAGGCCTGTGTGTAGAAGACAACTGGAGGACTACGTCCGCAGAAGACTTCTGCTCCTGTGTGGCAGCAGTCTGATGTCTGTAGCTGTCTTTAAATCAGATGTCTGCGTCTCCAGCAGTCTTTGTAGCAGATAGGATCTGATAGATCAGATAGGAGTCTGTAGCAGGCGACAAATCGAAAACGTCTGGCAGGTCCTGGGATCCTGTATGGGGCATTTATTCTCCCTCCCCCCGGCTTGTATGAGATTCCACTTATCAGGCTGCAGCCGTCCAAGAAACACAATGGACAGCCTGATGACGGTCAGATGTCCTTCCTCTCGCATATTATAACGGTCCAATTGCGAGTAAATAAGGGAAGTGTGTGAGTGTGGCTGCAAAAGCGGATGTTGGAAAGGAGTTTTAGTCACAAGAATTAACAGTCAGGCTATTCTCACACTCTCCACCTCCGCCCTGCCCCTTGCACTTCTCCATCCATCCACACAGGATTGCTAAACACATGCAATCCTGTCCATCCGCTCCCGCCTTCACACATGCAATCCTGTCCAGCAGGCTTACTACACACGCACGCACGCACGCGCACGCACGCACGCGCACGCACACACACACACACACACACACACACACACACACACACACACACACACACACACACACACACACACTTCACAAAAAGATCATCCCCCCACTATCCCGCCAATATCACCAACTCTAACCTCATGACTAAGCCAGGGCGTGGGTTCCCCATCAAACAGGCTGGAGGGGGTGCGCACGTCCATCCGTGTGTGTGTGCATGTGTGCTGCGTCCGGGTCTGTAGCTGTGCACGTGTGTGTCTGTGTGTCTGTAGCTGTGCACGTGTGTGTCTGTGTGTCTGTAGCTGTGCACGTGTGTGTCTGTGTGCCCGTGTGTCTGTGGGGCACGTGTGCATGTCAGTTGGTCTCATAGGAGGAGAGCAGCGCGGCGTCCACAGGCTCCATGCAGGAGGGGCAGGTGAAGGATCTCATCAGCCAGTCGTCTATACAGTCCATGTGGTAGATGTGCATGCAGGGCAGGAACCGGATGGGGTCTCCGTACACAAAGTCCATCATACAGATCACGCACCTGCAGCGGGGGGAGCACAGACGCACGCATCTTCAACTCAGTGTTACATTTTCTTAGGGTTGGCAAGGGGACAACACAAAAATGCAGGGAAAGATGGAATGGAGAGAAAAAAACATGTTAAGATAGACTGCAGTTCAGAAACACTTGCATATATTGTCCACTGTGGGTCAAGCTTTTCAGAGCCCCTGTATATTTGTGACTAACCATGCCAGCAAGATTTGGAGATGAGCGCATCTGATTTATTGTTTAATATTTTCCCCTGGCCCATAGTACAAAATAAAACAACATTCATTTGTTGATAAATATGAATTCATTGGTTGATAAATATTTATGACTCAATAATTTCTTCACCGGCTGCTCAGAGTTCTGGTTTTCCAAAACTCACTTTCGGGCTGGTACTCTCTGCTGGAACAAAAATTGCCAATTGGAATTTGAAGAAAGTCCCCAGCCTCCCCAATGTTTCTGAACATAATTTTGCATAGTTTTGCATGGGAAAAAAGCGGGAACAATTTCACAGTGCCATCAAAAATACATGTGTGCGTGCGGGCTGCCGTGTGCTTTACGGTTAGGGTTAAATGCATGTGTGCGTGCGGGCTGCCGTGTGCTTTATGGTTGCAACTTGCAAGTGACCAAATAGACAGGGTTTCCTTCCTGTTTCTGTCTATTTTTGTCGCTTCATTCAAATTAATTTAAGAAAAAAACATCTGAACGCTACAAACTCCTCCAGCTGCATTCAATCATGGTGAGTCGTTTATATTCCACTTTTCATGGTGGCCAAATGCCCAAATAACCCCCATGTTAAAACTAAGTGTAATACTGCTTTAAGGCAGCCATGTCCACAGTCCAACCCGGGGGCCAATTGGGGCCCCGCAGACCGATTTTAAGCGGCCCACGGCTTGTCTCTCAAAATGTATATGTGGCCCTCCACACAGTATTGGTTAATCAAGCAAGTTCACTTTACCTTTTTGTTTCCCTTCGCCTAATGATGAGAGTACTATGCAGTTTATAGACAAGCACCACATAAGAACAACGCAGGTGAAACTAATGTTTTCAGATAGTAAACAAAATCCTTAGAGTAAAATTGTATTGTATGTGATTTTTTTTAATATAACCCATATGATGCGAGTAGCAGCTGGCCCCCGGTATTTTGACATGATCTAATCTGGCCCCCATTATTAAAAAAAAGTTTAGACACCCCTGCTTTAAGGCCTGGAATTCAGATAATTAATTTAAACATTTAGAGTTTCGATATTAAGGGCCTATAGCACCCTACTTGACATGGATCACCCAGCTGAAGAAGCCCGTCTACTCGTGGAGAGTCAGAACTGGGTCAGACCACCCAGGGTTTCTACTCACTCTCTGATCTTCTTCTCAGAGCCGTCCCGTCCTGGGTCGTACACGCCCTTGGGGAGGTGCTGGATGAGTCCGATGCGCTGGGCGATGCGGATCTGCTCCTCCTCTGTCAGCTGGGTGGCCAGCCGGGCCTGGCTGGGTGTCGGGTGGTACACAGGCACGTGGATCTGCTCCTGCAGGCAGCAACGGGAGGAGGACATGTGCCAGGGTCAGACTCTTAACCAGGGATAGACGCTAATATTTGCTGTCCAAAATGTTAACTTTTGTAAAAAAAATAATAATAATAATAATACAGAAAAGGCATAAATGAATGAGGACTGTAAGCAAATAACTCTGGTTGCATTAAGAGAGGCAAATATTCATATTTCATAACTTTTAGAGTTGCTTACCCAACCCAACCTTTATTAGCACTGTGAGATGTTATTGTGAAATAAATAGAGTAAAACCCTCACCCTTGTTATTGGGAGCAATCATTTACACTTGGAACAGCGGAAGAAACCGCTGCCTTATCATGAAACTTCCCATTGGTTATATTGTGGAATTACATCTCTATAGATGTAATTATACTCGTAATTATGTTACAAATTCTCTGAACTGGGACATAAGCAGCTTGTTTTAATAGTGAGGAGAAGAATAAACCTGCCAATGCCGTAGTGATCAGCTTTACTATGTCAATATCTCACCCTCAAGGAAAGCTTTCACCTCACGTTATTACACAGTGAAACCACTCAGTTGACTGTGAGACAGTTTCACAATCCACTGCACATTGTTTGTTGTTTAATATGTAGCCCTCTGAAAAGAAGCTTTGTGAGACTGAAATGTTCACAATGACTACTTGTCTATAATACATGTAATCAATGATTATATAATTACTAGCCAAGCAACAATACAGTGGCCATGTGTTGGAGATGTTATATAGGCCAGTAGGTGGCAGTATTTCCCCAAGGCTAGGCCAGACAGTTGGTACAGCAGAAAGCTGTGGGTGTTTTTACTTGCCTGGAGATGAGAAATGCCTGCTACTGATACCAGTGCTTCCCACAGAATCCAGAGGTATTTGTGGTGGTAGGTGGGATCAATGGGTGGGATGGGTGTGCAACATGATGGCTATCAAATTCCACATGGCTTAGTTATTAAACTTAACTTACATGTGGTCATCTACACAGTACACACAACAGGGAGGGTTTAAGTCCCGGGGAAAAAATATATTGTGGTGGGCTGCCACAAATGTTTCTATGCGTGGCAGACACTGGATAGCATAACTGACTTGTTGAATTGTTAATGCTCTGCAAAGCCTTTAGCAGACTTAAAAAATGTTTTATAAAACAGTGTATATTATATTATATATTATTAATTGAACTTGAGTGGGACTTGATCACCACAGAGTATGAGCCGAATGCAGTGTAGGAAATTTAATTAGCCAGGGGCAAAGGCAAAAATGCCCCCAAGAAATCTCAGAGTTCCCCGAAAAGGGGGGCAAAAATGGCTCCCAAGATTATAAATTTAATTTTCATTCAATTCAATTAATTTCTATTTCCATCTCTAACACACTCAGCACCTGCAAGCTGGTTGCCGGAAGAAGACGACAAAGAACTCTCACACAAACAGCGCTGTTGTTCACTCTACGCTTTAGCAACTACATACATACAGTAAATAGACTAATAAAAAATAAAAAAAAGTGCCCCAAATTTTGTAAATGCCCCCATTGTTTAGACAGTGGGGGCAAAAGTCGCCCCCGAAATATTTTTTAAATGTCCTACACTGGCCTAATCTGTGTGTCATAATGAAAGAGTCTGTAACATGAGCTCTGGGAAAGCTGGAAAGTTTATGTGATCAAGCTTAAACTTGGTAAGTCCCTAGAAGTTGCCCTGGCTGCACTAAACCTCAAAGCAGACTCAAACCCAAACTAAAACCTGCACCTCCTGCTCCTGGCTAAACCCAAACTAAAACCTGCACCTCCTGCTCCTGGCTAAACCCAAACTAAAACCTGCACTTCCTGCTCCTGGCTAAACCCAAACTAAAACCTGCACCTCTCCTGCTCCTGGCTAAACCCAAACTAAAACCTGCACTTCCTGCTCCTGGCTAAACCCAAACTACAACCTGCACCTCCTGCTCCTGGCTAAACCCAAACTACAACCTGCACCTCTCCTGCTCCTGGCTAAACCCAAACTACAACCTGCACCTCCTGCTCCTGGCTAAACCCAAACTACAACCTGCACCTCTCCTGCTCCTGGCTAAACCCAAACTAAAACCTGCACTTCCTGCTCCTGGCTAAACCCAAACTACAACCTGCACCTCCTGCTCCTGGCTAAACCCAAACTAAAACCTGCATCTCTCCTGCTCCTGGCTAAACCCAAACTAAAACCTGCACCTCTCCTGCTCCTGGCTAAACCCAAACTAAAACCTGCACCTCTCCTGCTCCTGGCTAAACCCAAACTAAAACCTGCACCTCCTGCTACTAACTAAAACCTCGCCCGCTGTCTCTCTCCTGACACACACACCCCTCGCCCGTGTCAGAAACAGACAGCAGCCGCCCGGGGATCAGAGCTACAGACAGAGGCTCGAGGGAGCGGGGGCAGCAGCTGTAGTGTGTGTGTGTGTGTGTGTGTGTGTGTGTGTTGGGGTGGTCAACTGTGCAGCAGTCAGCAATGTTTTTGTTGTCATATGCCTCCCTCCTCCCATCAGCTGGGTTGTGAGTGACAACTGTTTATTAGGTGACCTTGGGTTGACCAGAAAGACAACAGTGAGAGAGAGAGGTGGGGGGGGGGGGGGGTGAGAGCAGGATGGCAGGGAGAGAAGGGAGGGCCAGAGGGAGGCTCCGGGCTGCTAATGGAGAAAGGGAAGGGAGAGGAAGATCGAGGATGGGTAATGAGTGCAGAGAGGGAGCGAGAAATACTCGTGAACAGAGATAGCTACCTTATCTCTCACATTTGTGTGTGTGTGTGTGTGTCTGTGTTTGCACGCATGTGCCAACCTTATGAAGAATGAGAAACCAGGCCATGCTGCGAATTTTCAAAAATGCAGGATGGTAGCGGAATGACCCGCTTTACTCTGCTTCTGATAGGCTGCCTCTGATATTTTACACTAACCTTAAGCAATCATCACTCCTCATGTCTAAAACCCAACCAATCATCACTCCTCATGCCTAAAACCCAACCAATCATCACTCCTCATGCCTAAAACCCAACCAATCATCACTCCTCATGCCTAAAACCCAACCAATCATCACTCCTCATGCCTAAAACCCAACCAATCATCACTCCTCATGCCTAAAACCCAACCAATCATCACTCCTCATGCTTTTTTTGGCCCAGATTCCACCCCCCCCAACCCCCATTTCCTCCCCAATTGTACTCTGGCAATTTCCCCTGCTGCCCCGGTCGCTGCTCCACCCTCTGCTGATCTGGGGAGAGCCGTAGACTAGCACCATGCTTCCTCCGACACATGCGCAGTTGCCAGCCGCTTCTTTTCCCCTGACAGTGGGGAGCTTCACCGGCAGGATGTAACACATGGGAGGATCATGCTATTCCCACCAGTTCCCTTGCCCCTGAGCAGGCACCCCGGCCGACCAGAGGAGGCGCTAGTGCAAGGGTTCCCAAACTTTTTTGGCTTGTGACCCAAAATTTTTGATGTCACAAAAATCTAGGGACGCGAGACATTTCAAATTCCGGTAGACCATCGTCAGTGATATCACATAATGCTTCTTTTTCCCCGCAGAATTCTGACTTTAATGTGAGAATTCTGACATTAATCAAAAAATTCAGACTTTTTTCTCAAAATTCAGACAGTAACTTGGAATTCTGACTTTAATCTCAGAATTCTGACTTTATTCTCAGAATCCTGATTTAAAGTTATAATCTAAAAGATTTTCATAGAGAAAAAAAAGAGTCACTCACAATGTTGAATGAGCCTATGTCCATTTGGATGAAGCCTTTGCAATAGATAGTGACAAATGTGACATTACAGTTTGGATCTCACCTGCAATTACCACCCACCGCCATAGGTGTCACCCAAGAGATTATCACTTTAAACTCAAAACTTTAAAAAAAATCGCAAGTGACCCTAATCATCTTCGGTAATATTAAATTGTGTGTGGTGTAAAAGAAATACAAAATAAAAAAAAATCAGGCGTCAATCATTTGGATTCCAGGCGACCCCACTTAGGGTCGCGAGCATAAGGTTGGGAACCACTGCGCTAGTGCATCACTGCTCATGCTTAAACCATGGGCGTAAACCCGACCCTGACTCTTCCCTCGGCCCACACAGACAGGAAGCATGATGACTGGGCAGAAAAAAAATCCCTCCATTGGACATTTACCAAAACAAACTTCCCACATTTAGTCTGGCCAATGTGCCATAAATCAACCATTATGCATTGCAGGAAATATCTACTTGGCCTAATTGGTGGCTGACTCTGTGGTGCAACCTAAGCAGCATCACCGTGCACGTATGGTGAAAGAACACCAGAAACCGAAGCACTCACAGCCTGTGAAATGTTAGAGACGGCAGAGTAACTGAATCCTGGAGCAGGACCTGCAGACACCTGCACACCAGGCAGGCAGGCGTGCACTCAGCTGCTCACACTCATATGCACACACACACAGCCAAGCAAGGCAACAGGATGGACATTAACTTTACAGGATGTTTGTCTGATAACAGGATAGGCTGACGGTGTGAGCGTAACGCTATGTGTGTGCGCGTGTGCGTTTATCACATTATTTCATCAGTCTGGTAAAAGCAGGAAGTCGATGCCTGCTCTAGTATTAGCAGCACTAATGCTTACACAGCATACACAGCAAACCCACAGGACAGCAACTAAACTAGTATTTGGGGCCTGACGGGTCTACTTATCTTGGTGCAAAAGAGCAAAAACAAGTGCAAGGTGAGGGGGGGCTAAAACATTCAGGAACCCAAACAAGAACATACCCTCTGAGTGAGTGATAGGGACGAGTGGTGACAGTCTGTACCAGGCTAAACACACATCCACAGACCAACAGCCTTTTTATTGATTTATTATTATTGTTTGTGATTCCCCCCCCCCCCCCCCCCCCCAATTTTCTCCCCAATTGTACTTGGTCAATTTCCCCCTGCTGCCCTGGTCGCTGCTCCACCCTCTGCCAATCTGAGGAGAGCCGTAGACTAGCACCTTGCTCCCTCCGATACATGCGCAATTGCCAGCCGCTTCTTTTCACCTGACAGCGGGGAGCTTCACCGGCAGGACGTAGCACGTGGGCGGATCACGCTATTCCCACCAGTTCCCTTACGCCCCGAACAGGGCGCCCCAACCGACCAGAGGAGGCGCTAGTGCAGCGACCAGGACACTTACCCCTAATCTGGCTTCCCACCCACAGACACAGGCCAATCGTGCCTGTATGGACGCCTGACCAAGCTGGAGGTAACACGGGGGTGCGAACCTGCGACCCTCGTGTTGGTAGGCAGGGGACCTCAACAGCCTTTCACTATTTATATTTTACCCAGAATATATCGATGGACAAATCATCCTGACCCACATCTGTCCTCCTGCTCCAGTGATTTGATGAGCTGGCAACTGGCATCGCAGGGAGAGACGAGAACTCAAGTGTGAGAAAAGGAGTGGAGGAGAGGAGAAAAGAGGTTTGAGGCTCGGCCCTCATGCTGAGAGTTCAGCAACAGCAAGGTCCAGCAGTACGCATCGTGTGTGTTAGCCAAAGCCGGCAGACTATGTCACTGACCGGCAGTACAATGCATTGTTTGTACCCCCCCCCCCCCCACACACACACACACACACTTTCCTGTTACCATATCAGGACTAAAAAGTAGGTAATTCGTCATGTGAGGGCTCTCTGTTACATGGCTGAACTCAAGCTCACTGGTGCCTGTTGAGAAAACAGAGTGCAGTGCATACATGCAGTGTAACTCCTCTCCGACACATTGCTGTTATCTGAACAAAATGAGGAAGTCCCTCTCTCTCTCTCTCTTCCTGCCTTCCCCCACTGTGGCCCAAGCCCAGAGGCTGACCTCCTGACCACTGTGGCCCAAGCCCAGAGGCTGACCACCTGACCACTGTGGCCCAAGCCCAGAGGCTGACTGACCACCTGACCACTGTGGCCCAAGCCCAGAGGCTGACCACCTGACCACTGTGGCCCAAGCCCAGAGGCTGACCACCTGACCACTGTGGCCCAAGCCCAGAGGCTGACCACCTGACCACTGTGGCCCAAGCCCAGAGGCTGACCACCTGATCACTGTGGCCCAAGCCCAGAGGCTGACTGACCACCTGTGAAAAGGATTTTTAGCACATCTCTGAGTGTCGTTTGGGACGACACCTTTTCTCGTTACTTTTCACAACAACACGTTATAAAATGTCTTGTTACCAATATACAGTATGCTGCTCATATGCTTTTCTCATATGCTGTTTTGAAAAGTATCATGACGTGACGTCCTGAGCTACACTCACACATGTGACGTCCTGAGCTACACTCACACATGTGACGTCCTGAGCTACACTCACACATGTGATGTCCTGAGCTACACTCACACATGTGACGTCCTGAGCTACACTCACAGACGTGACGTCCTGAGCTACACTCACACATGTGACGTCCTGAGCTACACTCACACATGTGACGTCCTGAGCTACACTCACACATGTGACGTCCTGAGCTACACTCACACATGTGACGTCCTGAGCTACACTCACACATGTGATGTCCTGAGCTACACTCACACATGCGACGTCCTGAGCTACACTCACACATGTGACGTCCTGAGCTACACTCACACACGTGACGTCCTGAGCTACACTCACACATGTGACGTCCTGAGCTACACTCACAGACGTGACGTCCTGAGCTACACTCACACATGTGACGTCCTGAGCTACACTCACACATGTGCTGAAAATGACCCAGTGAGGTTTTTTTAAGCTTAGCCACAACAACCACTCAGAAAACCACTCATTTAATTTTTCATCTCCTCTACTTCTCCCACGCTTTCTCTTCCCTCCTCTCCTCTCGTCTCCTCCCCTCTGTTCTCCTCCCCTCTGTTCTCATCTCCAGGTTTGACAGCTAATTAAAAAGCACCTCCAAAGTAAACTTTCTTGCCTCGGTTCCTCTTACAGAGTTCGATGGGCTCAAAGCAAACTGCTGACAACAAGCCTTCTCATCTTCACGGCAGTGTGTCTGGGTGATAGACTCTGCTTGCTACACAACACTTGTGTGTGTGTGTGTGTGTGTGTGTCTGTGTGTTAGTGTGTTAGTGTGTTAGTGTGTGTTAGTATGTGTGTGTGTGTGTGTGTGTGTGTGTGTGCGCATGCGTGTGTGCGTGTGCATGCTCACCCCCCAGGACTACTAACTCCTCTGAAGGGAGATTATGTAGTCTCGTCTTCGACCAGAACGGGCACTGCTTTGCTGTGTCTTAGATCACTTTCTACCATCTAGTGCTCACACTCACAATAAATGTGAGAAAGACAGACAAACACACGCACACACACAGACAGAGTGGGCCTTGTCATGTCTACAAGGTGTTCCAGCCAATGAGGTCAGGTCATAAAGCAAGCTGACAGGAGCATAATGGTCTTTGTGGCAGACTGAATGTGATCAATAAAAACTCCTGTCACTGCTCCCATCTCTTAGGGGGATGAGGGTGAGGCATTTCTAGTCATACCAGGGGGGCCGCACGCATTCCCACTCTCAAATGCAAACACACAGCGGTGCCTTATCTGCTGTAGCCCAGGCCCACAGCGATGAGTCAGCAGTCTTCTCACCAGCTGCTTTCCAAATCACCGCACTCGACACACACACACACACACACACACACACACGACGCGCTGTACGTAACACTCACACCAACACCAACTGCCAGTGCCCTCGCAACGTTACAACCACCGACAGAAGCACACTTCCCAAAGTCATGATGCACACACTTTGAAATCATTTTGACAAGACGTTAAATGGTCTACTAGTCTAAGCGCTGGGCTCAGAGAACTCATCCACTTAGCTTATCGCTATCCATCTACCCATCCACCCTTCCGACAGTTAGCTCTCCGGGCCCAGCTTCTGGGAAATGGCCCTCTCTTTGTTAGACCGATGACTCAAACAAGCCTTTTAGTGCAGAGAGTCTGTCTGTGCATGGCGTCTTTTCAGACAGGAAATGACACAACAACAACAAGACGCAGCCTCTGGCATGGGAGAGGGCAGCTCCAGATGATGGAATTCCACCTCCTCTGAATCGCTGCTGACCACGCATTCCCAGGAAACACAGTCTGATGGGAATCAGGCAGACAGACAAGTTCAAAGTGGAACAGACGTTCATAAGCCTCAGGATGAGTGCCTACACAGCGAGGGGAATGCAGTTCAATTGTTTACGTTCAGCGCGTAGACTGTTTGTATTGTGAACAAGCGTGAACAAGTTCTACAGATCTTATTATCTATATGTGTGAGTGTGTGTATGTATATAAATTTTATGTATATTTATTAGGGATGCACGATATATCGGCAAACATATCGGTATCGGTCCGATGTTGCAATGTTAATATCGGTTATCATTATCTGCCAAATTCTTCACATTGAGATGAAATAATGCAGTAAATCTATGATGTATGGACTTTTCCAAAAGTTTTGGAAATAAAGAAATGCATTACTTTTTCAAATTCATTGTTTACATGTGTTTTTCACTATACAAAAAATGTGATGATCATAGAAATGTGGTTTTATACAGATCATATCGACATCGGTAAACATCGGTTATCGGCCATAACAGCAATGTTAATATCGGTTATCGGCATCGGCCAAAATTTTCATATCGGTGCATCCCTAATATTTATGAATGCATATGTGTTTACAAGGATACAGATATTTAACACGTTGAGTGCCAGAGCCGAGATATCTCGTCTTACATAATCCAACGCTTGAGTGCCAGAGCCGAGATATCTCGTCTTACATAAACATTTTTTTTTTTTGACGGTGGGACATCAATCAACAACTTTTACGTCTTCTAGATCACTATTGGAGCAAGAGAATGTGTATAATCTATTTTACCGACCACTAAGTGGCGACAGTGCTCTCCTGACTAGAGGAAGGCAAGCATTTTTTTAACTTGTCGCGCCATTCTCAGCCCAGCCATTCTCATGAAAATGGATGGGGGAAAACGCTTTCGTTTTCGCGCTGATTGCTGGCGATGCGGGATTGCAAATTTACATAATAGATTACAGGTGGAACACACTTTGAAACACGCAGCATAAATATGACCAGAATCGCAAAAGCTTCTCTCAACCAAAACTCCAAGAAGCGAGCGAGTCCATCCCGACTTCCTCAAACAGCGGCCGCGCAGCCACAGGCACAGGACAGCAGCAAAGCACTGAGACTGGTGACAAGCTTGTGACGGCCGCTGCAGCCAAGAAGAACGCCCACGGAGGGAGGAGTTGAAGCAACTCTCCCTCTCGCTCTCTCCCTCTCTCTCTCTCCTCTCTCTCTCTCTCTCGAGAGAGAGAGAGAGAGAGAGGAGAGAGAGAGAGAGAGATAGAGAGAGAGAGAGAGAGAGCGCACAGAGTGGGAGACAAGGGCACCCATAATCACAGGCACGTGAGGTGGTTCTAAAAATCCATTTATCTCCAAACTCTCTGAAAATCTCTGAAACCATGCTGTACTCAACGGCTAATATCTACATAACTACTAACTCTGCAAACTAACTCTTTTAGACAGAGAAAGCACACATTCTATTAGTTATTTTTAGATGATTGGTGTTCACGAATTCTTAACAGAAAATAATCCTCGGCTCTTGTAAAATGAGCCAGAATCCTCAAAAAAAACCCTGGCACAACTTACCTACAGGATTGAAAAAATGGCTGGCACTCAATGTGTTAATATAGTTATGGATGGCTGAGGGCAGGACTCGATAAGCCTCGGCTTCTTCCCGCCCCTTTTCAAACAGTTTTCTAATGGAGTTTACTTATTTTCTTGGTTGTTATTGTTTTTTATTCCTGTTTATTTAACATATTTGTTTTATGTATTGTTTTAACTGTTTGAAATAAATCTTCTCAATCAATCAATACATTATAACTTTCTGAATTGAGCTGAAAGCCTACTGCTTCTGTGGAACTAGGCTATGTGGTTAGGTATGTGGTTAGGTCCAACTTACTGGTCATTTCCTAATTACATACTGTAGTGTCATCACACCAGACATGACATAGAAGCCGTAACAAAGGAATCGTGGCCCAGTTAACACTCAAACAGCACTGGTCAAGATGCACTGGAGGCTGATGGTTAGGAGCAGTTGAGTCAAGAGAGCCATGTCAATCATAACATGTTGAGAGTTTGTTAGATCTAGACATTAAAAGTCAATCATCAGAGTTTTCTTTTACATTTAGCAAAAATGAAGAAAAGAAAAGAAAAACCAAATGTGTATTGCAAATGACTGCTGATGACGTGTCTACATTTCATGTTAAATTCACCCTTTTTGGATTTTCCTTCAGTTTCTTGACTTCCCTTTAAATTTCCAATATGATTTGAGTGAAAAAGTACATGTCTGTGGACAAAAACTATTTTGGAGTGGCAGCTTTCCACCGTGCTTTCCACAAATCATTCTGCAAAATGGGTGCACTGCACACACAGACTGGAAATGTTATAACTGAGGCTTGATAGAAAGACCAAAAGACAACAGCTGAGTGAAAGACAAGAGTGGCAGGTCCCCACCTGATCGAGCAACCCGATATATTTCAACACTGTTGTAACAAACTGAGTGACAACATAGCTTTGGCACTTGGTTGGTCTGTGGGGTCAAATAGGCTATCTGACTAACAATTAAGTAGCCTTAAGTAGCCTTCTTCCAATCAGCCATGAACTATCCTGCTGTACTGACCTGAGATCGCCTTCAGTTTACGATGCTTAAAAAACCCTTGTCGTAAATCTACAGAATGTACAGATAAGACTTGGCTTAACCCAGTAACACACAAACTCCCAACCAAGGCCTTTAGATAATGCTTATGAGCCACTTCATAACACAAAAAAACATACAAAGGCTAAGCCTTAGCCACTAAGGGTAACACCAGACATCATTTACAGTTATGGCATGGCCAGTCTGTCTGGATGATCTAATGGAAATCTATGGAAATAACACAGAAACAAAGTTGCTGCCCTGGGGAAATCACTAAAACAAGCAACTGACAAAGTTATGACAGGCATTACTTTACAAAACCACGTCTTTAAAATGAGAACTATAGTTTCATAATTTCATAATCTGACATCTATACGAAAATGTCAATTGCGCATATGCTATCACCATCCATCACTAAAGAGCTGGGTGAAAGTGAACTACGGTAGTTACACAGCTGCCTAGATGTGTTACTTTCATTACTGACTGAATTTGAGCCAAAACTAACAATTTCACCCAGGTATTCGCTGTGCTCCGTGATGACTAATGATATTTCTCTACCAATGAAGGATGATCATATTATGTCTGCGGTGAAATGACGGAGCCAGGACTAAAGAGGATTATTGTCAAAGCCGATGGGAGACAGGGTCAATGGGCTGGGTTGCTGCTGGTGCTGGCCGAGGGCGATGTTGGATCTGTAAACAGCAGGCCCAGCTTCTCATATCGTCTGTCAGTCATCATGTTTGGTGTCTTCTCCTTCTCTATCAACTATACAGGGGTCTGGTAGTTAGTTAGGTCAACTGGGCCAGACCCACAAAACACCAAATCAACCAAGCATCTCAAGTCCACCGATTTTTACTCAATATTGTCAACAACACTGTGAAAAGCTGGTTCGTGGCGTTGGTCTCTCCACAGTTGACCAAAGTTACCTGATAGGGGGGCGGTGGCTCCTGGTCGTCCCCGTAGCTGGCCCGGTCCGACTGAGATTCGTGTAGCAAAGAAATATCATCCGAGGTCGGAGATTTCAGACAGTTTCCCATCTCCGTCCTCTTCAAATTCACCCCTCTCTCGGTGTCGCTTTACTACAGAGTAGATTTCACGGGCCACATTCACTGATATTTCAGCGAATGCGTGTGATGTGAAGACACTCGATTGGGTTTTTCCATACAGAGCTTATAAACCTCCTCTCCCAGACGACGGGAGGGCTGCTCGGTTCAACAAAAACAAAACATCCTTCTAGCTAGCAACACAAAGAGCTAGCCTGCTAACACTAGCTAGCACTCGCAGAAGAACATCTACTCGTTAGCTAAAGCGACGACTGAAACGAGCTCGCACAAATGGATGCCTCTTGAGGCAGTAAAGTGGCGAAATTAGTGATATCTCTCGCCTAAACTGACAAAGCAATTTCCCCTTCACTGATTAAAGACCCTTGACAGGGACTTTCCACTTTGCAGCCCCCGAACCGATAGAAAGTGGTGATGTAGCAACACGAAGCACCGCCCCCCAGAAAACGGACCAATGAGCTTTCTTCTACATCGAGGAAGCTCTTGTCGAGCGCCAATCAGATTGCTGATCACGTTGCCCTTTGGTAAAACATAAACAAGGTGCTATTAATCGATACATGTATCTGTGTAACTGGAATGCCCGAAATATCACATGAATACTCGTTCTGTCTTGGTTTTCTTGCTTCTCTGTCTGGCTCCTTTGACTATTCTAATGAAAATAAGATGCCCTGCTCCCTGGCTTGTCAACAAAAGTACATGAATTCACTAGCGAGTGGATTATCAGTGGGTTTCAAAGTGACGTCACATCTTGTACTCAGATCACCTTCACCACCCCCCTACTCTGATGCCCCCTACTGTCACACTACATAACCAATTTTCAATATGCTAGTCACTACAGAGATGCTGTAGAACACTCATATGAATATTGCCAAACAAGCACATATCTCCTACTTCAAATACAAAAATCAAAATCTCTCTGGTGATGAGTCACACATAGCCCACACATTTCTCTCTCTCTCACACACACACGCACGCACGCACGCACGCACGCACGCACGCACGCACACACACACACACACACACACACACACACACACACACACACACACACACACACACACACACACACACACACACACACACACACACTTTTTAAGGCCATGTTAGGTTTCCTGCCTCTACCGGCACATACATGTTGTTTTCCTTTCTTTGTTTCTGTGGGCGGCCAGGGGGGCTTCAGCAAATGAATGTTAATATTTTTATGTGTAAGGAAAGGTTTTTAAAGACATCTTGCAATAAGGGGGCCGCAGCCAAAGCTATTTGGGGGGCCTTGGCATGGAAAAGTTTGGGAATCCCTGGATTAGATCACACTGAAGCAAACAGTGAGTGTAAAGATTTGCAAGCAATGTCACTTTGTTCAGTACATAATGCCACTTTGTATTGTAAACATGTATTTTTGTAGAACAAAATTGTGGTGCAGATACTGTAATGAAGAAAACAACAACACAAAGAGGGATGACTTTGAGTTACTTATTTGATCATTTCATCTTAAATTACAAAAGAAACATTCAATATGTACAGGAATGTCATTCTGCTCAGTCATAGCCATGCCCCATAGAATATGCTTATCGTAAACATCACAGTGCCACTAAATGTGGTTAGAATTTCTTTATATCAGTAAAACCAAAGAAAAAGGAAAAAGCTAAATAGAATATTACTTGAAAATATAATTTCTCACTGGAATTTTCCAGACTGTTGACAAAACAATATTAAGTATACATTTCCTGCACCATTTAAAAAACAAGAAAACAAGTCTAAATTGACTCCCGGTCAATTTCTTTAATCCCAAACCTTAATCTAATCATGAATAAATCAACAGTGCTCTAACTCCAACACTTGAGACACCATCTGAGTTGCTAGGTTTTAAGATACTCTGCCACTGGACACAGAACTACAAATAACCTACCAAACAACACCAAGAGAGGCGACCTCATGTTGTCTTTTACCATTTCAAATTATTACAAATAAACCAACACGTTTTCACTCCGAGGGCGTCAAACACTGTCACTTTGCCACGCACCTTGTGCGTCGGATGTTAACGCACACGGCACCCTGGTGCATCATGTTTGTATGCACATGGTTGGGGTGAGGCACAGGGGGGTGAAGGGGGTTGGGGTTAGGCAAAGGTCAGTGACGCCTTGGGGTTGGGGTTAGGCACTGGTAGCCACTTGGTTGGGGTTAGGGTCTGGATACAGGGGCGTAGACAGAAATTCAATTATGGGTGGGCCTGGATAAAATTGGGTGGGCCTGGATAAAATTGGTGGGGCAATTGCATGCCGAAATTTTGCGCAGGAAGCGCGCACAATTCCTAGATGTCATGAAGTCGTCATGCATTAGACTCTGGAGATGATGTGCCCTGCGTTTTTTTGGGGTGGGCCAGGGCAAGAAGTGGGTGGGCCTGTGCCTACCCAGGCCCACCCGTAGAAACGCCCCTGTCTGGATATGGGTTACCTGCAGCCCCTGAAGCAGCCTTCAAGGCTGGAGGTTGGAGCCTGTGATGGATGCCTGGAAGGCTTCGCCGGACATTCCACCCACACTCGTTTCTCAGAATTCTCCTCCTGGTTTCCACGAAATCAAGGTGCTTCGTGACGGTGCCCAGGGTGATGCACAAGGGTACCGTGCATTGTTAATTTCGTCGACGAAAACTATGATGAAAAATGTTTAGCAACGACCTATTTTCACTGATGAAAACTAGACGTTAACTAAATAAAAACAAAGTTGTGATGACAAAATTTATGAGGAAATCTATTGATATTTCAATCAACTAATAAAACTAGATGAAAATGTTATGTAGGGACGAATTGGGAAGAGATCCAATCAGAAGAGAGGAAGTTAAACAGTTAAATATGTGTCTGTATTGCATGTTCAAACCTTAATACCATTCCATAATGACAGACTAATAGATATATCCAATGAGTTTGGAAATTCTAGAGAAACAATAAATAATACTTTACACTTTAACTAAGCCTGTTAAATTTTAGTTGACTAAATCTACCGTAGGTTTACTCGACTAAAATCTTATGATATTTAGTCAACTAAAACTACTGTAGCTTAAAACAAACATTTCAGATGATTGAAATATCACTCAAACTAAATGGCATTTTATTCAAAAGACTATGACTAAAACTAAATCAAAATTTGCGGTCAAAGTTGACACTGCCGTGCGCGTTGACATCCAATGCACAAGGACGGTGTGTGACAAAGCGGCACCCTCGGAGTGAGAACGGGTTGCATAAACATTTGTCATATACAGATTATTATTATTAGACACACAGGATCCTAACTAAGATGTGCAAGTCCTTCTATAGGAGGTTCTAGTGTAGCATGGCCGATACAGGAGCAGCAGATGATGCTTGTGAAGCGGGAAGGCGCCTCCTGTGGTCGTTCAAAGCGCCTTCACCCACTAAAGATGCAGCAGGCAGACAGGCATCTGCCTGAATAGTCTGTTTGTTCACACTCAAGTACTGTTGGATCCCGTCCCACACACTAGGAGGAGAAAAGGAGGGAGTCTGCCTTTCTAAAAGACACGTTTCATCTGTCCTCTTAAAACGGGACCATTTTTTGTAAAAGGTGCCATTTTGGAGTTAAATGTATAAACATAAAGAAAGAATAAGCCTCACTCTAAGTCATATAGACATGTTCTGGACTGCGGGGAGTTTGCATGGCGGGCTGATTTACATAGCTCTGTGCAGAAGCCCATACTTGGGACTGTGAATACAACAGGATTCAGTGGTGGTGGAGATTTCAACATGACTTCACAGGGAGGCTGTAGAAAGTATTCCGCATCACTAAGGTTTGTGTCTTCTGTATGTTCAGGGACAGGGAGATGATTAAAAATGAAAAAGTGAATCACAGAGGGAAATGAAAATAGATTTTGTACTGTATAACTTAGTTGGCCATATAGCTTTTGATCAAAAACTCCAAACAGAGGTGACAACTAACAAACCTGCCAATCAAAATATGACCAATGAGATGGGACAAAACAGAGGAGTTATCATATTATGCTCTGGGTTGTGTTATATTGTATTGTATCATATGACATCAACTGTATGTGGTGTCGTGATATGTCAACATGTAACTTCATGCTATTTTGTGTCATCTGACTTCAAATGGAGTCACTTAATCAACACATTCTCACTCCCAACTCAAACAGTAATGTTTGGTCAGGAACCCTTGTCGTTAGTTCTTCATGCGTTGCATCTCTTGTGCTTGGGGTTAGGCAATGGTCCCCCTGGTGGTTGGTTAGGGTTAGGTACTGGAAGGATATGGGTTATGGTTATGGTCTGTGTAATGATGAACAAGCGGCCCGGCCTCAGTGGCCGCCCTCCTGGAGGGTGGCCTTTCCAACGCTGGCGTCTGCTTGGCGGTTAAAATCGCCAGTGGCCCACGAAGCGGGCCCGCTGGTATGCTTCGTTGGTGCTTCTCTATAAGCCTTCATTTCACATGAGGGACCGCCTCTGCCTCGTCTCTCAGAATTCTACCCCTGGTTTCAAAGAAATCAAGGTCATGTGACTAGCGTCACTGTGCCCGCCCCCTTGCCCGCACCGTTGATTCATAACGACGGGGGGCAGCCTTTCTCTTCGGAAAATAACGACAAGGGTTCCTGCCCGAACGCTACTGTTTTGATGAGTTGGGAGATTAAAGGAGGGGGCATTGGCTTGATGGCGCTGCTGGTCGGCTGGAGTTAGTGTCAGTAATTTGGTAGTGGGGTTTGTTTAGTACTCAGGTCCGTCCCCGCTGCCCTGCGCTGGGCTGGGCTGAGCTGGGCTGAGTGGTGCATTGTGGGACTGCAGGAACAGGAAGCTGTCTCTGGTCTGGTGTGCCCTCCTCTGGCCGTTAAGGGCTGGTGGGCGAGTGGATACCGTTCTCGCCGGTGTCCTTGGCCTTGTGTAACGCAGCCTGGATACGGAAGTGTGTCCGTGATTCCATGGAGTAATTTTTATAATTTTGCCTGAAAGGGAAGCAGCAGGAGCATGAGATTACAATACAGGTTTTATGATGAAAAAAATCAAAACTTATTTTTAATTAAAGGACTCTGTAATAAACCAATGAATCTCAAGACATGTTTCATGAACAAGTCAATGTTAACCCGGTCTTTCATTCTAGAGCTGACCCCACTGCATTTTACATTCACACTGTGGCCCTCATTAACAATGATGTCAAGGCTAGAATGGGATATACTGTATATATATACAGTATATACACACACACAGTATATATACAGTGTATATATATATATATATATATATATATATATATATATATATATATATATATATATATATATATATATATATATATATGTGTATATATATATATATATATATATATATATATATATATATATATATATATATATATATATATATATATATATATACACACATAGTATATATATAAACAAATGTCAAAGATGATGCCTTGTAGGTAGCTATACAATATCTCCAAACTGCAGTGAGAGAGTAGACCCCATCTGAAATCCTTGTTTTAAGAACATGCTTCTGCATGAGCAGAGATGATGTGAATATGTCGGAGCACGTACTTTGCTGTCTCTAGGAGTTTGATCGCCTCGCCGTTTCTGCCTTGCTCCAGACACAGCAGCCCGTGCTCCAGCAGGGCATTAGGAACCAGGTAGTGGTCATACTTAATCTGGGTCTCACTGTAGATAATGCAACAACAACAAAAAGTCAATATGAACGGAGATTCCCTTCTGCTGTCACAGTGTGCATTTAAGAAAGAAAATCACTTTTATTCAGCAAGGAGTTTGACCAGGCCAACTGCTGCTGACACACTGAAAGACGTGTGTATGTTTTTTTGTTTTTAGTCATCTACATAATATGTGCCTGCAAGGGTGGAAGTAAATAATTTACTCACATCACTGTTGAGTGGATTTCTTTTTTGTGTAATTTCAAGTCAGTCATTTTACTTTTACCCAAGTACATTTTTACTGAAGCATTGTACTTCGCTACATTTACACATCCATTACATATACATTTTGTGTCTGTTCATAAGTATCAGAAATTGGACCATTGGCATTCATAGTGAACAGTCAGTCAACAAAGAAGAGAAGAGTCATCTGGATTTACTTTGTGCACTTAAGTGTGTAATTTCCACATTTTCCATTTAAAATAATCTAGTTTAAACTCTGTCTTCTTGTCCTTTTAAAATTAACAATGTTCTCTTTTCTAAAACGTAACTCGGTAACCTTGTAACTCTGAGTACATTTTAAATTAGCTGCTTTTTACTTTTACTTAATATATTTTTTACACTGGTAATTTTATCAGTAGGACACTCTCTAGAGTCTAGACACTACTAGAGTCTAGTACCATTGTGTGTGTGTGTGTGTGTGTGTGTGTGTGTGTGTGTGTGTGTGTGTGTGTGTGTGTGTGTGTGTGTGTGTGTGTGTGTGTGTCAGTGTGTGTGTGTGTGTGTGTGTGTGTGTGTGTGTGTGTGTGTGTGTGTGTGTGTGTGTGTGTGTGTGTGTGTGTGTTTTGGCAGTGGCTTACTTGCAGAGGACGAGGGTGAAGTAGTGTTCAGCCTCCTCCTGGTGCCCCAGGTGTTTGAGACACAGGCCCCTCAGCAGACTCACCAGACACTGGTCGTCTATGGAGAACTCATTTCCTGACAGACACACAACAGGACAGTCAGGACTGCAGAAGCCAGTTCATACCGACTACCACAAAGCTAACAAATAACCTCATAAACAGTCGTATCTACAGATAATAGCAGTGGCTTGGATGTGCTGACATAGAATGTGATTACAATTACAATTTCCCATTTGGTAGATGTTTTTATCCAAAGCGATGTACAAATGAGATTTTAATAGAGCACAAACAAGGATCTAGTCTTGGGCGAACGAGAGTAAGGGCCATGAAGCTAAGTAGCTAAGCAGTAGCACATAGGTCAGACCTGGGCATTATACAGCCCGAGGACCAGAACCTGCCCTCATGATGGTTCTGCCTGGCCCGGGAGGTCTAAGAGAAACTACACCATTTTACTTACGAAACTAGAAAATTAAAATAATTAAATAAAACATTTGAATGAAATTACCTAGATTGGCTTTTATTTTGAAACACTTGTGAGTGTTCTTCATTCGGGCAGTGGACTATCCAACAAATCAACTCATGTCCTCATAAATTGAGGGAAAAGGTCACATGTACTGTATGTATAATGAGATGGTATATATTGGTTTGGATTCCCCACCTCCCCCCTCCATTTTTTCCCATCAGGTTTGTTTGGTTTCATTTTTCAACCTTGCTTTTTGGACCTGCAGTGGGGGGGTTTTGCATGCTGGGAGATTTTTTGTTTATTTTATTTTATTTTTATTGAAAATATTTTACCCAAAATGGTCAGTCCTATACAGTAGGTACAAAGACTCCTGCATAGAGTTTAATTTTCTTAATAAGATGTTTAGAGTGATCTTCAATATAAGAAATGCTGAGGAATAAGTGCACAGTACATTTTCTATAATTAAATCTAGTGGAAACAAATTTAGGTTACGTCACTGCTTCAGTTGCTGGCCGGAACAAGAATTACAACCAGTTACGAAACACTGTATAGAAATCGCCGATCTCCTTGCTGACTTTTAGAGTGTTTCATAACCAGTTAAAAGTTCCTCATAGCTGCTTTAAGGGGAAAATCAGAGCTCCAGCAGTTAATGTCAAAATAAAATAGGACAGTTTCAGTTCAAGTGGATCAAATGATAAATGTTTTTGTTTACTTGGGCTGCTGTCAAGATTAGCCTGTGCTTCGTCCAGTGTTTTCAGCATTCCCTCAGTCAGGTCTTTGTGTTTGCCGATGACTGTATAGCCGTTCCAGATGTACATCATCTCCTAGACAACATGCAAGTGCACACGCACACACACACACACACACACACACACACACACACACACACACACACACACACACACACACACACACACACACACACACACAAGACCAATAATTAGCTATTTTTTGGGACCGGAGAAATACTGTACAATCCCAATGAGAATCCTCAACTCACATCAAGGTACTGACTTCAACTACATCCTTTCATTGATGCTTTTGAACCAGGTTTTTCAGATAAAATGACAACCGCAGTAACAGAGAAGAGTGAAAATACAGTCATGTGACACGGCAGTACCAGTACTGACCAGAGGAGGAGCGGGAAGGGCAATGGGGTTTTCTGCTAGGTAGCGACGGGCTTTCCTGATGGCAAACTTCTCTGTTGGCAAAGACTTGCCTGCTATTTTCTGCTTCAGTCCTGGAACCTGCCTGGAAGAAATATGATGCAATTCATACACATGCATGTTAATAATATGGAGAAAAATGTGTGACAAACAGTATGTAAATATCTACCAGAGAGAGAGAGAGAGAGAGAGAGAGAGAGAGATTATTAGAGTGGAACTTTGCTTTGGTACCATATCAATAGGTACAGTTGCAGTGGTTTCTACCCAAAACAAAATGCCATGGTGAGGTATTACAACCGTTACATTCTTGGTACTGTTGTTAGCAAGTCTCCAGTAATATTTGGCAGATGATGTGGTGTTAGATATCACAGTGGCAGTGAATCATCTCTGTTTCACTGTGGTTCGTTTGTGTCGTTTTCTAAGCTGTTCCAGTTTCACGTTGTACCTGAACAGAGTGAGCTCAGTCTCCCCGAACGTTAGGCAGTCATCCTTAGTCAGCATGCTGAGGTAGGCTGCTTTCATATATGCATATGTAGCCTGAGGGAGGAGGACAAAGCTGTTACTACTGTTACAGCTGTGTGGAGTTTAGAGAGCCAGAAGCAGGGCTGCCTGCTGCCGCACTCGAGTACAGTTTCAGTCTTCAGTCTGGTCTCAAAACTCGTCTCAGTCAGACTTGTCTTAGCCCCGCCCACTACTGCCTGTTGACTAATACCTATTTAAAAATTGAAAATATACTGTAGTGCAGTTTATTTTTTCCCACCATCACTACAATTTAAAAGATTTCATCCTGTGCATCGACTGTCAGGTGAACATTTTTGATGTTAGAATTTAAATTGAATTTCTCCAAACTATGGATTGAGACAGTTCTACAACCCTTGGCATTAGCAAACCTTTTAAAATACAATTAAATGAATTCAAAATTGTGTGATCGTCTCTGCCACGAGTCACACAGAGTCTGTGTAGCGGCTCACCTTGGACCAGGAGTTCTCCTTGCTGAGCAGGTCAGCGTAAAAGTAAGCCATCTTCCAGTGCCTCTTGTATGTGAAGCACCACATCAGCTCCCAGTAACACATGTGATGGAACTGCTTCCACTGCTGCTGGGCCTCACAACACTCCTCAAAGCGGTTGATAGCCTGACAGAGACATGGACAGGTGATAGGGATGAGAGTCTCTCCTTAGAGCACAATATAATATATATTTATCTATCTATCTATCTATCTATCTATCTATCTATCTATCTATGCAAGCTGCAGGGCCAGCTCGGCCAGCTGCAGGGCGGGCGAGCCTAGGAATCGAGCTGAGATGCCTAGTATAATATAATTCAATAAGATTGAATCTGGAGATAAATGTGAGCGATTTGATTTGATATGATATGATACCATGCAATTCCATACAACACCACTGACTTTGATTTAGTGCCATGAAAAGCAGTGCAGAGTTTTGTTACGGTTGTCTTCATTTGGTTCTTGACTTGTGCGGTAATCATTAGAAATCTTTAAATAGAGCGCACGACTCAAAAATGTTCACATCAAAGAAATGGCCAGGCACTCCAAGTCTACAATATGTTTTCATTTATTCTTAAAGGGATAGTTCGGATTTTTTGATGTGGGGTTGTATGAGGTACTTGCATACAGTCAGTGTACCACATGCACTGGAATGCAGCCGGCGCGGTCCCAGTTTGGAGAAATGGATACCGGCTGCGTCAGGCAGGTAGAGGTGTCTGCTGAGTGTGAAGGGGGCCAAACTCCAAACTGGGACCGCGCCGCCTGCATTCTACTGCATGTAGTACACTGACTGTATGCAAGTACCTCATACAACCCCACATCAAAAAATCTGAACTATCTAAAATACTGACTAAATGTCTGTTGCTACTGCTGTGTTTTAAGAATAAAATAAATTGGTATACGTACTTGGAGTGCTATTTATTTATTTTTAAGTGATCAGAACTACCCTGCTCATTCAACTGATTCAATATCATCCAAATAATAATTTGCACTTTTTACTGAGACACATGATGTGACTTTGTCTGGTATTTCTTTGGAGCTTGACAAAAATTAAGACATATTCTTTTTTCAGTCAGTCAGATATTTTAGGTTCTTTCAGCGATGCGAAATACTTTTATCCCCTTTTTTTATAAACTTAAAAAAAAATGTGAAAATCATTCATTCCACCACAACAAAAAAGAAACAAAGGACAGGGCTTTATAATATAAAGCATCCAAGTAGCGCCACTGTGGAAGTGACAGTGTTCCTGTACATTGAACAGATTGTGAAAGTTTGGAATGACTGAGTGAAATGCAGTGACACAAACACTTATAGCATTCAGGAAGTGCTTGTGTGTTAGGTGTGAAAATGCTGAGAATCACTATCAAGAGCGACCAAAGTCTTGAGTCAAAACCTGCGTATGAGAAACGACTGACACTCACACCATCCAGGTTGCCTTTGATCTCCTCTATTCGACCAGCGAAGAACAAGAAGATGGAGCCCTGGAGGAGAGAGAGACGCAGGCCACACAGTGTGTTTAGAGACACGACACAGCACATCACCTGCTTCACTTTCACAAGGCACTGAGCTGAATGTTGCCAAACCTTAGGATACTTTTTCAGATACGGCTGCAGCAGTTTCTCTGCATCCACTACGTCCCCCTCTCCAGTTCCTGCATGACAAATACAACAACAAAAATAGCTATGATCTCTCTATATACTGTATATCTGTCCTATAGGGATTTTTATGCCGATATTTTCCAACTCTTTTGGCCGATTGATTGCCGATGCTGATATTTGCGCACGTTATTATTTCCCCTCCTAATGTCAGAGACCATCTCAAGTCTCTCCTGTAGTGGAATTAACACATTACTACGCCTAGGCTTATCCTGATGGCCCACTGGCAGATGCAAATGTACACACACATTCACTGGGCAAAATAAGAAAACATGCATTTTTTCTTTTATTTATGTAACATTTTCTTTCAAACAAAACTTTAAGATTCATTCAACTTAAACAGGCTTGGATGATATTGACCTGTCATATCGTCAGAAATGTCACATGCCGATATTTCATATTAATCGTCCGATACGGATGACGTACCGATATAATTGTTTATCCCTAATCTGTGTGTTTTTGTTGTTGGTTGCAATTGTGTGTGTGTGTGTGTGTGTGTGTGTGTGTGTGTGTGTGTGTGTGTGTGTGTGTGTGCGTGCGTGCGTGTGTGTGTGTGTGTGTGTCCCTCCTCACCCAGAATGAAGCTCATGAAGGTATGATAGCAGAGCAGCAACATGTTACACAAGAAGGACCTGAATGTGTTTTCTGCACAGCCTTCCTGGAGCTGCTGCAGGCCGAACTCCTGCACACACACACACACACACACACACACACACACACACACACACACACACACACACACACACACACACACACACACACACACACACACACACACACACACACACACACACTTTTAAAAGTCACAATTTAGTGAAAATCAAATAGTTAATCTTCTCTTGATTTTTCAATCTAATATTTAATTCAAGACTAAGTAAAATATGTGTTCTGTTTGCATTTACATGCTTGCATTTGGATTGCTAACACCCCCTTTCTAGCCCAAGTGATATACGATGTGATGCGGTCCTGCATAATTGCAGCAGCATAATTGTTTGATCCAAAGGTGGAAGGGAGACACACACATCCCAGCCTAGTAGGGCAAGTGCAGAACTTACAGTGATGAATGCAAATAAAATGGTAAAAAGTTCGCACACTGCAAAGGGCTTCAGTTACGTAACGTTTGGGGCCGCACCCTGCCCTTCTTCCTCCTGAAGAAGGGCAGGGTGCTGCCCCGGGTGAAACGCTACTACACGGTGTTGCAATCAAAAACCTAACTGGAGCCCTTTGCAGTGTGCAAACTTTTTACCATTTTATTTGCATAATTGTTTGAACCATGAAACGACAGCTAGCGTTGCATTTGTGGAGAAAGAAATGGTAAACAGGGTTACGGTTAACCACATGTGTGTTTCTCAGAAGACCACGTCTCTCCACCAGAGGTGGAAGGCAAAAACTTATGTGACCTCCATTTATCTAACTAGCTAACATCTGTGCAGGTATATGTGTCTTTCTTGGCAAGTTATCTAGCAAAGCTAATCTGAGATGTTTTCAACAGATTATTGAAGATAATCGCCTCCTGTTACAGTGTCAGCACAGAGCAGTCAGCAACAGGTAGGACACCAAAGTGTTATAGAGAATATAAAACATGATATTCAAGTTGAATTCATAATGTATTTTGTGTAACTGCCTCTTATGTCATTTTGTGTAGTAAGTCTAGCCTATGAATGATGTTAATTTCCAAAAACATGAATGAAGCCTTTGCAGACACCTCTCGTGTGTTTATAGCATCTCTATAATAAATTGGGTTCTTGGTTGGGGAGCCTGTTCGGGGGGAACAGGCGGGAGGAACTTGTGGGAATAGCATGATCCTCCCACGTGCTACGTCCTGCCGGTGAAACTCCCCCTGTCAGGTGAAAAGAAGTGGCTGGCAGCTGCACATGTGTCGGAGGAAGCATGGTGCTAGTCTACGGCTCTCCCCAGATCGGCAGAGGGTGGAGCAGCGACCGGGGCAGCAGAGGGAAAAATTGGCCAAGTACAATTGGGGAGAAAAATGGAGGCATTCCAAACAAAACAAAAAATCTTTAATGTAGCATTGAGAGTCAAGCATAATTAGTAATTAGCCTAATCATCTTTTCTGTATTCACTAAATGGTTAACTATTTTCAGTAATAACAATAGAGTCCGCACACTGGCAGCTGCTCCCAAATATTTATTTGACCACAAAAAAGTGACGTTTCGGGCAAAGCCCTTCCTCAGACAAACACTATTAACACTAATAACTATTTTCAGTACCCTTGAATATAGAAAATTGCACAGTTGCCTGTCAATTGTAATGCAAACTTACAGACAGTAGATTTCATAATTTGCTTGATCGGCCTATGGTAGCTGAGAGCTGTGAAAACGTGTTCTTAAAATGCACCTGTAATTCTTCACAGTCATTTATCTTTGAAAATGTACAGGTGTTGTTTATTTATAGGCTATTATGCATTGATTTTCTTTGTCTGGCCCACTTGAGACCAAATTGGGTCGCATGTGGCCCGTGGACTAAAATGAGTTTGACACCCCTGAACTAGAACCTCCACACCTTGAGCCAGTACACCTCCAGATGCTGCGGGCAGTTCCCCCTTTGCCTCAGCCCATTCTGAGCTCTCAGTCATCAGGAGAAGCTCACCTTATTACCAGAGAAGCCCACCCACTCCAGCAGCCTGAGTGTCCGTGTGGGCAACATGGAAATCATCTGCAGGAAGATGAGAAGCAGAGGAGAGAAACAGGAGCTGAATGGCTAGAAACAATTGGGTGCCTTTATGGTCATCATTATCGCATGGATGGTTTCCAAGGGGATAATTAAGCCTATTATCAGGTATATTAGGTCTGGACTACAAGTAATGTAATGGCTCTCCAGCATAAATAACCATACAAAAAAAATACAAAAAATGCAAATGTTTTTTTATGGTTTATTTCAACCTAATTCAACCGTACTTATCTGACACTAAATTGTGCTGATGTGGTAAACCATCATGCTAAACCATGTAAGCAAGCAGGATACTACAAATACTTACAGATTATTTGCAACTACGGTATTCTTTGAGCCAGGTTTGATTCTGGTAAGGCCTTCCTTCTCCTTACCAGATTGAAGGCGCCCACTCCCAGCTTGACGCCTCCCTCAAAATGGCCGTGGTTGTCGCCATGAGTGTAGCCAGTGGAATGGAGGACTGTGTGAAGCTCTCTGCAAGGTGTAGGAAGAGGGAACACATGATGAGGAGAAAAACCCCACCAACACAGTGTTCAGCGAGGTGAAGAGGAAGAGAGAGACAGAGAGAGAGAGAGAAAGAGAGAGAGACAGACAGACAGACAGAGAGAGAGACAGAGAGAGAGAGAGAGAGAGCGAGAGAGTGAGAGAGAGAGAGAGAACGAGAGACAGACACAGAGAGAGAGAGAGAGAGGGAGAGAGAGAGAGCCTCAAAGTGAGGGGGCTGGTGGAGGAGAAGAGGGTATTCTGGAGTTTGGGTTCTTACTTGTATGTCTGGTAGGAATTCCTCACTTTAATGCCCCCTTTGATGAAACTGATCATGTTTTCATCCTAGAGAGAGAAGACAGTGAGAGTAAAGAAAGAAAGAAAGAAAGAAAGAAAGAAAGAAAGAAAGAAAGAAAGAAAGAAAGAAAGAAAGAAAGAAAGAAAAGAAAGAAAGAAAGGTTTAAAACAAAACTCAAAAGTGATAGCTGATAGCAGACCTCTGATCAGTCAGGCTGTGGGAGTGTTTTCAGACCTGAAGGAAGGTGAGCGCTGCCCTCTGCAGGAGACACTCGGCGTAGCAAACCTCTGCATGGAGTTCCTCTGAGGTGAAAGAGATGACATCACAGTTATCTTCAGTCAGACAGTCTGAAAGCAGCTAGCTCAGCAGAGCTTGGGGGCTGCGGCATAACAGCCCCCACACACACACGTCACACACACACACACACACACACACACACACACACACACACACACACACACACGTCACACACACACACACACGTCACACACACACACGCACACACACCCACACACACGCACACACACACACACACACACACACACACACACACACACACACACATACACACACACATGCACACGCATACACAAAGCATTAAGTTCAAATTGCTGGCCATTACTAGTCACGCACGCACAAACAAACAAACAAGTACCCGCACACCCAAAGCACAAGTTAAAACTGCTGCGTATCTGTTAGCACGGTATGCAGTGATTATGAATCATAGTGACACACAGAGTGGATCATGGCGTATGAAATATTTACTCATCCTGCCGCCGGACGGCCCAACTGACCTTCAGTGAAGTTTTTGCTGGAGAAGCTGGACTTCTTGCGGTGTCTGGGTGAGAGCACAAAAATCATCATCAGTTTATCAGTGAATTTGTTACATGGAAAATGTTCAGGGTTGTTTTTCTTCTTTTTTTTTTCTTCTTTTTTGTGATTTCCTCCCCAATTGTACTTGGCCAATTTCTCCCTGCTGCCCCGGTCGCTGCTCCGCCCTCTGCCGATCTGAGGAGAGCCGTAGACTAGCAGCATGCTTCCTCCGAAGCAGTTGCCAGCCGCTTCTTTTCACCTGACAGCGGGGAGCTTCACCGGCAGGACGTAGCATGTCGGTATAGAGAGCCGCAGGAATGAGTCGGGAAGTATACTTCCGGGTTCGTGGGAGGAAAAGTCTATGGGATTTAACATGGGGGTTTCGCTTAAATGCATAAAATAAGGTCTGTGGTTAACAAAAGTTTATGGGAACATGAATTTGGGTTCAAAAGGCATAAAAGTTATTCACGTTTGTGAACAGTGAGTATCATTCTGAAGCCCTAATCCATACCACACATACCCCTAATTCGGCTTGCCACCCGCAGACACAGCCAATGGTGCCTGCATGGATGCCTGACCAAGCTGGAGGTAACACGGGGGCGCGAACCTGCAACCCTCATGTTGGTGGGCAGGGAACCTACCGCTACACTGCCCAGACACCCAGGCTTGTTTTTCAACAGCGTTGCACAGCACTGTCTTGCATTTGCTTAGTTATCTCTTTTCTATGCAAATCAGTGGCCCAGCCTCATTCCAGTAAAGGCAGGATGCTGAGTCGCTGCAGGGTGAAGTTACCCCAAGGTGCTGAGTGAGGAGTTACTTTTCTCACATCATAACCTTGAAATGGAAAACTGCATCTGTGACGTCAGGGCGGTGTCAGGGCGACTGGTCGGAATAGCACAATAACGTGTGTGCGTGTGTGTGTGTGTGTGTGTGTGGCGTGTGTGTCTGTGTGTGTGTCTGTCTGTCTGTGTGTGTGTGTGGCGTGTGTGTCTGTGTGTGTGTGCATTGCGGATGAGTTGATGGAGTCTAATGTTAGTCCATTAGGAGGAGAGGAGCGGTATACATGGCATTCTCACACAGTGGCTCCAGGACAAAGTGTGACATTCCTCTGGCCGATGAGTTGGCCTGATGCCAGCATGTTCTCTGAGTTACAGCTGCCAGCGGGTCGTGCTGTGCAGTGACTGAGTAAGCCTCACTCCACGAGGCGACAGACGCTAGAGCCTGTGGGTTTTAGCCTCCTCGCTAGAGCGTCCGCCTTCCATGCCGGAGGTTCCGAGTTCGATCCCCAGCTGCGGGGGAACCACACTACACGGGCTACATCTGCTTTTTGGTGCAATGTTACTAATGGGATCCAGAGATAAACAGATACAGTACCATTGGCTGTGTGTCTGGTGAGGGGCTAACTATCAGATAAGGACAGGGTAAAGGAGGCTGTGCTTGCCAAAACGTAACCCCAAAATCCACGAGTCCCTGCCTCATTTTAGGAGCAATAGTTGAAAATATGTTGTAGATGGCAGAACTTTTTGTTGTTGTTGTCTATACGAGGGATCAGCCGATCAGCATTTTGGTAAAGAAACCGCGTTCACTGGGTGGAAACGGGTAACTTTATAATGGGACCCTATCGAGCCAGCCTTGCGTGTCTCACTCCAGCTGTTTACCAAATTCACTTCATTTTAAAAACTGCGACAGCTCACACAACTTTAACACGACTATTATACATCAGACTCTTGAGCTCCTTCTACTCTCACTCAGAATGTCAAAATAGAAGCGATGTGATGTATCGTTTTTGAGATATTAACGTTTGTTTGGCACAACTCATACTAATTAACTGCTGTGGGGTTCCGCATTTCTGGGCGGTTGTGATGTCACGCTGTTGCCTCGTAGAGCCCACGGTGGGTAAGTCCCAAAATTTCACTTTCAGTATTTTACCAGCTAACTAGATTTTGGGATTTGAACCTCCTAGTGTAAACAAACTTTTTTCTTTAAGTGGCTGGTAAATACCAACATTTCACTTTTTTTATTTTAACAGCTGTTTGATTTCAACACAAACTTAACAGGCACTGTCGACCAGCATCTGGCCGGCCGCTGGTGCAGTGTTCCTCCGTGATGTGTGAAAGTCTCACCGCTGACAGACGGCCTGGGCCTCCTTCATGGTGTTTCCTGCTGCCAGGATGTGTTCCGGGTCAAAGGTCATCATGGCCTGCATCTCCAGGATGGTGGCGTAGGTCAGAGCATGGTACATGCTGTCTTTGGTTCTGCAAACAGACAGCATCCAGTGTTTGATTTCAGTTGCACTGTCTTTGGCTTTGAAGCCAGCTTTGAAGAGGCAGCGAGAGAGATATTGAAAGATCTGCGAGACATTGCTCTGTCTTTGGTGTGGTGACAGAAATGACAGAGCAGGAGGGGGAAAAAAATGTCATATTATTTCACTCAAGTAAGATTGAATTGAAGGCAGCCCTTCACAAGTGGATGCTTAGTCAGACAGAACAAAATGAGAGAGGACCGAAGAGGAGCAGAAGAATACAGCAGCTGTGGCCGGATACTCGACAACTTCTGCTGATGTGAGGGAGGCATTGTGATTGGATACTGGGAGGACACACTCCACACACACACACACACACACACACACACACACACACACACACACACACACACACACAAAACAGTTCATATCTATTTATAACTGTGGTTGTTGGGCCGTCACATCATCACACCCTGTGACTCAAGAAAAAATACCAAAAGTTGCTCTTCCTGGTTCTGAACGTTCTGAAGTGACGGAGGGAGGAGGACAAGTTTTTTTCGTCACATTGGTAAAGCAGACGTACAGGCAGAGAGGAG
>NC_139632.1:14657271-14664771 GCF_964638095.1 Poromitra crassiceps
CCTATATTTGGACAATCACTAGTTATATTCATATACATTTCCATTTTAGTTACATATAGTTATGACACAGACAGACTTCATATTTAGATGACCTGTGTACATACACAGATAGACATCATATTTGGATAACCTGTGTACATACACAGACAGATGTATTTAGATAACTTGTACCTTACATTTGTGGCGACGAGAATGGTTCTAAAGGCTACGGCTTTGTGCACTTTGAGACTCAACCTTAAAACAGGACACCTCGACACCCGCAGTGTTTGTCACACGTGGGTTATGGATTCCTAGCAGCGACGGTGCAAACACACTAACATCCACAGTATTTATCTGTGGCAATAAAGCCTATGCTTTTCTTCCAACAAATTGGACCGGTTCGTGTTCCATTGCTCATCTCATCCCCCACATGTACATTAACAATACACTAATCCACAAGCATGCTTACTATCCCCACCGAGTGAAACGCAACAAAAGAATAAGCGCGAGCACCAAATTCATTTCAGGCCTTCTGCCTTGGTACGGGACTGTACAAAATGCGCATGAAATTGATCGCCTGGCCGCGGACCTGGAGAATCTGACCGCATTGGCAGAGGCCGGATTTGCGGCCCTCAATGAGGAACAGAAAGCAAACCGTTTGGTAACCATAAAGAATAGAGTGGCACTAGATTATGTCCTGGCCTCGACAGGTGGCGTGTGCCATCTTATTGGTCAGGAATGTTGCACCTACATTCCGGACGCATCCGATAATGTTACGCACGTGGGGCAGCACTCGAACAACCTACTCAAAGACATGGGGTCACATGATTCGGCCGCCTCCGAGGGGTGGGACATATTTGATTGGCTCAAATGCACGTTAGGTGCCAAGCTGTGGGCTATTTTACAACCAGTATTGGTTACTTTTGTCGTTCTCGTCAGTATGATCGTTGTCGTTCGCTGTGCCATCTCTCTTATTCTGTATTTAATGCGAAAACCGGTACGCCAATGCACGGTCCAGTATGCATAACACATTTGTTGAGACAAAATGTGATGATCAACAACAGAAGAAATCAATCCACAAGTTATTAATGCTAGGCTGTGGAAAAATCCAACTGTAAAGGGGAGAACTTGTGGTACCCAATACCATTGGACCAATTTTCATTCAGATAAATTGAGCGGAGAGGTCAAGGAACCCCTTTGAAATAGTTTTCCCTCTCCCAAATTGAACCTATGTCTGGAGCATTAAATATCCCCCCTTCCCAACAAGCTAGCATATTAGGCTTGGTACCAATGGATGCCTTAGGTCAGGGATACTCAACTTGCTTTGCCCGGGGGCCACTTTTGTGAAATGATAGAAGGCCAGGGGCCAGTTAATAAACAAACAATATACATTTTTCTGTAGCGGATTGTAGGTTTTTGAGGTGTCAGCTGGAGTTTAATCTGACAATGTTGTGCACACCGGATAGTTAGTTAGGTTAAGTTAGTTAGGTTAAGTACATACATAAGTGCCTGGGTAGCGAGTAGACGGCAGCATTTGACAATTTAGCAGCTAAATCATAGATTATTGAAAGATATTCCATATGACTGAAATGCTATAACAGAAGTGGAGTATTGGCCAGAATGACATGAACATTTGGACACTTATTCAGCGGGTATCTTGCATGTTGCGTTCAGGTGCACCGTAATTTTTTATTTTTTTTCTTCAATTCCTCCCTGTGTGGCCCGCGGGCCACAAGTTGAGTATCACTGCCTTAGGTCCTCTAGTTTCGTCTGATAACAGGATCTTCACTGTAGCTTTAGAAATGACCCTGCTACAGCCATTTGATTACCCGCGGAAATCGGGAGTGTTGGTAGACCACTCGCGGCCCACCTGCAGTACCTCTACGGCCCACTAGTGGGCTACGGCCCACAGTCTGGGAATCACTGGTCTAGAATGTCTGTATCTAAGCAGTACTGCATATACATGTATACAGTCTACAGTGTACCTAAGCAGTAGTGCAAGATGAGGATTCGGCTGCATTATAGCCAGTGAAAGAAGAAGAGAAAGAGCACAAAGGACAGCGGGACGCATTTGGGGACTAAAACGAGGACACCTGATGCGCTGACAGAAAAGCAAGCGTCAGGTGGGAGCAGCTAGAGGTGTCGCCAGGGTAGATTTAGACATATTCTCCTTGGGGTGGAGGAGTACTTCACTTCACAAATCCTGCTTTAGACACTGAACCATACAGTATTATGTTTATGACTCCAGGACATAGTCACTTGTCAACAGACTGATTATATAACGTTGTATCAATTTCCTCATAATATATCAGTATCTGTCTCCTCTGCCTTTTTACATGCCAGCGCGCCACAGAGAAGAGCTTGGATGAGAAACTGGGGCTAAGGAGTGGCTAACAACCCCAGAGAACAGACACACACACAGCAGAGGAGAATGGCCACGGGATGATAAAGGTCCTGATAATGGAGGAGAGAATGAATGGCGAACAATGAGGTAACGTGATGACAGTCTTGGAGCACAATACTGGGAGGAGCAGGGTGTGACTTTGTGTTTGTGAATGTAACTCTAATGCCAGTCAAATAAAAGCTACAGATACAAAATCATCCAACCAGAATCAGCAATGTGTCATCAGCAATTTGTCTACCCTTCCCTTTGCCTACCGCAGCCACCTGTAGCTCTGTGTAGAACAGCCTCTACACTCGTGTTGTGTTGTGTCTAGGGCCGGCCATTGAAAACTGAAACCTATTGGTATTGATTTTGGTACTGGGGCATCCAAATGTATTAGAAGGGTCTTGTTGTGCTCAAAATGTTGGATTCTTGCAACAAGCATGCGGGCTTCCCTCTTTTGAGGAGATCGACTTAGCAAGTTGTAATTCTATATAGAAGGTCAGATGGCCATGTGCATGGGTTAAACAGAAAATAATTTAATCTGTTACTCAAGGAAGTGTATTTTGTTTCCCCTGGGACACACGTGGGAGCCTGAGCGGTCAGGAAGGAAGGAGTTTTGTGCCGTCTCTTTCTAACCGGAACTGGGGTTGAAACTCAATCAGAATCAGTATTGATATTAAAAGATTTCCTATGCAGCTACAGACTTCTTCTTAATTCTATTTTTAGAATTCTATAAATAGAAAATACCACATCGCTCTATTGTGCATGTTACTGTTAAACCATTCAACAATTTCCTGTTAAACACTTTTGACTTTCTGAGCCTGGAGTTTCCATTAATGCTTAGAAAATACAATTAGCTTGAATGTAGAAAAGCAGCTATTGATTCTGATTCATCAGGTTTGCCCATGGTAGCTAAAGCCTGACAGGCTAGCGTTGAGGATGGGAGCTGTGTTGGGCTCTCTGGTCCAGAGTGCGCTCCTACCTGGATCTAAGCCGGACCTGCGCCTCCTCAAACTCATTTCTGAGGAACAGATCGAGGGCAGCCATGCAGTCCTCCAGAGCCATGGACAGGTCCGACCGCGGGCACCTGGAAAACCAAGACAGGCAAACAATGTAGATGAGACAGGGAAAATAGCTGAACATATTGTTGACTAGAAATTGCACGCTTCTTTCTAGCGTCCATCGCTGGCTCGCCCGCTGAACTGGCAGCGTTCATTTCTACCGTGCCTCATTGGTTTGTCCTTGAGGGACTCGCAGACGCAGCTCGGCCACTGCGCGACCTCGGCCTCACGACTGCTCAGCAGTAGAGCAATTGTGCGACACGCTGCGCGACCTCGCCCAATTGCGATGATCATATTAGTAAGAGTCACTATCAGTATCAGTATCAGTATCAGTATCAGTATCATTCTGATTCTGATTCTGAAATAAACCAAGTTGGGGTAGGCGTGTGGGGATACGCTTTCTATCTTTAAAAAAACATTGAATAAAAAAAAGCTATTTGTACACAAACACAAAACTGTTCTTAAAATTGTTGCATACTTTACTAATCAACTACTTTTGTGGGTGGAGCTTATTTCACAAAAAACGTCATAACTTAGGAGCGCATTATCCGATGCTTGGTACTTGGTACAGGTATGCAGGGGGTACTCTGAGGTGAGGGACAAAATGTTGGTGTCATTTCGCCTATAGGGGCCGCTAGCTAATTTTCAGAATTTAACAGGGCATAACTCGGTGGCTGTAAATCACAGAAACACAATTCCTTTACTGTTATCTTCCTTGGGTCAAGCCACATGTATCCATGGAGGCCCAGCCCATTTCCGCCCTCGAGCTTTGCCGCCATTTTTAATTTGGTCTAAAACGTTTTTTTTCGCTACAGGGCAGGGGTGAAAGCAGGGTGACTACATTCCTTGGAAAAGAGTTGGCAACACTGTGGGACCGCTATATACTAGGTTTTACCTAGTCTTGTTTAAGTTACATCCCATTCACTCATTGGCAATTAAAAAAAAAACGCTTATTAGCTACAGTACATGTAAACTGCTTCACAATTCTTACATATAGGGCCTGAACACATTCCATTTGTTCATGTGAAATGACTATGTTTCTCACATCAAGAACAAGATGAACTGTGTCTGAGTTTTCAAAAGACCACTTTACCATTTGCACTCTCAACATTAGATTCAGTTATGAGAATCTGAGGAAGAGCCACGTCACCTCTCTCCCACACCATCTACCCCCACCCTCATGTTCTCCCCCTCCCTCCCTCCCTCCCTCCCTCCATTCTGCTGCAGTGGCCCTGTTCTCATTTAGACGGAGGGCAGTCTCAAAGACAACCTCAAAACACTGAAAGGACAGGTAGTGGGATTGTGATATTGTCCCAGTTTACATTCAACATTCTTATTCTATGGTCGATCCTTTTACTCCAATACTTCACAAGCGCTAGTAGGGAAACGCAGGCACATAATCAGAACGCTGCCGGTTAGCAAAACTCGGCAGACAACTGGACATAACAGAAGGCATCACCAAGACCCGACCATGCTCTTCTCTGACGAGGAATGCTAGCTCTAGATAGGACACAGTCAGGATGCATCCTGGTGGATGTTTCATGAAAGTGAAGGACAATTTCTTATGCCTTGAAATGATATAGTACATTAATGTGGCCGTTAAAAAAAACACTCTCTTATCTTTGTGGAAGCGAAAAATTACAATAATGTTGCTGTCTATTTCAGTTCAGTTCAGTTTGTCACATGGTGCTCGTGATACTCAGGTGATGACTCTGGATGTATAGTGTCGGCGTCGGCAAGACCTAAAACCTCTCACGATGCTATATGCACTTCACCTCATGTGTGCTCATCAAGCTCTTTGCTTTCAGTCACTGTATAATGGCTCAACAGATGCAAATGTGGTTTATTTCTCCAATCACTACAAGAATAGAAACCACTGTAAACTAACGGATCATCAGTGGCCTGGAAGTGCAAAATACAACTGCCGCGCTCAAATTAATTTATAGAGTAAATCGGAAAACAGATTAACAAATTGAACACATGGATTAATTCAACGCTAATATTAGGCCTACTATAATGCTAATACTGTGCTGATGCTAATGCTTGGATCCTTTCCCATGTAGCATTAGCATGTTAGCGTTATGATTCATTTGTTCAATTTGTATTGCGATTTGTCAGTTTTCTATTATGCATAATTTGTTTTGTGAAATGCCGCTGTGTTTCGCCTTTCCAGGCCAGATCACATAAGCATGGTGATTAAAAGTCAGGTGCATGCATTCCTAAATAGTTGTAAACCGGTTACAACTATTAATATTACTCAACCGGGTTAAACGGAGTACAAGAAACAGATATAAGCGCATGTTGAATGTTATTTGCGCCTAATCGACAATTCTCTTTTTTCTTAGGTTAAAAATCCCAAATAGATTAACGTCACCGGATGTTTAGTAGTACCTTAGTTTAGTTTGACTATGTAATCAGATTTAACTTAATTTAATTTTTCAAGTAGCAGGGTTGCTGATGAAGAGTAGGACCTTCTAGAGAACAGGGCAGAGCAGAAAGCCTGCACTAAGACTAATCTGTTTAACAGGGGTGACCGACAGATAGGGTCCACGTTACATTCCTGCTCATCAGAAACACAGAGGAACTCTTTATACTGCACTTCTGGACTCATCTCTGTCTCTCTGTCTCTCTCTCAGGACAAACCCATTTAAATGTATGCACGCACCCACAGAGACACATGCGCATACATACACCACCTTATGGGAACAAACACTGGGTAACGACATGCGGATGACCATCAGATCCACCCGATGACCAGCAGCCGGCTGCACCGCCTAGAAACTCAGCACAGAAACTCACACTGAAAACTACTGTCAGAAAGTCTTTGGGTGGGCACACACTTCAACATTTCCCAAACCAATTAGGCTCCAAAGTTGAGTCAGACAAATAAATGCACAAACAAACAATAAATAAGTAAATTACTAAATATTATTGTATTATTATTATTATTTTTATTTTTAACCCAATGATTCTCAGGTTATGTGGGACAACCAATAATGATAAAATGCTACTAATATTATATTAACACTACTACTACTACTACTACTACTACTACTACTACTACTACTAACAATAATGAACTTATTATAGCATTTTTCATAGCCATCTGTCAATAAATAATGAATGAATAAGGCATGTATGGTCAATAATTCAAACATAAAAGATGCCAGAAAGGAATTAAAAGTAGGCTACATGTGTGGGGTCACATAGTCATGATTACAAGCTTATAGTTGCATGTTTTCCCCCAATGGCGTGGAGATTGTACAATGCCATCTGGACCTCTTCCATATACACACACACAGGTATTTTTTTGCAAACACACACTTATTTTCCATCATTCAGTCCAGCTGAAGAGAGGAATATAACGCTGCCAGAGTCTAATCTGTTGCATTCAGTGTACAAGGCTCATACGCTAATTGAGTAAAGAGATGCAGATGACCCAGAAACAGTCAAGTGACTGTGGCATGTTGGAGAGTCGGTTTGCTTATCTGACAAAAACAACATTCTGTAACTAATGGGTACATATTGTGTAGTGCCACCTAAGGGCTCCAACAGAAATCAAACGCACTTCCTAAATATTTCTCTATGTCTCTGATTGATACCTGCTCTTTAAAGTTATAATAATCCATAAGAATGTCATCCAAATAAATATCTGTTCACTGATGGGTTCCCAGATTGCTATGAGTATGATGCATGTATGAAGCCCCTGTTTTCAGGGCAGAATTGGTTTTTGGAGCTCAGCCTCAGACCGTTTCCGTATCCACCGGATCTGCTACTGCCATATCCGCTTTTCTACTGGATGACCAGATGCCAAACCTTTAGCCCCAGACTAGTTTATTGATACAGTATATTGATCTTCAACATGGTCCAATCCAAACTATTTGAAGTTATAATCCATAAGATTTCAGTTTTGTTCTTTTGGGGGACACCTATGGCGTTGAGTGGTAATTGCAGGTAAGATACAAAGTGTTGCATCCGTGACATTACTCAGTTTGTTCGGCCATAGTAAGTAAGTAGTAACCACCCGTAATGCTAGCAGAGACCGGAAATAAGTCGCTTTTGTTATCCTACTTC
>NC_139632.1:14669771-14842271 GCF_964638095.1 Poromitra crassiceps
ATTGCACAACCAGACCTGAGCGAAAATATGTTTGAACATGATTTGAGGTGTGTTTGATTTATCTTGGCAGACACTTACAACATACTCAAAAAGTAAACAAAATCATTTTCAAGACCATATAAATCTAGCTCTCTCTCTTTGCCGTTTTTTCTCCCCAGGGAATTCAAAATGTGTTCATCGTCTGCCATTTTGCAAAAAACGTCTGTAGATAAGTCTGCATCTCCTGTCCTCAGTACCTGAGGGGTAAAGAGACAGTTCAAAGGGAAAATGGCCTTGTGTTTAATTCATGGATTTCGGGGGGATCTGAGTGGGCGGATATATTCCTTCTTGTCTTTAAACATTCATGTATGTACACAACAAAGATTCCTCTCTGCCGAGCCTGAGCTACTAACTTATATCATATTAACTTATATCAACAACACACACTGTATTAGCATAGCAACTGTGCTAACATAAAGACATCATCATGACAACACTCAGCTGACCCTTTTCAAGCACTCCTCACACTTTGACACATTACTCTCCCAATAAAAGCCCAACCTTAAGAGAGCAAACGCTTAACAGCCTGAGCACTTTGGCCCCAGAGCAGAAACATGAGGGGAAATCCATCTAGCATGTGATTGTAGTAAAAAAATAAATACACGTAACGCTTATTGGTTTCCTCCGCCTCCCTGCCTCTGATTGGTCAGCAGACCATAGAGCGTGGTCATGCATTAGGCGGAGAGAATTAGATCTTATATGCCGGCCTGTTCAGCTGGTCTGGATTTGGCAACTGACAACATCATGGATTCCATAAACTGACATTTTAAGCATCATTTTAGCCATTTGGCTTACTCTAATAATCAGCAACTGTATTGACAATTGATACAGAGATACAACTTAAACCCAGTTCATTTGTTGTTCTTAACACCCAGTTTCAGGTGGGGGTTTCTGGGGGAGTGATGAGTTTTACTGTACGCTTTCCAGCAGCAGCAACATCGGTTTGTTTTGGAATAAAAAGAAGAACTGGGGTAATTATTAGCATGAGCAGCGATAGCCGCGATGGCTGAACAGACAACCATGAGATTGACAGCTACAGAAACTCAGCTGTGTGTCCAGTGTGTTCAGTACTGGGACACACTGATGATTGAGAGGTCATCTCTAGGAGGAGGTGCAGTGTAGAAGCACCACAGCATCGTACATCTCCCAAATAAAACCCTGTTTCTCCCCGTGACAAACAGGATGTAACTACGTGTTCCCCCTCTGGCTGACTGGTGCTGCTGCTCTGTGTGTTTTTCTGTTGAAGAGCATGAAGTGTTGATAGCAGCCCTTAATAATAGTGAACATAAATTTCAACAAGGCAAACTAAACGTGAAGTTGAAACTATGCCATTTGAATGGCGGGACTGTAATAAATGTGTTTATTACTTCTAAAGTACACTCACGGTCTACCTATAGGTTGAGGCCATGTCTCGTCATAGATGCTGGGTTAGCTGGCTCAGCCTGGCTGGGGGCGTGGTCAGGGTGGGGTAAAAACCCCCGTTCTATCCATTCAGCAAAGTTAGAATTTAGCTGATAGCCCAGCCCAGGCAGACACGATCGGGGATTTAACCACCGCAGTAAACGCACATCTGAGCAGACTTCTTGTGTTCTGCTCTAGAACCCCCAAACCTGTAGTTTAGAGCCGCAGCACCGTCTTTTGGTGAGTCAGCCCATGAGCTATATGGGCGGTTTTACCCCCCTCGCGCACCAGCCGTTTAACATTTTGTGGGCGTTCCCAGACATGCGGACTGTCTCTATGGGGCACCCCTGCTGTAGACAGTGACATCAACAAGTGGGTTAGACTTCTGCATAAGCAACTGGTTTGCGTTCAAACCCATCCGGTCATAACTTGACTGAGTGGAACGATGTTGTTCTCAGCTCCTCTCAGTTTGAATGACTGATATGGCAAACAGCAGGGAGAAGCTGCGCTGATTGCCATTGCCCTTACAATGGCCTTTACCTCAACACTTAACTACACCAGGCAGGCACAGCTTCACATGAGCTGCAAACTTTCTATTTTGTTCACAGCAACTTAGTATTTTGTTAATTTATGACAAGACACTGATGGGGCTTTTCAGAGCGATTCGAGTCCAGTGTGCAGTCTTACCCATTAGATGGTGTGGTTGATTCCAGAGCATCTTTGTTGTCTGGTAGCTGTAACCTGAAACACAGGGACAGCATAGAGGCTGATCTCAAGGGCTGGAAAGGAGCTGAAAAGAGGACTATTGTCTGAGGAAACATGATCGCGATCGCCACAGAAACACAGACACAGATATGTGCAGTGACCCTCTCGGGCGAGTGAGGGATTTCCTCTAGATATTAACTTGACAATACCGTGAAAACACCTGTGAAATCAAACTGAAATTGAAACTGCTAATCAGTACAGTTTTCACAAAATAGGTAATAGGTGTTTCACTCCAAAAATGCATTTAAAAAAAGTACCTTAAATTCCTTGCAATATTTTAAAAAACACAGATCATTCTGTCCTCAAAAAGCGCTGATTCAAAAGTTGAATAGGCCTATTTACCCAGAATATATGCTTTTCTTTGATGCTAACAATCGTTTTGTTCTTTTTGAATTGTCGATATCTCATTTTGGAAAGAAACTTATCAAACACTGATACACAGGTAAAGTTCTCGACTGGTATTCTGACACTCACTTGAAATCTGTGATGATGGGATCCAGTTCTGGACTGTTGATGACTGACAACCTGGGAAGAGAGAAAAAAAAAGGTCAGTTCAAGTGACTCAGCATCATAGGCTGATTATGACATGACGGGCCCCTGGGCCTGGATACATAAAGGGCCCCAACTCACAGCGCACATCCGCACAATTAAGGCCAGAATAATAACTAAGACTCTGGGCCAAGTTTATCCATATATTGCATCGGGTGGTGCCCCCCCACCCACCCCCCCCACCCCCCTCCATCATATTTGAATGTATCTAGTTCAAGCATTTTGTGTGGTGAGAGAAAACATGTTGACTGGAAGAACTGCTAAGAAAAGGTAGGCTGAAAAGTTTAAACGACTTCCCCAATTGTGCTCACCACAGTCAGGCTTTTCTAAACTCTGCCTGTTAACTGTGGGTGAGAGATCTTCACTAATCTCTGTCTCTCACCCTGTCACTAACTGTAGACTGAGGGTGAGAGATTGTTTTCACAACTTAAAAGAGTGAAGAACGAACTGGTCGAGTCGATGCTTCTTGAAAGGTTTTCTCTTTGAACTGGACGTGCGGTTTGTGATGCTTATAACAACCCTATAATAACGGATAGCCCATGCATTGCAATATATTCAGTTGGCCGCGCTATCTGATGACGGTCTGAAAAAATAAATTACAGAGCAGTATGAATTTGGTGGCTTAAACAACTGAGTTGTTTCGTTTTTACACCAACTTTGCCAGCTGGCGGTGTTCGGACCTTCGAGCCAATCACAGTGCTTAAAAAAGCGAGGCCCACCCAATGGGCAAGCCGGGCACAGTTTGGTCTGAGCCATGGAGCCGACCGATTGTGTTGTGAAATAATCGACAACGATGGCTGGTGTCCGGCTGATTGTGGTGGGCTGGTGTGGACTAAATGCCAGGTTCATCCCATTGACTCAATGTGCTGCTGCTTTCACCTTCTGTAGGTGGTATGGAGCCTTCCTTGTCTGTGGTGCTGAAGTTGCATTAGAGCTCTGTGTAATGTTTGTTTGTTTTAAGTCATGCTCTGTAATGGTTTGGCATTTAGTCTTCGTTCAGGCCTTTGAACAATTACGATGGAGACAATGCATTTTAGCAAGATGTCTTTGATATGAGTTGCATTCAAATTGAATACGGTATTTCTGTGTAAAGCCTAAAATGGCATTTGTAGGCTCAAGTCAATCTATGGTGTACAGTAATTTGTTGTTTAGCTACATTGTCTTACATTGTCTGCTGTATGTGTGTTGAGTCTGTATTGTTTAAGTTAATGTAAATTTAAGCCTTTTATTGGCAGACGAAAGTTCACTTTTTTGCTTGTCAAATTGACGAAGGAGGGCACTTCAAGTGAAGTCACACTGTGTTAATCCTGTTAAGACATACATTCACCTGCATCTCATTAGGATTTACAGCACAACCACCTGAACACTCAAAGTCAACAGCACAATAACAAGAAATAAACTCACCTCACAGCCAGGATTTAAGTGCAGGTACACTCAGTTAAAGCCAAAAGCACAATATCCCTCTAATTGTCCATAAACATAACATTTTGTTAAAAAGAAAGGGTCGGGGCCCTAAGGGATAATTTCATCCCAGGCCCAGGCAAGATGGGCAAGATACGCGGTGGCCCTGCGAAGAGGCTTGGTATTGTTATTAATGTTATTATTATTATTATGATTAATTTAAGCTTTATTCAGGGGAGTCTCACTGAGAGCAATGCCCTCTTTTTCAGGAGCACCCTGCTCACATCTGCTGGCCACTGAGCAGCTCCACTGGAACGGTTGGGGTTAAGGGCCTTGCTCAAGGGCACCTCAGTCAGTGTGTTATTATGGGCCCCCCTGACCTCGTAGGCCCGTTCGGTAATACATCCCTGATTCTCACTTAGAAGTAGCTATATTACAAAACCCGTTGAAGTGGTGAGCGAGAGTGGTGTGAAAATGGTACGCGGCGTATCTGGTTTGTATATTCGCAGTCCTATCTAACACAGGTTCAGATTCAGAATGTGCTAGTTGACAGTCAACTGTAGTCTTTCCGGTGTTCAAGTGCAACTTTCTGGCCCCGACACAGGCGACGTGACGTGATGCAACAGTCGGCCTTCGTTGCCCCTAGTCCTTTGAAGTTGTGTGTGTGTGTGTGTGTGTGTGTGTGTGTGTGTGTGTGTGTGTGTGTGTGTGTGTGTGTGTGTGTGTGTGTGTGTGTGTCCGAGGCTTAGATGTTGGTGTGCACAGTATGTGGACCTACCGGCTCGGGGAGTTGGGGCTGTCAGGGACTTCTTCTGCCTGCACGGCATCCCTGAGGAGAGGTTAGAGGTCAATTTAGAGAGAATATCAGAATGGGTCTCACATAGGTGTGGTGAGACTACTAGCCAGAATAGCAGAAACCCAGACCTGGAGGGGCTGAGTCAGAAGAGAGGCTGCATAAGTTGAGGGATAGAAATAACTGCAGGCAACTGTGACTGAAAAATGTATTCATTAAACTGAATTGGGCACAAGGCATCTATATTTATGGCACACAAAGAAATTGGATCAAACTAAGAGATGATACTTGACTCAGAGAAGCGGGTGAATAAATATTCCCTAAATAAAGGCCGCTGTGGTATTCTACGGTTCGACCGATATGGGTTTTTTGAAGGCTGATAACAACATTTCTGGGTCGAAGCTGTTGATAGCTGATATTTTGCGTCGATTCTTTGTGCTGTAGATTTAATTTTGGCCATTTTTCATGCAAAGAAAAATCCATAAATGACACAAATTCAATGCTTTCCACATAATTGTATATTCTTGCCAGACTGGAAAAGACCATCAGACTCTCCATTGAATCTCATAGTAATGAAATCCGTAGGCTGGTTAGTATAATCAAATCATATGGGCAAATATTAGCCTGATCTATCATCTGACCCTGCTGGATGCTGCATCATGAGCCTGCCATCTGATGTAATGTTGTCCAACTGGCTACAGTTCAGGAACAGCAGTAGTGTCACGAGAATGTCCTGCCACATAATCATTTGAGAGATTCAATGAAGTCTTATAGTTTACACTAGCAAAGGAATGGCCGATTACAAAACACACAGCCGCCAGGTAGGATGATAATCCTAATGTACACCATTTGCCCATTATGTTCAGCAATCATAGACACACATTGTCAATGGATTGATTATGTACGTTTCCACTTGCCTGACAACATAGGCAACTTTCTTCCTGTCTGAATGTTTTATTCTGTGGTAGTTGGCACAGTGAGAGATAATGAAGGGCAATTACTATGCTATACAGGTACAGTATGTGATTTAAGAATGATTTGTCTGGTATCTCTCCAGTAGAGAAAGACAACAGTCATCTTGAATCTTGGATCAAACCAGGGTGAAGGGGGGGCTGTGATCTGAAGTGTATCTCATCTCAGCTGCCCTCGGCTCGGTGAATAGATTTCAGGGTATTATTATCTGGGGACAAGACAGCCTGCCTGCTACAGTGATGAAGTGTGATCAGCTAGCCTATAACAGACTCAACTCAACAACGTGGATTGGACAGATTCGAAGGACTGCACCCAGCAAGCAATCAGCTAACTAATGACAAATAGCGTACTAAAAACCTACAGAAACTTGCTGTACTCACGTTTTGATGTCATCTTTCTTCACGCTTCGTCTCCAGTTGGTGATAAAACTCATTCCACAGATGAAGAGAAGCAGCAGAATATCCCAAACAGACAGACCGACAGAGCAGGCAGGTTGAGTCTTTATAAAGCGAGCATGGAGCTGGCCGGTGAACCGACAGGTGAAGAGTTTGACCGGACAGGAGTGAGTGAAGTGGGGAGGTGCTCTGCGTGCGTGTACTGTCCTGAGCCGAGACAAGCTTACTGCCTTCCTCCTTCCCGACGAGGAAAGGTGTGGAGCGAACCTCTCATCTCCATAATAATGAGTTTCCTATTTAAATACTTTGGAATGTGGCTTCTGAAGGTCCTGGCTGCATGGTCTTAAAGCACTACATGTTAGCGTATGTGGCAGATAGACAGTGCAAGGTCACATGGGTCTCACACACACACACACACACACACACACACACACACACACACACACACACACACACACACACACGCACGCACGCACGCACGCACACACACACACACACACACGCGCGCGCGCGCGCACACACACACACACGCAGTGTTGGGGGTAACTCATTACAAAAGTAACATATTACATGTAATATATTACTTTTAGCAGTAACTCAGTAATATAACTTATTACAATACGATTTCAGTAATATTATACCACAAATTGAGTTAGCCTACTTTTGTGTGTGTGTTCTATTACGTTTGTATGCAAGGCTCTGTGTGTGTTCCCTCAGGGTTGCCGTAGAACAGGATCAGTTTGATCCGCGCGTCCAACTTGTTGTCGCAGCTTCTGATCTGAACCCACACTTTTCCCCGAAGACGGTTATAGTTATTACGGTATAAAGTTCGTGTTAAACGAGTAGTGCGTGTTAGCTAGCTTACATCAGCAATGGAGGCAAGAAGGTTCTATGGGCAGCTGCCACTACTGCCACTACTACTACTACAGCAGCGACTTCCCTCAGAAGTATGGCTCCACGTGTTTGGATGAGAAACGGCTACCACATCCAAGGAAGACAAGCCACAGGAAAATCAGTGGCGTTGTGGTGAAATCCTACAAAGCCAAGTACTGGAAACAGGTTGTCCAACCGAGATTCACTCGTCAAATCCCAAATGTATTTCCAAAGCTCATAAGCCTCACACTTTACCTAGATGATGTACAAATGTTCAGATGAGGATTTCTTAAGCCTTCACCAATTGCAGAATCTGAGACACTTGCAAATTCTGGATGCATGGGATTTGTCAGACCTCTCAGACCTAAGCTTATCCAAAAGCTTCAAGCCCTCTCTAACAACAGAATCCAGGTCACCACCTCCTGTCTCTACAGATCCCTGATATGCCGTGCCTGTATTTGCCCGGTGCACTGAGTTATTGTTCTTTGGAGGTCAATGAAACTGAAGACAGACTGCTGTTTGACTAAAGAACCCATGCAACAGACTCTAGAATCTAGATAACCTCGAGCCGACCGCTGGCCCCCGTGGCGGCGACGTCTCATTCGAATGTCTGCCCTATCAACTTTCGATGGTACTTGTGTGCCTACCATGGTGACAACGGGTAACGGGGAATTAGGGTTCGATTCCGGAGAGGGAGAAACGGCTACCACATCCAAGGAAGGCAAGCCGCAGGAAAATCAGTGGCGTTGTGGTGAAATCCGACAAAGCCAAGTACTGGAAACAGGTTGTCCAATGGCTTCCAAATCGCACTACAGCCGTCATGGACCGTGCGTCTCCCAAAACTCTCCACTTCTTGCTTCCAAACTTGAAGCACGTGGTAATGACGGCCAGTATGCTGAATCCGAACGTCATTTGGGTAGACCGTAGATGGTTGCTTTGTGTCTCGGCCTCAAGCTGACTCGCCTCCGCATGAACGATGTAAGATTCCCCCCTCCAGCCGCCCGAAATGTCCTTCGTTGCGGCCGTCTCACAGTTGACCAACCTGACCTGTCTGGTGTATCAGCAGAGGGGACAACATGGCGATCTGACTCCGATGTTTCGCTCCACCATTACCTGCTTGCCAAAGCTGAAGCATCTCTCGTGGTCTATGGGTCGTTCACATCCTTTTCTGAACATCACATCCTGCTCCCTCTAATGGAAGCCCAGCGTCCTCAGAAGGAACAGGTGGGTTGCAATATTCCAGGAATATTCAAAGTTGGAAACTTTACGTGGAAATTAATTGGAATATATGGAAATTAACTAGAAATGGTTATCAATTTATTTGATTTATTATCTGTGCATGTGATGGATCATGGAAGAATGCCCAGTGCATGCAGAGGCCTAGCCCCCTTTTGGGACATGTGTCATCTAACGTATGTGATAGAGGAAATTGACAATTTTTTGTTGTTTATTTGTTGTTGTTCAATGAAAGAATTCATTAAAGTTCTACTCAGAAATAGGTTAGGTCAAAAATGTAATTTAAAAAATGTGCATTAGGAACGTTTTCATGCCTGCTTATGACAAAACAAAATGTTTATATTTACTAGAAATTTCGCACGCTAATTTCTAGTCAGTGTCATAAGCGTGTGAGCCTGTAGCTGGCTCATGAGCCTGCTCAACTGTTGAGCAATTATTATCGTTGTGAGATGTCTGTGATGTATATGACAATATAAATACAGTTATTCTAAATTACCCCAACATTTACAGTTTATTCCCCATATATTAACTCCCATACTATTCCAGTTAATTCCCATGGAAAGTTTTAATATTGGGAACATGTCTCCCCCCCCCCCTCCGATTCCCAAGCTCAACTTTCAATTTCTGGAAATTTTCCACCCCTTTTGCAAGTCTAGGTGGATCTACTGGTGTGGCAGCCTTGACCAGTCTGGAGCTTATTGACTATACGGATCCTTGGCTGTCACAAGAGGCAATGAGGGAGATCTTCCCTGACCTGCTGACTCTTGCTGTGTTCTACCATCACATCTATGAAGGGGAAGAGGAGAACCGGCGAGACGAAATAGTCCCCTCGGCTGCTCAATATTAGGCTATCATTGGATAAAATGGCCGCTTATTGGACACATGGCTAACTGACCTCCATCACCTGACCACCCTCATCGTGGACTGGGGTCCGCCTGTATGGCAGTATGCAAGCTCCATTCCAGCCACAGTGACAAGTCTCACACTGGTTGGTGAATTTCCATCAGAGGAGATGGTAAGTGTAGCATCAGCGGTTCCAAATCTCATCCACGTTGACTTGAACCCAGCATGGTGGTACGGCGGGTCCGCATTCCCCTTTATGGGAAGATTCACTCGTCAAATCCCAAATGTATTTCCAAAGCTCATAAGCCTCACACTTTACCTAGATGATGTACAAATGTTCAGATGAGGATTTCTTAAGCCTTCACCAATTGCAGAATCGGAGACACTTGCAAATTCTGGATGCATGGGATTTGTCAGACCTCAGACCTAAGCTTATCCAAAAGCTTCAAGCCCTCTCTAACAACATAATCCAGGTCACCACCTCCTGTCTCTACAGATCCCTGATATGCCGTGCCTGTATTTGCCCGGTGCACTGAGTTATTGTTCTTTGGAGGTCAATGAAACTGAAGACAGACTGCTGTTTGACTAAAGAACCCATCAGGATCAACCTGATGTCTGGGATTTAAATTTTCAAAATAATAACTTGATTTAAACCCAATGGGTTATTATTAAAATATTTTTTTTTCAGTCCTTCCCCAACAAAATAAATATGCTGCCAATATATAAATTATGTGGTGCAGACTGCAGAGTGATGCAGCACGTAAGATGGCTCAGATTGCAAAGTTAGTTGTATGTCTGTAGGATAACGTAAATGTGAGCTATAGGTTATTTTCTGTAGCTACAAATTACAGGTGTCCTCTAGGCCTCACAGGTCTGCCTATCGGTAGATGCTACAATTTACACTACATTGCAGGAGTGAGAGAAGAGGAAATCAGGATGCGAAATTCGCTAGTTCAAAATATGGATAGTTAATTTTAGAAGGGGCATTGGTATAATTCCTGCCCTGAAATAACATGGTCAATATTCTCTTCACCATAGATTCTCAAAACTGTACTCTCCAGTCCACAGGCTGTCTCCACAGTCCATCAGAAATCTACATTATTCATCTCCATTGTAAACCTTTGCCGATGTCCCACTTGGTTATAGCAAGTGGTATATCAAAGTGCAATGTGTGATTCAGATATATCTGGTAATACGTCTTGTAAAATGCAGAGTATGTGGAAATGATTCCACATAGAATGCTGTGTTAGGATGACTGTAGGTTTTCCACGTCGGTTCCTTATTTAATTTCTAAGGCTGTTTCTTATTTTTGAGCTCACCCGCGATAGCGAGGCAGCTCTACATGACCAAATGTCCCTGACTGACTGACTGATGCAAATACACTGACTGAAATGCAACCATTGATGGCCGAAACACGCGGTCGGCCAGAGCGTCATTGTTGAGGCCATTGCAGCGCTAAAAATAGGCTGCTTTCCAGGCACAAGTCTGACACACACAATACGCACACCACACACACAGAGAAGACAAAAACAGACTAGGTCAGAACCTATGGGAGGTGTGTGATGTGTTCATACTATTATTTTATTCTACTACTACTACAGGATTATATTTCTCTAACAATGTAAGTCCCCCCCCCCTCCCCTGCAGGAAAAAGAAAGTGTAAAAACAATTGTTAAGCAACTGCTGTATTGGGTTCCATGTAAAAACTTAAAGTTGTAAAAAAAAAAACATGTTTTCTATTACGTTGTGAGTGAAGTTACTGTCTTTCTGCCTCTCCCACCATGTTGACATTCCTAAACAGCTGATCAGTGTGGCCGCAGCTAATGGAACTCTTCCAAGTTGCTTTTGCTTCCTGTTTGTTAAGCATGTGACCTAGTTTGGTAAGTGGTACATAAAGTAGCACTTTTCAAATAAAGGCTAGGTGGTTCAGGGTGGTTCAGGGTGGGGACTCCAAGCAGAACTTTATCGTTCCTTTTTGAGCTTTTGTGGTTTAACCTTTAACTTCTTGCTTGTGTAAAGTTCATATCAGTATTTGATCTGTGACAAAACCAAACACTCTCCTACCCATCTCCTACTAATGTTATTACATTGATGTTTCTCTGAACAATCATTATATTGGTGCTGCTTCATTGTCAATGTACATGTGACTAACCAGGCATAATAAAGGTTAAATAATCTGACATATCTATTATTATTATTATAGATAGATAATACACATATATCAATACACACACACACACAAAGTCCCAGTGATGATGTCATCAGTGATGTCAGGCATTGTGACATCAGTGATGTCATAAGAGGGTGTGCTGTCATAAAAGCAGGAGTGACATCAGTGATATCAACAGAGTCCCACTGATCATGTCATATGAGCAAAATCAGCAAGTCCCAGGAGCAGACACTGAAAGAAGTCTGGCTTCAGATAATTCAATATTCATGTGATAAGTGTACCTGAAAATAGGAAATAAATGGGATAATACACAGTAAGTAGTAATATATATAAAACATCTATATTATTATCATCAGTCAGTATATAAATGGGAGCTGGGTCATAAATTGTGACATCATCAGTGATGTCAGAGGCATTGTGACATCACAGGCACACACATGCATACACACACTCTGACATCAGTGATGATGGTGTCATCAGTCTGAGTCCACACAGCAGCCGGCTGAGCTGCGAATGTGAGCTGCAGGACGTGCAAGCCCGTGCAGCGAGCGTGTGTAGCGCGCGAGATGCCTCGTTTTTTAAACGGGCAGTAGGCCTATTTTGGAAACTGTATTTTTAAACACATTTCCTGATGTGTGTATTTTTAAGCAGTTTTCTTGATTGTATGCTGATTCAGGAGAACCTTCTGATTGATCTGTGAAAGAGAATAATAATAATACTTATGTTCAAGAGTAACAGCATACATAACTCAATCACAACAAAAACACACAAGCTACAAGCTTAAACTGTTTTATATTTATTGTTATCAATTAAATGCATAACATAGGCTATTCTGACCAAACCTCCCAATAATGATTCTTCTTACACGTTAGAAAATACAAAATAAAATAAAAATTTTAAAGCATTTATGGGTGAGCCTAGAAACATAAAGTGGTTCTTGATTTGTAAAATAGAGGAGTCTATACAAATTACATATTGTCCGGTAGCTTTTCAGTACAAGAGAATGGCATTGAACCCAAAAACTCCAGTATGAAAGAGAGTCAGAAGAAGAACAGACGACTCCTGCTCTCTAGTATTTACAATAAAGGTGATCTGTGAATGGCTGACATAGGAAGTGCTCAACTGACCACACAGACAGTTACATGTATACCAGTTAAACATGAAGATATGAAATGACTGGATTATGCTAACCTAAACAAGTTTTTTTGGGGGGGTGAGAACATTAGGATAGACATCCTTTGTGCATTGTTTGGTCAGAATTAGTTGAGAAAGTGAAAACAAAAGCTTCCTTGCCTAGTCAAAAACCTTCTGTCCCAGTTTAGGAGTCAGTATTCACTTAGTTTGTTTTCTGGGAGGAACACAAAACCAATCCAACAAAAGGAAGGGTCACTGCCTGGTCAACGCTTTGCGGGTGTTAAGACCATGGACAGACAACGTGCAACATTGGACTTGATCCCTGTCCCCTCCATCCCCTCGCAGGCTCTCCTTAACAACACCGCAGGGTTTTGCAAGTTAAATGCAGGAGGAGGGACCTTTTTCCTCAATTTTGTGTAAGACTTTGAAATGCAGTCGACCACTCTGAGCAAAACATCCTGGAAGAATAAAGGTTTTTGAACAAATGCTTAATACAAGAAGCAGCAACGAGAGATTTTCACAATGGGATGTCCCCTTCCTCTGGTCTGCACCTCTGAACTGGTGTGAGGCTTGTTGAAATGGTTATTTTTACACAGTAATATGACACACTTGAGGTTTTCAAGTATTTCTGTAAATACACTTCTCTAATAAAAGAGAAGCATCCAAGTTTGTTGTGGTAAATTTGAGGGTCTTTCTGAACAGTTTAAACAGCAGTGTGGCGTAGTGAGTTGGCAGACCCATCCTTCAACCAGAGGCTCCGTGTTCAAGCAAAAAAGGAGAATTTCCCTCAATAAAGCATCACAACGTTATTCATATTATTCATTTAAAATATGGGTAAATGGAAGAGGCAGAGTGGATACAACCCCTCCCCCCACCAACACAGCCTTTCCACTTTTACAATCCACTTTCTAGTTCACAACTTATTTGTGTCTTCTAATGTCCAAAGTTAACATCTTATTCTGTACAAGACAATCACAAGGCAACATTCTTCACTTCAAAACTTAAGCAATACTGTGTTCAGTTAGCATTAGCATTACCTCGGCTGTTGTGGTGGGTTTAAGCAAATTCATCATGGCCCATATTTGTCAAATGTCTCAGAAAATGCCCTGAATTGAAGAATTTAATAAAAAAAAGAGAGACAGCAAGTCATTGTGCTTTTTTAAAAGATGGTAACCCAGGTTTTTTTGTTGACAAAATAACTAGATCTTCTATATTTAGAGATACTGAATGCTGACCTTAGGTCTTTTTCAAAAACGGTTATATAGCATTTTTGAAAGAAGAAACTCAATTATAAACCAGGAATTTGAAGAATGAACTGATCAACCCGCTGTAGTCTGCCCTGAAATATAACGCAGAAATGATGTGTACCCATTACATGTGAATGTAGTTTCATTGCTTTCAATATGCCACACATAAACTCTATCATAGATAGTACTTACACTGGGCGAAGCAAGGCATTAATGCTAACAAGAAGGAAATCAAAGTGTCAACAGGTTAAGTAGGAGTCATTGTGCTTATGACAGATTTGCTCCTTTGTAGTATCAATTTGAACACAAGTTTCACATCTCAGAGGACTAGTAGCTTCCAGTTAAACAACATCTAGACAAGTCGAACACTATGACCCTGTCCTGGGGGGTAGGTACATAAAATGCCATAGCCCCATTACCAACTCACTAGACTGGGCTATGCTCCTGGGAACTAATTTGGGGAGATAGAAGTCACTCCATTCTGAAGGGATTGAATTAAATCAGAAACATCATAATACTTCCTCTTCCCTACACAATCCTCTCATATACAGATGGAAGCTAGTGGCTAAGAAGTTTGGATTTCATATAAAGGGAGTCAGCTTGGGATGTAGCGAGTATGGTTAGTGGATAAGAGGATTCCTGACAGGGCCAATCCAAACCAGTTTTGAGTGGGTGTTTAAGTAAGTTATGATCTGGAGATATAATGCGACATTCGTGACCTGATGTGGAAATCAAATGGAACATGTCAATCGTAACACTTGACAATCTCAAAATCCATATCCACTGCATAACAAATTCAACAAACAGTCTTTACATCCACACCATCTTGATCCGCTGCTCCAACCTGCATCAAGCCAGACAGAGACCGACAGGATGGACGTGATACTGCAATGCCAATGAGTTGTAAAACCACAGTCTTGAGGAGAAGGTGTTGAAACAATCAGAGATGGGTCTAGTCTCTTCATGGGGTCAGCAGGCGCTGCTGAATCAGTCCTATACAGTCCCCACTCCACTTTGGTGCTTGCTGGGCCAGAGCGGGCCAGGCTGTGCCGTGCCGTGCCGTGCCAGGCCACTAGGGGGAGCCAGAGTCGCTCCTCAGGACAGTTCAGACTTGCTGAGGGCGATGGCCAGCTCCAGGTCCTCTTGTTCCTGCTGGGTGAGCCTGGCAACACGTTCCTTCTCCTCTCGCTCGCTCTCTCGCTTTGCCCACTCTATCATGTCTTCCTCTGTGGGATACTGCTCCATAAACACACAAGACACACACACACACACACACACACGCCATGACAGTGCACACATGACAAGTCCAGACACACAAACACAGACAAAACACACACTTCTTTAAGCAAAGATCCCAAAGATGAGATGAAAACTTGCTCTCAGAGCTGGCTGATGCCTTCCACTGTGTGTATAACATCCATTATAACAGCAATACCTGAGAGGGCATTCTATACTGTGAATATGGGTAAAAAGGTGATGTAATAGCCAAAGTGCACTCTACCATCAGCATCACTGATATGAAGCATCCAATCACAGTGAAGGGTGTCGTTAAGAGTATTGTGGCTTTTACACAACAGTCATCATCGACCGTCGGCAACACATGTACTGTCCAAAAAGTTTCGTTGCTCATTTACAAGTGAAATAATCGCGAATAGACTTTATAAGTTCGGCGATTTGATTTAGCATCCATAGAGGATCTATGGGGTTTCAGATCTTACAATACCTGGATTGGCATTTGATTTGGATTAAACCATTAAGAGTTTGAGACAATGGCATGCACCTCAGCTAAGCTCTGGAATGCATGAAATTGAGTTTCAGCGACACAACCCCCCCCCCCCCCCCGCACACACGCACGCACGCACGCACACACACACACACACACACACACACACACACACTCCCATCCCACTTCAGAAACAACACCACAATCCTGTGCTAAAAAAACAAAAACACAAGCCATCCAAATTTGTACAGGATCAAAGATGCCCACGGAAAGATCAGTCACTCTCCCCCAGGCTAGTGCCATCGTGTATTGTGATCTGGATCATAATTAGGGTCCGGGGCAGGAAACTAAATGGGAGAGAAGCATGAAATCTGGAATCTCGATTGAGGAATAAGTGGGAGTTGTGTGACCAAAGAAACAGAAATCGTGCAAAAATCAACAATGAAGCACCCAATGTTTGTAGCTGGGAGGCGGAGGCAGGGAACATTCAGATACACAGTACGCAGGTCAGTGAGTTTATCACCACAGACAGGACATGCACTCTCATCAGGTACATGATTCTCAGTGAATAGAGACTGAGGCATCACATCCACTGTGTATCCACACACATGCAAAGGAAAGTGAGCAGCGGTGGTATGAAATTAAATTGCGGATATTTTTAAAGAGCAAGTAAGTGCAGAACATGCATGATTAGAACGTAAAAGAAAGAAGATATACTCGGTTGACAGAACATGCATTTATCCAAATTGGAGGAGACCTTTTCTATCCAGATTACATAATCAAGTTCCATTGCTGCTCTCAAACCGGAGTCAAATCAGACCTCAACAAAGGAGTTAGCAAGAAGAGAGATGCTGTACTTTAAAGAAAATCCTGCGTAATATTTGTTGTCTGCTATCTACACCTTCTCATGTATTTATTGCAATGATTTGTATGGGATGCTATCAAAACATAACCTGACTCTGCGAGACAACAGCGCTCCCGTCTGGCAGAGTCCGGTACATCAAAACATACAGAACTGATGCATTTGCTGATGGAAATGTTACAGATGCACATAGAAGCCAGAGGTGGTGCCCTTCATTCAACTCTTTATTCAACTTATTTTGACAGAGGAGAGAAGAAAGGAGGTATAGAGAGAGAGAGAGAGAGAGAGAATCCAGGCAGTCCGTTTCTCCACAACGAACGCAGTGCTGACCAGACAAGGGCCGAGATTGGAATAAATTGAAGAATGAAAGACTAAATGGATGGATAGATGGATGCATGGATAAACAGATAGGTGGGAGGAAAACAAACAAAAACAAATAGTGATTCCAGGAGGGGCGGAGACAGTGGTAGGAGTCAATGGGAGCCAGCCAATCAAACACAGGACACGGTTAGTGCGTGCAGCTCGGGGGTTCAGAGTGAGACGGACATGCAGGATGCGGTCAGGTGAAACGGGGAGGGGCTAAATCAAACCTCCTCCCTGTTTTATGATCATGTTATCCATCGCAAATCCACAGCTTGATACTACAGTTCTATGCACTGAGAGGATTTGACTGCCATTGACAAATTTAATTTGACATGTTCACAACGGTTCAGCCAATTGACAATGAGCCAGCCTGTTCTCTTTCTGCTTAAAGTTCTTCACTTGCTTGGTTGCTTCCTGGAAACCTTGGCAGCTCACATAAAATACATAAGGCTACTTACAGCTTTGATGTTAGAAATATTTCTATTCGCACAGATCGAAGAGAAAAGACCGGGCATTGTAATTCCTCGGTCCCTCTCAATTAAATCAATGTGACTAGAATTCCCCATGAGATGAGATGATCTAAATTCTTTAAAAAAAGTTGTAGTTAGGTTGCTAACACAGTTGACAACATAAAAAGAGAGCTCTTTCTTGGCACTTCTACTTTTGCTGACTTTGGCTTTAAACTAGAACGCTGTGTTGGGGAAGCAGCTTGTTCCCTGGAATATTTTTCATCAAAGTCAGTTTGGTAAAACAATGGTAGCTTCATGAAACGCAGGTGGAAACGGCCTGACATTGGATGTCCCTCATGCACTGCCTGCAACCTATTAACTCCCACTGTGAATCAACCTATTAACCCCCACTGTGAATCAACCTATTAACCCCCACGGTGAATCAATGTCAAGTCCTTCAAGTCAGAAACGCCGAGTCAGCAGACCTGGGGTAGCTAATTTACACCCATCGCACACCTGGGATTAACCTGAGTCTCCATTTTACTGTAAAATGGTGCAAAAAAAAAAAGTACACAAAAGGGTCTTCCCTCTTTCCTCAGGATGCAGGATGACTGAGTAAATTAAATCTTTTGGGGAAAATAATCATTACAATATTTGAGGGTCCCATGTATAAAACCAATACTAAGATTCCCTACTACTGTATCCTTCAAACAGTAATTCAAAAACACTACCGATGTTTTTGTTAACATTAGACATCTAATTTTGCAAAGAGACTATTCTTATACACCTATTCTGCAATGAATGATCTCAACAGGTGCATAGGATAGGATGTAATATCAGTTTGTTGAGTTGTGATGGCTGACACCAACCAATAGCAAGCAGCCTCTCATCTCTCCATTCACTGCCAACCATTAAGAGGGATTCAATGTCACAGAGATAGTAAGTGAGTGTTTTGTAAGGTAGCTTGTATCTGCAACTAGGAAGATGTTGCATGTAAAAGTTAATATATTAATTTATCTATATTAATAGCTATAATGATATTGTACATTTCTTTATAAAGGAAGGCAGTGGAACTTCAATCTTAGGACTGGACTCGGACTCGAATGTGCAAATCCAAATATAAATTGGTAACATAAAAATAAGTACAGGTATAAATAATCTTTATATAAAGCAATATCCCATTCACCCTAAAGATCTAAGATATACACAAACAGCAGATAGGATGCAAGAAAAAAAAAAAATAGAAGATTAAATAGTTTAAGTCACCTTAGTCATCAAATAAACATAAATGTGCCATCAAGCACCTATGCTGTGTTGGCACTTACGTTATGTTAATTTGTTTAATTCTATAAGTTTTTCTGGCAGTGGATGGAGTGATTCATTTGCTAGATGGTTGTGGCTTATTTGGACAAGTGGATGTGATTTATGAGATTTTTTTTTCTTCAAATAAAATAAGAGAGGAGGGCGTGACTATGGAGAGTCGGGTGGAGGCGAGGGAGAGGGCGAGAGGGCGGTGCTCACTTTGTCAAAGCTGGCAAATCGGTCAGCTTCCCGTGCGTTGTGGCGAGGAGGGGAGGAGGGGGCGAAGGGGTCGGCTGGGGGATCCTTGGCAGGTAGGGAGGAGGAGGACGAGGACGAGGAGGAGAAGTCTCCCGACGTCTGGGGGAGGAAGTGCCCTCGTCGGTGGAAGGAGTCGGAGGACTCCGTTCTGGAGATGGAGGATTTCTTACCTGGACGGACGAGGCACAGACAGGCGTCAACAGACACAGACGCATTGCAACGACACACGACAATGAAAGGCACACACAGGTGGGAAAACAGGAAGTCTGATCTGTCTTTTTATAAATATTAAATGTTGTATCATTGTGCTGGGAATCACTGGTTTACTTCTGATACAATACTGAATTCTAAATGACGTGTTTTTTCCATGGTTAGTTAGAGTAGTGCCACTACTGACCTGGAGGTGGAGGGGGAGGTCGAGTTGGCGTGCCCGTTTTCGGGGGCAGGGCTGGGGGAACGTCAGGGCTCGCAGACTGGCTATCGTCCTGGAACAGGTTTTTGTTGTTGGTGCCAAACGGGTCGGCACCATTGGACTGGAACAGAAGGATCACGGCAACTCAAATAATGTGACATGTCTGTTAAAATGTGCTGCCTGAGGGGAGGTGGGTTCAGAGAAGTTGTGAGGATGTTCCATTTGGTGAAGACGTGAATCCAAAGTACCATTAGTGCATACAGTTTTATATGACGGAGCAGGAACAGCCCAAACACAGATTTAAGTATTGCACTGCGCACTTAAAAGCTCCAGACCGGTTTCATTGAATATGATTTCTTACAGACCATAATTTATGATGTGACATGGATCATCGTGGAGTTTAAAAATGTACAAAATGTAACAAAGTACAGCCATAATCTGCAAAAACTAATCACATCATTAATCTCTCATATTTGAGGGCAAACCAGGTTTGAATAAACTTGTGCTATCACACACACACACACCTTTGCTTTGATTTCCAAACATTTATGACATTGCAAACAACAGTAACGGTTTCATCAGCTTCCTGGCCAAACCGCAACATAATCACTAACTTGGCACCGAGGGGAGGTGTGTGTTTTGTTGTTGTAGTGGCACGCACTATCATGGCCTTCACTGTGTTAGGACAACATCTACCTCCACGGTCTCAGATTGCACGTCATTATTGATGAGTTGGTAGTCAGTTCTCCCTAGGTGGAACTCACGTTTCACTCTGTCTCTCTCTCTGTCTATCTGTCCATCTCACACACGTACAAGGTGTCACTGCCTCCCTATCTCAACACCATGTATCTCAAGCACAGGATATGATGTTACAATTGGATCTGAAAATTACCTTTGACAAGGCACTGAAATCAGCAAAGCCCCCTCCAAACGACTCGTTACCAAAAACAGCAGCAAACGGATCTGAAAGACACACAAAGTATGTGAATGAGATTAAGTAATTTACCCGTCCCTCTCACACAGGCGCACACACACACACACACACACACACGCAGACACACAATAAGACACTCAATATTATAACATTTTAGCAACTGCATTGCCATCTGTCTCCAGAGGGTGGAGCCATGCCACAAGTCATACCTGGGTCTGAGCCAGCGCTCACTGTCGTACCTCCTGGAGCAAATGGATCATTAGTTGCTGTGGTGTCCTAAGAACAACACAAATCAAAACATGTTAACCCCGTTCTGTATTACACTAAGAGTGCACATGCATATTGGCAAACTTAATGTGATCAACTGGAAACACAAGTCATCTATTACAACACAAGAAAATAATGTGTGTTTTAATTGTACGGTAGTTTAAACTACATAATGGTATAATGATGGTATTTCCCTTATTTCAACTGCATTATTTCCAAAATCTGCCTTGACTACATATCACCAAATAATAAAGTCATAAATAATTGGGGGGAAAAATTAAACTTCCAGTTGAAAACAAACCTGCAGACCATGGTAAGAAAATAAAGCCTCTATTTACTGTATTTAACCGATTTTAATACTTTTTAAGGCCGTAATTTAGATTATCTAAGACTTTGTCAGGCCTTTTAAGGATACTAAGACAGCCTGTCTGAAATTTGATCACTGTATTGTGACCAGTTGTTGTGGCTTCACTCACTGCTGCCAGATCAGAGCCGGGTGGAGAGCAGTTGAAGGGATCTTCCCCTCCGCTGCCTTGAGAACCAAATGGATCCGCCTCCCCCTGGGCGTTCACTTTGGCTCCAAACGGGTCAGAGTCAGCCATTTTGGTCCCTGTGGAGCTGAATGGATCCTTGGCTGCTGAAGCTGTATTGCTAGGTTTGGAGGTGAAGGGGTCCGGACATGTGGCTGGTGCAGGTGCTGCATTGTTCAGCTTGGCTCCAAACAGGTCGGGTTCGGTACCACCAGCAGTGGTGGTACTGAACGGGTCACCTGACACGGTGAACGGGTCCTCTGAGGAAAAGGGGGCGCTGGGGGCCTGCTTGAAGAAAGAGTCTGCAGCAAAGGGGTCTGTGCCTTTGAATGGATCTCCGCCAAATGGATCTGATTGAACAAGCACAGCGAGAGATACTTGAACCTTTGGTAAACTAACTAGTCAGATAATTATGCTTCAAATACATAATGGTAGATTTGTTTTAGAGCAATCAAATTTGTTTACCCGTGATAAAGTTAAAGTTTAACTTACAGTACTCACCAGAAACATTTGCTTTTCCAAATGGATCATCTTTGAATGGGTCATCTACAAAGGAAATGCCATTATCAATCTGACTTCATATCATAGTATCAAGGCTTTGCTAACTAAGTCATGATGTTATTTGAAGAGTGTTCAAGATAAGGAGCAAGATAAGAAGACATTAGTAAGCTGTGTTTGAGGGGACTCACGGTCAGTGAAGGGGTCTAACTGGAAGAAGTCAATCTCAGGCAGGGTGGGGGGGCTGGTCTGGGGCGGTAAGGAGGAGGGGATGGTTTCTGGGGACTCTGAAGACTCCCGTTTGGTCTCTGGGACTGGTGATGTGGCCTGCTGGACAAAGTGACAAGGCTGCGTTGAGTTGGCTCAATGTCAGAGAGGTGGGCTTTTGACTGGAACGTTGCAGGTTTAAAATCTCTAAATCAACATTGAGCAGAGGCAAGTGAACACCCTCACCTCCCACAATAACTACTAAGTTTATGATAGTTCTTGCTCGCTTTCATGTTAAATTTGTGACCCTCCCTCACTCTGGTCTAATCCCCTCGGCTGCTGTAAGTAAGACCGTGTTCTTAGCAAACCTGCCTGGTTAAATAAGGAGTTAGGTATGAAAAAACAGGAGGCAGCAATGTTCTGACATCAAATGAAAAGAACACTTCTCAGGACCGTCACTACCTTTGGTGTGCTGGCTTTAGGTGACTCCTCAGCCTCATCTGCCACTTCTGCTGAGATGTCCGCTGTAGGGCTGCTGTGTTCCTGCGGACGAGAAGACATCACAGCAACACAGACCAGCATTACTCACAGAGACAGAGTCTGACAAGAAGCATTACCCACGTTTTTGTTATGCTCAAAGATTGTGAATACAGGGTTCCTGCACATTTTCCTGGATTCAATTTCAAAACTTTTCCATGACTTTTCAAGGATCCAAAATAGAATTTCCATGCAATGTGAGGCGGTGACTCTGAGTCAATACCAGGAATTATTACTAGACTGGACAAATTGGAGACACCTCTATATTGGATTTTAGTGCTTTAGAATCACTGCATCACATTACAATACAATACATGGAAGCTATTGAAATAAAAGATGACTTTTCCATAAAAATATTAACATGAAATACAAGAAGCACTAAAGTCCAATACCACATATTGTGTTAAAATTAATTTGCATTACGTGTAAGGTTATCCATGGAAGATTACTGTAACAATTAATTTCATTACCCACAACAAAAATGACTTCAAGGTTTCAAGAATTTTACTAATTTCATGACATTTGCAGGCCTGGAAAAAGAGATTTTGAAATGCCATGACTTTTCCAGGTTTTCCATAACCATAGGAACCCTGTGAACACATTGCTTTACAGTGGTTCCTTCACTATAAAATAGAAAGATAATGCATTATAAATTCAGTATGTTGCACCTGAATTTGCATTCCATATTGGAGGAAAATCCCATTTTTGTGTTAAGAAATCATGCATCAACTAACCTGGATATTGTTTACATCATTTCTGTACAAACTGTGGGATAGTTTCACAGCAATATTTTAAAAATAAAACAAAGCACTACACAGTTCTACTGAGAGGAGACATAGTGGCTTCTTTCTAGTCATACAATAACTGACAACTGAATCAAGTGTATTTATTATTACCATAACAATGTTCTCTCGTGGCTTGGTAAAGTTGGACAGAGCACCGAGGATCTCAGAGGAGGCTAGACTAGTATAGAGATCAACGAAGGCATCAGACTTGGTCTTTTCCTCCTCTGGACTCTCATCCTCCTTCTCTTCTTCCTCCTCTTCTCTCTCATCCATTCCTTCTGTCTGTTCCCGTTCAGACTGTTCTGTCTGTGGAAGGAAGACAGCAGCTGGTTCCTCCTCTATCAGCTCTTTCCAACCGTCCTCCTGGAGAGGTTGGTGGTAGAGGTCCCCCTGGCGCAGCTCCGCCGTGGGGCCTGCTGAGCCGTTGACCATGACAGGAGAGCTGTCCTCCAGTGCTCTCTTCCAGCTGAGCTGGGCTGTCACTGACCGCTCCTCCACCTGGAGGTCATTCAGTTTCTGCTGCACCTGAATGGGAGAGGGATGGAGGGGGAGAGGAGGAGAACGACAAGGAGAAAAAGAAAGGAACTTGTTCAAACAAAGTGCCAATTTTGTAGCCAATAAGGAAGTGGCAGCAGTGGCAGTTCCTCTAATGTCCACTAGAGGCCAGTTCCAAAAATATTCCAAGTCACCTCACTACATCCATCTTTTTTTCTTTTTAACTCTGCAAAGTAAGGAACTGTTATGGGATACCTAAATACAGGGGTCCTTTAAAGGCTAAGACCAGGGCCAGACACACTGTGACACACACACAGACACTGACCTGTGCAACCTGTGTGTAGGAGTCATGTACAGACTACTGCACACACGCTGTGACACACACACAGACACACACACACACACACACACACACGCACACACACGCACACACACACAGACAGACAGACAGACAGACAGACAGACCTGAGCGACCTGTGTGTAGGAGTCGCGTACAGAGTCCTGCAGTGGTGTGAGCTGCTCTTGAGCAGACTGGACCTTCTCCTCCAGCCTCCTGGTCTCCTCCTGCAGGTTGAGCAGCTCCTCTCGTGCCTGGACCAGCTCCTCCTCGTACTGGCTAATCCTCTGCTCCTGGTCCTCGTGCTCCGACTGCAGCGAGGAGATCTGAGTTGGGGGGAGGCATCCATTAAGCCACCCAAACCCTTGAACAATCTAATAGAAAGCCAAAGTGCACGTCACTTCCTGCTTCAGCAGTGTACCAGAGATTTTCACCCGCCATTTATTTTCCCATAGACATTTCATAAAATGCTTATAAAAATAGTTTTACTTGGTCAAACCAAATGGCCAACCAGCTCTATTTAGAATCGGGAGAGACCATAGAACATTTCACTCGGAGCAAAACTGGAAAAAAAACATCGAAAAAACATTTTCTTTAAATTCGCTTTTTTTTTAACCTTTTGGTCTGAGTGAAATGTTATGTGGTCTCTCCTGTTTCTAAATATAGCTGAACCGTTTGATTTGACCAAGTAAAACTATTTTTTGATTATTCAACACACGATAAATGACAGTTGTTTTGCCTACGTTCCATTTTATATTTCAGCACAAATTAGTCTATTTAATCTTGCTTACATACTTGCATATTTTACTTCCTTGCATTTCTAATATAGTTTCTAAGACATTATTAAAGTTAGACTTTTTTCTTCCTGTATATTTTTCATTTACACCCCCCAAACTCTATGAGCCCTTCTAGTGTTAAAATATGTCACTCCATTAGCAGATTAGCAGACATTAGCATTTGAAGACTAAATGCTATGCTATATGACTGTTAAGATGGATATTGATTGCTGCATACGGATATCGTTTCTGGGCTTGTGCCTATCAGCTGGGTCCAGACCACAGTCAAACAGTATTAATGACTTTGTGCAGCAGATGGGTGGGGTTTACCATAGGGTTTACATCAGGACAATTCAGATAGTAAATGATGATGTATGTGGCAAACCCATTTGGCACCTAAATAGGCTAAAACAAACAGGAAAAAGGCATTCTCGTGTCCGGTCAGCTGCTACATGTCTGTTAGCTTCTCCTTTAAGAGGCTCTTCCTATACATGATACTACTAGGAGTACTGGACCTACCAGCTGGTTCTCGTGGCTGGTCTGCTGGCGGATGTGGGCCAGCTGCTCCTCCAGGGAGTTCTTCTGCTGGTCCAGCTCCTCCAGGGCCTCCTGGACCTTCTGGCGCTGAGCCTGGAGCTGCTGCAGCTCCCCGCTCTCCCTCGCCACCTCATCCTGCAAGTCCTGCAGGCACACGTCAAAGGGGGTGAGAGCGGGACACGTGACGCGAGTGTGTCATGTTTGTGTCCTACAGATGGACCAAAGGATGCAAAGGGAGGAGCAGAAAAGGTAGTGTGACACAATATGGGTGTCTGGGAGATGAGGAAAGGAAGACAAGAGGCCATTTCATCCTCCAGGTCCCAATAAGATAGAGGGAGACAGGACGGGAGAAGTGAGTTTAGTGTGTGTGTGTGTGTGTGTGTGTGTGTGTGTGTCTCTGCGGACAGACTTAGAGCCTAGACACACACCAAGCAGATAATGGGTGGTCGGCAATATCTGAGCCGTCGGTGCGCGTCTGTCGCCCTAGTCTTTGTGGTGTGTCCAGCACCAGTTGGCACTAGTTGGCCTTGTCAGTGGCTTTTTCATCCGATTCGACGCACCGACACAGGCGACGCACCGACACAGGCGAGGTGAGGTGACGCACCGACACAGGCGACGTGAGGTGACGCACCGACACAGGCGACTGAGGTGACGCACCGACACAGGCGACTGAGGTGACGCACCGGCACAGGCGACGTGAGGTGACGCACCGACACAGGCGACGTGAGGTGACGCACCGACACAGGCGACGTGAGGTGACGCACCGACACAGGCGACTGAGGTGACGCACCGACACAGGCGACTGAGGTGACGCACCGACACAGGCGACGTGAGGTGACGCACCGACACAGGCGACGTGAGGTGACTCACCCACACAGGCGACGTGAGGTGACGCACCGACACAGGCGACGTGAGGTGACGCACCGACACAGGCGACGTGAGGTGACTCACCGACACAGGCGACGTGAGGTGACGCACCGACACAGGCGACGTGAGGTGACGCACCGACACAGGCGACGTGAGGTGACGCACCGACACAGGCGACGTGAGGTGACGCACCGACACAGGCGACGTGAGGTGACGCACCGACACAGGCGAGGTGAGGTGACGCACCGACACAGGCGACGTGAGGTGACGCACCGACACAGGCGACGTGAGGTGACGCACCGACACAGGCGAGGTGAGGTGACGCACCGACACAGGCGACGTGAGGTGACGCACCGACACAGGCGACGTGAGGTGACGCACCGACACAGGCGAGGTGAGGTGACGCACCGACACAGGCGACGTGAGGTGACGCACCGACACAGGCGAGGTGAGGTGACGCACCGACACAGGCGACGTGAGGTGACGCACCGACACAGGCGACGTGAGGTGACGCACCGACACAGGCGACGTGAGGTGACGCACCGACACAGGCGACGTGAGGTGACTCACCGACACAGGCGACAACGTGAGGTGACGCACCGACACAGGCGACGTGAGGTGACGCACCGACACAGGCGACGTGAGGTGACGCACCGACACAGGCGACGTGAGGTGACGCACCGACACAGGCGACGTGAGGTGACGCACCGACACAGGCGACGTGAGGTGACGCACCGACACAGGCGACGTGAGGTGACGCACCGACACAGGCGACGGGAGGTGACGCACCGACACAGGCGACGGGAGGTGACGCACCGAGTCACCGACACAGGCGATGTTAACAATTCAACATCTAAACCAGAAGACAGCGCTGTAACTGTTATTACTTTCATTTATATCCAAGGAATATTTCCTGCAGTGTGGTGAGTGAGCGGAAGGCAAACAACAGATGCGATGTTGTTTGCAGTATTCATGCCTTAAATTGCCCCCCGAGGGACTAATAATGTTTTTTTCTTAATTGAATTTAATTGTTTTTTGTTTGTTTGTTTTGTTACGGGGAAGAGGTTGAGAGTAAACCTGTTTTGAGTGAGAAGACGAGACAGAAAGGTGGATTTGAGACATCAAGAGCACAACAGGAGGGCGTCTCTGGGTGATGTCTGTGTGGGGGGGGTGCATCACGACAGCCAAAGCACACACTATATAAAGCCACAGGCACAGCCTTGAGGCTATGCTGCAGTGAAGCTAACAAATTCAGCTACATTCACGTGAAATTCCCCCTGAGAGCCGCCATCACACACAGCTCCAAAAAGTGGAGTGGACTGGCCCTTTAAGACGTCTGCTCCCAAAATAGAGCCCATCTATCAGACTCAGAGCCAGCCGGCAGCCAGGCAGACACTCCTACACAAGGACACTCTCGTTAGCATCTCTCTCTCTCTCTCTCTCTCTCTCTCTCTCTCTCTCTCTCTCTCTCTCTCTCTCTCTCTCTCTCTCTCTCTCTCTCTCTCTCTCTCTCTCTCTCTCTCTCTCTCTCTCTCTCTCTCTCTCTCTCTCTCTCTCGCTCTCTCATTAACTGTGAGAAAGCGTCTACGCCTGCTGGCCTCATAGGTTATCGATCACCTGCTCGATTCATCGTGTTAAAATATTCATCAGTACAAAACTGAACTGCTTTAGCACCTGCTGTACTTCCTATCTGCTTTGTCTTGTCTGGATTTTTCATTTGAAAGGGATAAGCAGAGAGAGAGAGCGCATCTTTTAATTACAGCATCCAATGCACAGATATAGTGTAAGTGTATGTGTCGTGTCTGTATAGCTGCAGCTCTTTTCCAACACCAGTCTCTGGATGGGCTTTGAGAAAACAAGAATAGAAAACAAGAGAACAGAGAAGCTGTGTTTCCTCTTGATATCGGGAACTTTATCTCCACCACTCTGTCATTGTGTTTCCGTCTGCCCATTCTGCCCAACACCGTAAATCTTTCGCCTTCTCTAACCCTCTTCTCTGTTGTCCACTCACTGTATCTAAGGGAACAGACAGACGTGACCGAGACGTGAACAGCCCCTCGACAGAGACGGACAGATGAAGAGACGGCGCTGCCTTACCTGCACTTCGCTGGTCCGCTGCTGGATGGCCTCCTCCCTTTCTTTGATCTCCTGCTCCACTGTGCTCTTCTCCCTGGGGGTCCAGCACAACAGACAGGAGTATTTAGTCAACGAGGACAGAGAGGGCAGCCCCAGGGTTCCCAGCCCACCCAGCCCCGGCCAACCTCCTCCACCTTGCCCCTCCACCTCCACCTCCTCTCTCTGGGCCACCATGATCCTGGCCTGAAAACACACCACACAGACAGCCGGGCAGACGCCTGCAGCTACAGCGGAAAGCAAGTGTGAGATGTGAGCTGGAGAGTCTGTGTGTGTGTGTGTGCTTCCAGGAGAGTGTGTGGATGTACGGTGCTGTACGCGTGATGAGGGTGTGTGTGTGTGAGAGGATGAGAGAGGGGAGAGGAGGAGTGAGAAGCAGATGGCTGCCTTGAGGGAAGGAGGGAGGAGGATGAGCCAACCTACAACATCTCTCATTTATTTCGTCCACCAGCCCATTATCTCTACCTCTCCCCTTCCTGTCTGCAGCCCAGACAGTGAGTCACGCGGGGGGAAAGGGGTCACGTGGGATTAACATGGGCAAAATGTCCGACAGATTTACATTAGCTAACAAGCTAAGCTACTGACGTTATCGGATATTTGGGAACATTAAAATATGAATCATACAAACATTCAATGGTCATGATTCAAGTGTTACAGGACCCTTTCTCATAAACATGAGCCTTACTTTTTGAAAATAAATGTTCTGAGAGTTTAGCTTCATCTGTAGTCGTGGAGCCCGAGCCGAGCACATGCGGTAGGGCGAGCCGACGTGGTAGGGCGAGTAGATCCGGTACTCACACAGGCAGCATATCGCCGCGTAAGTTGCATAAACATCACAATCTTGTGATCCATTTCAATGAGGACAAGCATGCCCAGTTTCCCAGTTACACCACTGAAAATGCCCCAAGTCACAGCCTACAGGACATCACTCAATTAAATCAGTCGCTCGCTCTTTCTTCACCCCCCCCCCTCCTTCCCGAACGTAACGCATCTGTCTCATCTCTGTCGTTTCACTGCAATGTTGCACGGAGATGTAATGTAGGTAACGTTAATTGTTACTTTCAAAAAGTAACAGCGGCAGTTAATCTGTATTTCACACTGATGATGGTTAAATTAGCAATTAATCTGCGGTTCACATGCGTGCCGAACCGTGGGGGCTGATCACGGATTATCCGTGATCCGTTGCATCCTTAACCCTAACCTACCCACATCCCCCAGCTACTCCCCCTACCCACCCCTAGAACCCCGGACTCCAGTGGTGTAGTCTACCTTTTTTCAGAGGGTATACTGACTCTGACTCTGGGGGGGGGGGCTGCGTGGTTTCGGCCGGAAGTGGGCGGAGATTTGACCCATTTTTTGTTGTTGTTGTTCCTCCCCAAATTTACAGAATAGCTTCAGCAAGTGTCTGGCTTCTTCTCCTGAAGATTTGTTTACCGACGGGGAGAAAGCCCCACGTGGTAGCCACCCGTCAATCTCTCTCTCTCTGCTCAACGCTGTAACACAATTTTATTTTGAAATTCAGTTGACTTTGCCATTTCCCACGGATATTGTCGCGTTTTTCTTTCATGGCTTGACAGAAAAAGTCTGCCTTTACGCGCCTAGTCGGCTTGAAAATAGAACTCACGTAAAAATCGACGCAGCTCAGGCGAGGCGCGGGTACACGGAAGGTTCACGTTGAGGCGCCCTGTGTACACAGCCTCATTGAGTAAAAAGGACGCCTATTTAAAAGCGTGGGTAAAGGCAAGGCTTGGGTGCTGTGTGTGAACATAGGGTAACACACAGAGCGCACAGGGTGAATTTTATGAATGGAAATTGAAAACGATACGTATCATAGCGCATTTCCCAGTGCGCATACGCAAATCTGAGTCATTTCGCAGTGTGTATACGGCGTATACCTGTGTATCACGTAGACAACACCACTGCCGGACTCCCTACGACCTTCCTAGCTACGGCCCCTTTGACCTAGCCCCGTCCCCTTTCCTTAACATGCCCCCTTCCACCACACAGATACACACTAGGGCTGTCACTTTTTCCCAAAATAAAATTCGAACGAACTTTAATTGCCCGAAATTCGTTCGAATATATTCGAAGTTTTTTGGTTAATTAAAAATTTTTTTTTTTTTTTTTTTTTTTTTTTCAGTCCAGCAGCCTGTTGCACCAGCTGAACGTAAGTTCTGTCTTAAGTTAGGGTGTAAAGTCCACACTAACTGCTACGTTCAAACTAGTTAGTTTGACACTAAAGTTGTGTCTTTGTTTGGTTGCACCATGGAGACGTAAGGTACATCTTAACTAGTAGACCCTAAAGTCCATACTAACCAAAATAGTGTCGCAGACAATGATGTGTACAGTATCTGTGACCAATCAGTGAAAAGCACGGTGGAAACGGTGTTTATTTACGGTTGTTTAAGTGGAGTGAAAACAGGACATGTTGCCCACCGCAAATTAGTGCTTTCATATTTCATCAACACTAATCAAATGAGAACGTTATTGAGTAACGTTCGTTTAGGTTCATATTACTGTTAACGTTTATCTGTGAGCTCTTCATCAGTATTGTAGGCTATACCACCATCCTGCCTCACTAAATTGTTGCAGTTATTTTAATTTGTATGCAGTGCTGCAGCTTGTGGGAAACAAAAGCGTGAGTCATAAATATCAAAGGGTGTAATTTATCACGGAGAGCGCGTTGCGGACGCAAAACAACGATGCGCCACGGTGCCAAGTTGCAATCCGTGCCAACTGCTATTTTACGGAGGACTTTACACCTAGTAAGACGTAGGTGTAAATTTTAAGTTCTAACTTATGCCTACGTTGTAACTATTTCACTTGGTGCAACCCAAATATTTTTAGTAGTGCGTAAACTCGGACTTAGTGAGACTTTACGTTCAAACTAGCTTACGTTTCAACTTACGCACAGCTGGTGCAACCCACTGCAGGCCACCGGGCATCAGCCCGACGTGTTAGCTTGGACGCTCACAGTCACAACACTGCCTCACAAACTTGGCTGCATCCAACTCGCGACAACTTTTCAGACCCTGGAGACAATCTTTCTCAGAAGAGACTAACGCGACAAATCTGGAGACTTTTTCTGACATGGGATTAACATTACCAGCAAGCAGCAGTTGGTTAATTTTGGTTCATAAAAAAAATAATAATAATAAAAAAAAAAATCGAACATTCAAATTACATTTCGAAAACGAACCCCTTCCCCCACATTCGAAGTTGCATTCGAATTTCGAATGAAAAGTGACAGCCCTAATACACACCTAGCCACTCCCCCCACCCACGCCTCAAATTCAGACTCTCTAAGACCTTCCTATCCCTAGCTCCAGCCCCCTTTCCCTAACCCCACCCCCCTCCCTTGACCCGACCCGGATTGGACCCACTCCAAAATGTCATGGGGTCTTCCGTGGCCCATGATGATACACCCTTCCACCAAGTTTCATGAAAATCAGGACCAGTAGTTTTTCCGTAATCCTGCTAACAAAGGGACAAAAACAGACCGAAACAAACGAACAAACGGCACAGAAAACATAACCTCATTGGCAGAGGTAAAAACAAACAAACAATGACCTAAATACACAACATACTATCATAGGTGCTATGTATGTATGTATGTATGTACGGGGTAAATTATTTCTGTAAAACAATAAATAACACGACAATCCTATTACCGTATTAAAGAAAAAGCAAAAGAAAACCTTCAGTTCCTAACAGCAGATCCAACAATCCTCACCATACTGTACATCCTGAGCTTTTCCTGAGTTAAGGCATGACTAATAGATCAATCCTATTATCGAAAAACAAGTTCTCTCAATTGGCCTAGCGGTGTGCAAATACAGCTCAAATGATAATCCCGTTGATCAAGACATTCGCGAGACAAGTAGATGATGATATACATGATCTATAAATGACATGCTGAGTGGGGGAAAAGTGGTGAAACAGGAGAACCAGTAACAGCTCAGCCTCTGTTTAGATAAGAGGACGAGGGGTAAAAGAAAACCCAATAGACATCAAGGTTAGCCTCTTCACAAAGCACTTTACTACCCCTTGAAGTGTCAGCCAAAAATAACACTGTAAAAGCTTCAAATCCATTCTCTATATTTGTATTCTGTCCTCTCCGCTCACATCAAAACACCTCACTCCCTCGGTAGCGGTTACATCTTCCCAACAGCAACTCAAGCGCAGCATAACTGTCAATCTCTTCTTACCCTTCATCATCATCACCATCATCATCAGTATTAACAACAGAGGGCTGGTGGAACATTTTGAAGCAGCCACAAACACGAATCATCTTGGCAAGTTCTTCTTCCCCTCGATCTGCTTCCCGTCACCACCTCGAATCTCTCTCTCTTTACAAATCTCTCTTTACCAATCATTCTTACTTCTCCTTTCTACCGCGAACAGCTGTCTCCTACCTGAGGGGTGCGTGGCTGTGTGTGTACTGAGACATCTATGATTCCATTTACACCTGGCGTTAACATGCGTTTTCTGCAATCTGATTGCAATCTGATTGCAGAAATGGGTGTCCTCTCAATCTGCATAAAGTTGCTGTATCCAGATTGAGAGGACACATTGCATTTACACTTGTGTTCAATGTGTACACAATGCATCCCTGACCACCTCCGGAGGTGGTTTGGCCGATCAGATTGCAATCCTTCTTCAATGCATTTTGGGGGTGTTTACACCTGGCATTTCAAGTGATAAAACACAATCTGATTGCAATCTGATCACAGAAAACGCATGTTAGCGCCAGGTGTAAATGGCCTCTATGTGTGTGTGTGTGTGTGTGTGTGTGTGTGTGTGTGTGTGTGTGTGTGTGTGTGTGTGTGTGGCTGGCTGGCTGTGTGTGTGGTGGGGGTTGGTAGTGCTACTTCCTAAATTTTTTACTATTCAAGATTCAAAGGCTTTATTTGTCATATGCAGAAAGAAATAAACAAGTTATCAATGCAGCAAGATTCCTAGCTCGTTGTCTCTAGCAGGTAGAGTCTACCTGGTGCCATCAATTAAAAATACCCTAGAAAAGCTGAATTTTTATTTATTACATTAGGAAAGCCACAACAGTGCAAAGATAGCCTGGCTCCAGACATTTGAAGTCCCGCCCACTGCACAGTTGTGGAGTGGGCTGTTCTAGAAGATGGAAACGAGTTCACGAGTTGACAATTCAGTCCGAATATCAGGCTAGCGCAAAGAGGCATCATCCCTCCAAGTTTCCTCAAAATCAGACCAGCAGTCACCCCAGATACAAAAAGAAGCTTCAGAGCATTATTAAGTTTCATACTTGAAGATATTCTTTATATTGTTTGACAATTATCCAGTCGAATCAACTAATCAACCAGCTCCATCTTCACCTCCACATCACAGTCACAGAGCAGCCAGATCAACTGGGCTCTCCAGCCATCTGCTCTCTTTGACACCCTGCAGCAACAACAACCGAGGGGCAGGTGTGCCTTCTTCTGCTGAAATGTGTGGGTGAGAAACCAGAGTGTGAGATACAGATCGTGTGCACGTGATCATCTTCCACCTCTACATGGTTTGCACTCATCTTTGTTGAGTCAACTTTAAACACGTTCCTCCGATGTGGTTCACAAACACCACCAGCCGTTCTTTAACTGTGGACAGCAGCTAGCTACTTGTATTAGTGTGTCAGTGAGTCAGTAGAGTCAGTCAGTCTGTCCGTCCAAAGAATGTCTAAAAATCGGACTGCACATACAGTATAGAGCCTCCAAACAAATACATGTTGGTAGGACTGTCTGACTGTTGAAGCCAGCAAGCGTAGATTAGATTGGTTATGTTATGCTATCTGACATCAATTTAAACAATAGCATTTCCCCACCGACACACTCAGAAAAAAGTTAGAACGAAATTAATCCTTTTTCTTTGACCAAATTGACTAACGCTGCAAAGGCCTAAATAACAGATCATTCAATTCAATTCAATTCAATTCAATTCAAAAAACTTTATTAGTCCCTCGGGGGGGCAGTGCATATTAGACTTGGTCAGAAAAAGTTAAAAGTCAGAAAAGGTCAAAGTGCATATTTAGTCTATATAAACGGACCATTCCTTGTACCGTGGCTGCTCACCAGTCAAATGGCCTGTGGGATGAAACCAAACTTCCCTTTGTTTGTTTTACAAGCAGGCTGTCTGAAGCACTTTCCTGGTGGCATTAGGTCAAAGCAGACATGAAGGACATGTGTTGATTCATTTATTATCTTATGTGCTTTCTTAAGCACGTGTGCACTATTAAACTGTACTAGGGATCTTTGTGTTTTGCCACACACAAAAAAAGATTTGACCCATTCATGAACATGAACATGAACAACATTAGTGACTGGACAATCAAACCAAGAACAGGCCAACTTTAGCGCTTACTGTACATTGCCCCAACAAGGTAACCTGCACCAGTCTGCACACAGCTTATTATGAGTTGTGTGCTTGTTTTTGTTTTTGAACAGATTTAGTTTTGCTTACCTTTGTAGGTCGACGATCTCGTTGCTGAGAGAGTCCAGCTCCTTGATGGCAGAGAAGTCAGCTGCTAGGTTGGCCGCGTTAGTCTGGAGACCCAGCAAGGAAGAGGATAATTTAGCGGTGGATGTAAATTCACTATTACGGCCAAACACCATAACAATGATGAAACCTCATCTTGACTAAGAATTATCTTTCATCACAGATGAATCTAGACTAGACTGGATCAAAACGTATTTTGTCGAACTACAAAGAACCTCAAAATGACTACAGAGTGTATGACACAACGCACATCCTGATATCGCCGTGTTGGTATCGTTCCCGGACCGTCATTTTTCCCTAGTATGGGCCGGGATGACCACGCACCCGAACTCATTTGATTGAACGCCGCAACTGATTCTTCCTGAAAACGTGCGGCATAGGGTTTTCTCATATAACCACGACCAGAACCAAACCCTAAACAAATTGTTGTACTTGCCTAAACCTAATGTCTAACCCTAATGTTTTATAAAAATGTGTGTGGTTTGACCGGGAATCGAACCCCAGTCCTAGATTGGAAGGCAAGCACCTTACCCGTTAAGACACAGGACCAGACAATCGTCGCCAAAAAACTAATTCTGAAGGAATGGAAGTCATCCTCTTCACCCTCTTTCCAACTGTGGTTGACGGATATGACCTCTGTTATACGGATGGAGAGACTGAGATTTATGAGGACCAATTCACTCACAAAGTTTTCGCCCATTTGGGACCTGTTTTTGGCCTACCTAGATGAGGTTGGGGGAAGTGGGTGACTCGCCTGGCTGGTTCATGATCCCCCTGTGTGAGACCCCAGGCATAATGTCTTTCACGAGCACATAAGCACCTTATGCGGCTGGTAATCATGTAATATTGAATGTTGATCTTATGTATGTTTGTTTTCTTTTTTGTCTTGTTTTTTTTCTTTTCCTGTGTCTGAGCGTGTTTGTTTGCCCTCTAATTGTTCTAAAAATTTAAAATAAAATATTGGGGGGAAAAAGACACAGGACCGAGCACACCCTGAGCTGCACTTTTTTCACAACCTAACCTTAATCTTAAACAAAAAAAATTACTTGGCGCATGTTTTCAGGAAGAAGCAGTTGCGGCGACCAATCAAATGAGTTTGGGGCGTGGTTATCCCGGCCCATACTAGGGAAAAATGATGGTCCGGGAACGATACCAACAACACGGTGATGTCAGGACGTCCATGACACAATACATTCATAGCAAAGCACAAACAAATGAATGGCGACAGACAGTGCTACATTGATGGCGTTCACAAAAACTACAGACAGCCACTGATGGAGACACAAAGGGCAAGAATGGAGCTATAGGAGGAGTGATAGTAATACTGGGAGAATACTAGTAATAAGGTCCTACACAAGCTCTAGGTCCAAAGGTTTCTTTCTAGTACTTCTATTGTGCTTGATTTAATTTTTTTGTATTATGTCAAGCAGGTGCAGACTGCAACTGCCTCCATTCTGCTGTACTTGAAATAAATAAATTAAATCAAAATAAACTCAAACCTTTGACAGAAACAAAAGTCACATCTACAGCCAAGATATGGTGCAGTGGATGCATCTCAAAACACTATGAATGGCATCGTCTCCTGTTGTCTCCTTTCCTCATCAGTATTTGAATGAACATTACTGAAGTGGGCATGGGAAAATGCAAAGTATTTTTTTATTTAGATTTGGCAGAAAAACTGGATGAACACAAGTCAAATAGAAATATGAAGTTAGATGAAATCAATACGAGTTACAGTAGAAGAGAGGATGAGGAAAGGCAGCCTGTTTGCGCTTGAGATGCATCCGACTCTTGCTAGCTAGCTGCTAGCAGACTCACTCGGCAGAGTCTCCATAGACGGAAATCCCAACATGTAAAGTGGACAAAGCATAATATGCAGAGTAGACACAGAAGGAAAATAAGCAGAGGAACAGCCGCAAGCTAAAGGAAAAAATCCAAACACACAACAGAAGAGGGGGGGGAATCAATTTGTATTTTTCACATGTTTAATGTTGACCAAAACTGATGTACTAATATCTGTCAGCAATGCACCAAAATCAAGATCACACAGAGGGATCATGCCAATTTGGCATATATATATATGTATATATATATATATATATATATATATATATATATACCGTATATATATATATATTATATAGTGCACGATTGAGCAATCGAGACACACTTCTACTTCAGCACCATTATCAGCATCACTGTGGTTGTATTTATAAATTATTGGGATTTCATTGTTCACTTTTATTATTACTAAAATAATGACTCTGTTGACTGTTGTTCCTGATTTTTGTATCCCATTTTTATCCCCCATTAGTGCTAATTTTTTTTAATTTATTTATCCTGGTTGCTGCTCCACCCTCTGCCGATCTGGGGAGAGCCAAAAACTGGCTCCATGCTTCCTCCGAGACATGGGCAGTTAGCCAGCCGCTTCTTTTCACCTGACAGGGGAAGCTTCACCGATCACCGGTAGGACATAGCACGTGGGAGGATCACGCTATTCCAATGAGTTCCCCTCCCTCTGAACAGGCGCCCTTAACGACCAGAGGAGGCACCACTTCAGCGACCAGGATATTGCATGTTTTGGTGAAGGGGTTCCTATATGAAGGAAGCCCCCGGGAGGCACGGGGAAGACATGCAAACTCCACACAGAAAGGCCCTTTTGACGACCCCACCCGGGCGTTGGGCACTCGAGGACATGCGGACGGGCACGCATTCCTTCAGCGTTCCAAGTGGGAATCGAACCCAGGACCTTCGAGCTGTGAGGCGACAGCGCTTACCACTGCACCACCGTACCCCCCACTCTGTTGTTCTATTGATCGTCATGGCCATAATGATTGGTGGACTTCAGGTACAGGTGCTCAGACTGTGACTCACCAGTTTGATGTTGAGTCTGTCGGAGGGCGGGATCATCTCGGGGGAGAGGCTCTGCGGGGGGTCCAGGCCTTTTGTCAGCTTGTGGTTGATCAGATGGAGCGCCAGGGCAAACTGCTCTCGGGTCAGTTTTCCAATATCTCCAATATCACAAAGCTCCCTGACACACACACACACACACACACACACACACACACACACACACACACACACACACACACACACACACACACACACACACACACACACACACACACAGAGCATGACATAGTAATGATTGACACCTCAGGCAAAGACTATTTCTGTTACGTTGGTTATGGAAGCCAATACACACACAGACAACAGGACAAAAGGACAGAGGGTAATCAGCCATGCGGAGATGAAATCCATGTGATGTGAGGATCCGCTGATAGATTGGGTTGTCCTCGTTGGTTTGTGTCGGTATGTGCTATGATGCTGCGAAAAGCTGTCGATATGGCTCTGCACCAAAGCCACAGAGGATTGTGCATTTACAGCTAAAACAATACTATACTGATACTATACTATTATGATCATTAATAATCAGGACCATTGAGGGACACATTTGTTTTTATGGATTTTTCCTTTTTGCATCTTAAATCAAGATTCATTTTCAACTTGCCCATTGCTCCAGTTCTAAGTATGAAACGTTCTATTCTAGAGGGTTTCAAGGTGGGAGGCGGGCCACCCAGGGGGGCTCCAAGCAGTTCAGGGGAGGCTCAGTGAAAAAATATTACATTAGTTATTTGTTATCAAAAGGAGATCACATAGAATAGCCTAAATGTGTGTGATTTGGTTAAAGAGATAGTTTGAGGGAAATTGACAGTTTTTCCAACTGTCAGAAACTAATAAATGCCATCAGACAGACATTGATTTATGTATTTGGTGTAGTCTGAAGTATGTCAAACAGCAATATCAGGCTAGCTTGGCTCAATTGTTGAGTGTCTATGGGATCAAATGACATAATCATGATCCAATAGGCATCCAGGAATTGATGGAGGGGGGCTCCTTATTCCAAGCTGGGGGAGGCCCACAGTCTCAGACTTTGAAAAGCCTTGTTCTATTCTATGAATTGTGCAAACTAAAAACACACAATATGTGATTTTAAAAGATCAACTGTGTCCCTCATGCCACCAATACATATTCCTGTAAACGCATTGCTTCTGATTCTTGAGACAAAACTTTAAAATAAATCTCCACAGGGTGTGTGACAGACAAAATTACAGAACGCCTCAAATGCAGGCGACTGACGGGGAACTTTGCCGGCTTACCAGATGCGTGCCAGCGTGGCAGAGGGCAGCCCCGTCTTGAGGAAGATGTCTCTGACCTCGGGGCCGGACACCAGGCCGTCCATGTCACCGTCCGTCTTGCTGAACAGCTCATCGTACTTGGCTTTGTCTGCTGGGGACACCACCCACTGGACAGCAGAAACACACGGTAACTATGAGCAAAGGCTAACTTTCTGCCTTCTGCTGAATATAGTTAAAATTTACGAGAGCCTACACTGACGACAAAACAGTAATTTCAACCTCAGAATTCACTTACCTTCACATTCTCTCTCATCTCATTCTTTGGAAAAACACACTGAAAAAGCCAATGTGACTTCATTTTGAGCATTGCTCGTCTCGTTTTCAAATGTTAAAGATAAATTCTATAAGGTTCTGAAAGATCCAACAGCTTCTCATGTACTTCGGCACCAGGGATGATGGGCTCTGGTACTCACAGGGGCGGCGGCTGGCGTCGGGGCAGGAGCGGGGGCCGGTTTAGGAGGGTGGGGCATGGTTTTGGCCCCGGAGTGGGCGGAGTGGGCGGAGCGGGCCTCTTTGGCGGAGGGGGGCGAGGGCAACAAGGGCATCACGGGAGGCGCAGAGGGTTTTTTCCTCTTGGAGGGCGGAACCAGGGGAGGTGGCAGAGACATGGGGACAGGCTCCCCCTCCAGAGCTCTGTAGACCAGATACATGGCCTGGGGACAGGGCAAAAATCAATGATGAAATGGCTGTTACCAATAACCCATATCATGGTTTATTGATCCTTCGCACTTGAAACAAGTCTAGAATTCTAATTTTCTATTGTTACATACACATGCGCACACACACACACACATTTTGGTGTAAAATCATGGACAAGTTATAAACACTAACTTATAAGTTATAAATGAACACTTCAGAGTTCAATTCTGTAATATATCAAGGGAAATAGTATACAGATTTGATGGCAGATTATATTTATAATGTATGGTGGTTTCTGCCTGGTATCCCATTTCTTACCACAGCAAATTCATCTCTGTCCAACATTCCATCTCTGTCGAGGTCACTGAGCTCCCACACCTTCAACACACAAACACTTTTTGTTTAGCACACATCAATAGAAACTAATGGGCTTCAACATGTGTTGGTGAAATCCCTCGCTAACTAGCAAGCTCTCACTTCCTCGCTGCGTTCATGTTCTAGATCAGTGCCTTTAAATTTCACTTCTCTTTTTTCATTTACTGCAATCTGTTGTTTTCCACATATGTGTATTTGGTTGTCCTTGCTTTTATGAAATGTTTCAGCTCTATAGCCCTGTTTTTATGTTTCCTTTATATGTACTGTAATTTATGTTGATTGTAACCTGGCTTGTAATTGCTGCCTTCTTGGCCAGATCACATTTGCAAAAGAGATCTTGTATCTCAAATGTCTTATCTGGTTAAATAAAGGTTAAATAAAAAGGTTTTGCTGTCATTTAGATTCTGTTACAAATATAATCCCGTTATCCAATGCAGCCATCTTTGCTTGTCCTGTTGATTTCTCATTTGTCTTTCGTTTGTTTTGAGGTGAAGTGTGTTTTTAATAAGGCCTTTTGAGTTTTTTGGCCACCTGTACAAATCTGTAACTATTCTCTTCTTGCTGCGTTTTTATTGTATTTTTGTCTCACTTTGTTTTCATCTCTTTGCCTCTGTATGTTTTCTCATGATGTAACTACACTAAAAGCTGTCATCTGTCTGCCTCCTCAGTGTGGGGTCATACCCTGCCCAGGACGTCCACTGGCAGCTTGGAGTTGAGTAGGACGGGCTTGACCTTCTCTCCTGTTAATATCCCTCCCACCGGAGCCAGACTGTCAAAGATGGCGTCAAACTTCATCTTCTCCTCAGCCTGGGGGGGGAAAAAGGATCAGCTTGTCTTTATCATGAAGCAGCTTCTGTAAAAGACTGTTCTAGTAAAGGACAAACTATGCATTAAGTTTTTCATCATTGTATAAATGTGCTACTGAAAAGTTTGGGAGGTAGGAGAGAAATTGAGAACCATGATCTGTGAAAATAATTGAAAATAACCATTAATATTTTGCATGGTAAGTTTCCCTTTCAACATTTTCTAGACAGCATTGTCAGTACCGAATCTCTCCCAGCTAGAGAATCAGTTATGAGCATGGTCCGCCATCTTGGAAGAGCTAGCTACAGCAAAGCACTAGGACAAACTTGATAGCTTGTTCTCAGGTAGTCTCTCCCCAGACTCAAATATTATGTTGAATCGCTGCGCTCCGCATACTATATAAATGAGTCTGTGCCACTTCACAGCCACTGCTGGTTGTTAACTGAAATTGAATGAGTGACAGGTTGTAGCACCGATGAGAGAGCGGTTCGAAAAATGGGCTGCGCCTCCCGTGTCGTCTGATCGCAAAGTCCTTACTGATTGGGGAGGACTGAATCCGTCAATGGCATATGACTGGCCAAGTGAACGGTTCCCTCCCATAACCAGCTGGCTGAGGGAAAGTGTCCCAGACCCAGAGAGAGCTCTGCAGCATGCAGTAACATAGTGTATCAGCGTAAGAACTCTCATGGGTCTGGCGTTGAGACTAGTTCTCAGGTGACGTCACGTCAAGAGACGCTTCTCTTCATTGTATATGGATCATATGTATCCTATTATGTTTTGCAATCTTCTGGCGATACCTGCAGCGTGGAGCAGCATCCAACACTCTTTCATCCACTCTTTCCTCCATTCTCCATAGTAGCTCGTGGAGGGCTGCCCTCCAGCGCTGTTTTCCACGTCATCGGAATCACATGGTTGCAAACAAGTTATAGGCTACTGCATGTGGTTTTCTATTTAACAGGACGTGCAGGATGCGTTTACTTGTTAAATACCACATACACATTTTTTAAGAATGAACTCAATCTACATGTGTAAAACAGGCAGTTGGTCTCTAAATGTGTTAATTAAAAAATATATATATTACACAGTATATCAAAATATATAAATAAAAAACAAAAACATTAAAATACTCCAAACCACCACATAGGCTAATATCAGTCGGTCTCAGAAATTAGGCAAGATAAGCACCCTAAAACTGACAATACATGACTTGATTTTTACAAAGTGCAATATTATTTAATAATATTATTATATTATTGTATGTATGGCGGGGGGAGTGTAGGAGGTGAAATCTCAAAGTTGTACCCTGAACACAACCTCCTTAACACACACGTATTCACAGTCTCTCCCTTGGTTCGCCCCTTTGCTTTTTTCTTTCTCCCCGCCCGTCTTTGTCCAAGTGGTATTGCCGTAGCTAGCTTGTGCATGTGCAAACCGATTCTCTAACTGGGACAGACTTGGTACCGAGTACTGACAAGCATCAACTTATGTTTAGGAGTGGATGCTACTGATGACATGACACTACTGACATGACACTAACACAGAGAGGTCTGTGCTGTATAATAACAGGAAAGCTCGTGATTGTGATTGCCTCACCTTGACAACCCAGGGAATGTCAACGGCCACTCCTCCTGGTAACTGCGGGCTGCTTGTGTCATGCTAGAATTACAACAATTAGTTAACCTTGTGTTTCATCAGGTTAGTAAGCTACACTTTGTTATTCTCAGGTGTGAATTCACAGTAAAAAGTTACGTGTGAGCATTGGGCCTTTATGAAGCCCTGTGTTAAATCAAGTTGAAAAACAATGACAAGCAAAAGAAACACCATTCATTGTCCCAATACCGGCACTTCTGAGTATGTCTGGGGGGGAAACTTTGAATGAACAACCGCGGCATTTATAGATAGGATATTGAAAGGATGTAGAGAAATGTACAAGAGCAGAGACAAAGTAAACTTACAAACTTGGGGGGAGGAACGGCCAGATGGAGGTTCTTGAGCGCCACCTCCAGGCCATTCTGAGCACAGCCCACCAACCGCAACGCTATGAAGAATTGCTGAGGGGAGCAGAGGTATGGCAAGTGACTTCAGCCTACTGATTACACACACTAAAACCAATGCCTCTAAAACACACAAATCTGTTATGTAGTAAATCCACAATGTATTTGTACCTGTTTGTTGAGGCACCCTTTACGCTCAGAGTCTGCCAAATCCCAGACCTACAGAGACATATGCGTTTTACATTGACAACATTTTACATGACTCTCTAGTCTAGTGACTAACTTTACTGCATGAGGTCATATTTGCTCATTAACAAGAATAGTGACAGCCGATGTGTGCGTTGCGCTGACCTTCCCCAGCACCAGGTCAGCCAAACCCGACCTCTTTAGGAACAGAGCCGCATCTGCGGCCGCCACTCGCCCACTGCCAGTCGGATCAACCTGCACGCCGCGCGCACACACACACACACACACACACACACACACACACACACACACACACACACACACACACACACACACACACACACACACACACACACACACACACACACAGTTGATGTACTGACCCAGTGGTCATAATTAAAAGGGAAAAAGGGAGATTTTGAGTGCTAGAAACTAGCAATGACAACGCCTTGCACCGGGCACAAAATAGGGCCCCAAGTGAAGAAGTGTGAGAATTGCTGTGCTGCGGGCGAGGTACTGGGTCTACACACTAACCACAACAACAACTTAGTCATCTTTCATTAGGCTACCGGCTAGCTCCTCTGACAGGTTTGGCAAAGAGAAACATGATTTATTCATGGAGCAGCTTCTCTCATTGGACACAGAGACTAGATCTGAGAGATGAGAGATCACTGTTCACTGTTACAACACTGTTACAACACTGTTCACTGTTACAACAGTGTTCACTGTTACAACACTGATCTGAGAGATGAGAGATCACTGTTCACTGTTACAACACTGTTCACTGTTACAACACTGTTCACTGTTACAACACTGATCTGAGAGATGAGAGATCACTGTTCACTGTTACAACACTGTTACAACACTGATCTGAGAGATGAGAGATCACTGTTCACTGTTACAACACTGTTCACTGTTACAACACTGATCTGAGAGATGAGAGATCACTGTTCACTGTTACAACACTGCTGTGGATTCACACAGACGATGCTATGCAGCATCTCTCTGAATTTCAGTATCTCTCTCTGCAGCCATCTTTCATTCATATATCATATTCTAGGTTTTTAGCTGGATTCTCTAATCCAGAGCTATTTACAGTACCATGAACAGCAGAATAAAATAAGATTACTTTACTTTACGTTACTTGTAAAGATTATAATTCCTAGATCTCCAACATTACAAGCAAGCAATAGGAAGGGCGGGGTTCAAGAGTCAAAGTCACAGCATTCAGACTGTAGATCAGGGATACTCAACTTGCTTTGCCCGGGGGCCACTTTACCTAAATGACAGGAGGCCAGGGGCCAGATAATAAACAAACATTAATATTCATTTTTCTGTAGAGGATTGTAGGTCTTTGGGTCATCAGCCAGAGTTTAGTCTGACAATTGTGCGCACACAGGATAGTTAGGATAATTTAGTTAAGTCAAGGCCGGATTAACCATAGGGCAACCGGGGCAGGTGCCCCGGGGCCCTCGGGGTGAAGGGGCCCTCCAATTATTATTATTATTTTTTTTTTTTGGTCGGGCTCATGTTGGGCTCCACAGAACTATGACACAAATCTAAGACCAATCAGGACAAAATAAAATGTGTTTCCAAGAAGATTAAGTCTGATGATTTAGTCTCATTGGATGCCTGTGGGCAAGTGGTGACCAGGGGCGCGGGAAGTGGGGGTGCTTGTGGTGCTGCGGCACCCTCTGCTGTTTTGTATTGGAAATGTAATGTCAATTATTTTTTCATCATTGTAAAGCCACAGCACAGTGAAGAGGATATTAATGTGAAGATTAGCCTCTTCCTTTTGCTCTCAGAGTGCATCAGATTCATGCATTTTACTTTAAAATGTACAAAATTTCTTTGTCCAGGGGGGGCACAGCCCCCTCTAGAAACCCCCCAGTCAGACTAATATCTTCATCCTGCTGGTGCTACCTCTTTGCAAAGCCTAGAATCGCCTATGAGTGAGTGAGAAACTGAATCTCAGAAACAGAATAATAACATAACAGTATAATACTAATGTTAATTTAAGATGAGATATTCCTCTAAATATGGCAAAAAAACATCCAAACATCCGGACGATGGATAGGGGGGCCCCTGGGAGCTTCAGTGCCCCGGGGCCCCTGGGGGTGTTAATCTGGCTCTGAGTTAAGTACATATAAGCGCTTGGGCGGCGAGCAGGTCGGCTATATTTGACAATTTAGCACGACCTCAGTCAAACTTTATTTAACGTTTGTTTTCATTGTGAATTAGACAATGGTCAGGGGGCCACTCTGCACCCTATCGCGGGCGTATCTGGCCCGCAAGTTGATTATCACTGCTGCAGATGATGATGATGTATGATAGTAGTACTTTTTTTTAATGGAAATTACAAGTTAAATTCACTGATTATACAATTACTGGTATATACAGTACACACTATCCATGCAATGTGTAAGAAGTAATGTTTCTGAAAAGATAGCAATGTTATCTGAATAAATTAATCATGTGGTAGTATAGAGATATTTTTGCCTACCTGCCGATAGTATTTGTCATAGATGGGATTTCCACTGGAGAGCTGTTGAGGAAGACACAGTTTACTGAATCATAATGTATCAATACAATGGGAAACTATAACAGAAGCACGTGTCTCTGTCTGGATGGTCACATTTAGGCCTCGGAATAAGAATGAACAAATCGCTAAACTAAAACCCCTACATTTGTTGTTCAGATACAACATTGAACTTAATCCCGGGCCTGCTCCTGCTCCTGCTCCACATGCTTTGTAACTTGTACAGATCCAGTCTACAAGCTCAAATGATCAACAAGTGTTTGTTTGACTGCTGGCCAGGCGTGTCCTTCACTGTGCCAGCTAGGCAGCTGCCAAAAGACAACAGGATGATCCGTTACAGATGGGGGAGGCACAGGCACAGACTTCAGGGAAATATCAGCACTATTTCTCGTCATTGTGTTCATAACAGTGACTCAAACCGCTGCTTGTTGTCAAATTGCCCTGTAATTGTCCCCGGGTAAATACGAACACAGTGGCTTTGATAGCTGCTCTTACAAAAAGAAAACCAAAGCCAAACATGTTTGTGGTGCAAAAGAGCTCAGCCATAAGACCTGTCTGACTGTAGGAACAGCTGGAGCCAGCAGTCTACTTTCCCCCACAACACAGACAGCTTATGGCGGCGAGCCTGCAGATCTGGGGACGTAGGCCGAGGCAAAGCCATAACCAGCATTATCATGAGTAATTCCACTCATGATTGTATGAGAGAGGCACTCCTAGCCCATGTTTCCCAGCAGTGAGTGACATTCAAGTTCCCATATTCTCCGACTAACGTTGTGTTGCACATCCGCCTCGTATGAGTCAGGTTACAGAAGGCTCCTCTGCTGATTTGCAAGTTGACGGACCATGACTCAAACGCTTCCTCCCTCCTCATGATATAGGCTTCACTTCCTGAGGCTCTTGACGGTCAGCGAACAGAGCTACAGCGGGGTGTCCCTCCACAGACAACAATCTATTTCGCCTCATGTCATTTCCTCCCCCCCCCCCCCCCCCATTTCCTCTTTTAATGCAATTGATGGTCTGCACAGGAAAACAATCTGCATTTCATTCCTCATATAACTAACTAGCACGATCATTTTCTGTTCATATGTTGTGTTTGCTGCTATTATGCTTTCAAATAGATGGGTGCAGATCAGCAGGAAAGTAAAGGAAGCTAATCGTGTGTATTGTGATTCAACTGGGGAGTGGCCATTTTTAACCAGTGGGTAAAAGGCTTTCTTTCTGGAGGCACTCTTGCTTGTTGTGCAAACACACACACGCACGCACGCACGCACACACACACACACACACACGCACGCGCACGCACACACACACACACACACACACACACACACACACACACACACACACACACACACACACAAATCGCCTCCACTGTAAAAGAAAGGGAGAATGTCAAAGAGTTTCTTGGATTTCAGTCCCGTTAAAGATTGACATAGCTTGGACACCGAGGGTGAGACTTGCAAGAAAAAAACCTAGCCTATGCTCACTTGCTCAGCCCAGCTGCCTGCGTCAGCCAGATGTCAATTGCCAATTCATAATCCGATGACTATTCATCACAGACACTTATCTTTCTCTGTCCAATGCCACTTTTTCTATGACACACGAGAGTGTGCCTGGAACTGTTGGCGGTTGCCTGCAACACTGTGGTCATTGTACTGGCGAGTCTTTAATTGAGCATTGAAAAAACACCCCTCAATCATTCTGTAGCTCGCCTATACAAACTGCAGCAGATGGCAAGATACGGCACAGTACCGGGGGTTGACAGGCAGGCTAGTCTAGTTTGCTCTAGAAAATGTTTCTCCCTAATCCACCAGCAGCAAGGAAACACGTACAGTACTATACATACACCCTACAGTAGGCCTATAGTTTGAGGACACAGATTATCAAGTGGAAAAGCTTCGGCAAGACAGCACATAGGCTTCAAGACTTCTTACAACATACTGAAAGACAGATGAACTCACACACATCATGGCAATCTCATCTCGAAATATTTAGAGAACGAGATATATATATTTTTTTAATCGCGGCCTATGATTGCAGCTTCAGCAAGTCCATTTGTGAACCCATCTGTGACAGCTAATGATGGCAACAATACTGCTGTGTCCAGACTGTTAGGTTATTATTAGTAGGCAGAGGTGACAGTGGCTCTGGTAACAAGTCCTAACGTTAGTAGTAGACGACCATAGACCTGGGTGCTTCCAACTAGATACTTTGTTTGCACAGTACAAAAACTAACTTCCACATACTGCATTGAACTAGCAATATTGTGTGACTGCAGAAGGACAGTCCACTCAAGTGCACTTCCTCTTATTAAGAGCAAAACAGCTAACTGTTCACACTAAGTTAGCTGACCCAAGCATCTTTTTCTCTCTGTTTAGATGGGCAGTTGGATACAGGGCAAACCTCGCGGGCAATAGCAAACAAGGCTAACGTTAGTTGATTTCCAAAGGTCATGGGCAGCACACTAACCTCACTCTTCTAATAATATCAATAAATACTTAGTGAGCCTAACCATCTACTGATCTAGCAAGCTAAATAAGCAGCGATGAGAATCTCAATATAGACTGTGTAACCTATGAAGAGAGTTAACTTGCTATATTTGTAGCAGTGAGCAATAGCACCAGCTCTAGCAAACACACTTTGACAGTGGAGCCATAACAAAACAACACATGGAGGCTCATAACATTCCTGACTAGGACCAAATAGCCTCCAGCAAACTACGGCATTGCAAAATAATGTTATTTACATCCCCCAATCGAATCGAAACCGCACAACGTTTGCTTGGCATTAGTTTGCTAAAGCAGCTCAAACAGCCCCATTCTACACACAAACTAGCACTTAGCTAGCATGCTAGCTAGCTAGCTACGCCCTTACGCAGTCCCCAAAGAGATTAGGCAGAAACTTTTCCCAGTCAGAGCCGGACGAAACTTCCAAAAAGAAGGACACGGATCGCCGTACGACCGCGTTTTCCCCTATCAACATTAACCAACATTATTGAAATGTTTATGAGTAGTAGATAGAGGCTAGACAACATTTCTGGTCGTTAGATTTGAGTTGTAAGACAGTGTTACCTGAGTAAGAGACAGAGTGGCAGCCATAGTGTTTCTGTTCCCACTGCTTTCATTCTGCGCTGCTGCCAGACTCACACAGGGGTCGCTAAAAAAACCTGGCGCTGGACTTTCAACAGGAACCATGGAAATCCATGACTGGAATGCAGACAGTCTGTCTACCGTGGACTTTAATCATAGCTATTTAGATAGTCTGCCATGTAGCATCCCTACAGCCAAAACATAACATATGGCTAACAACTATAAATTAGCCAATGAGGAGTGTGAGAAATGTGAACAGGAAAAAAAGCTAAATGTTACTAACTTAATATATAGCTAGTAAAATGCCCTAAGGATCATATAGTGGCCAATGTACAATTATGTAGTCTGCAATGCAGCCAAAGTGAGTCCCACTGTAATATAATAAAAGACATCTTGATAGGGAAAGGACTTCTAACTCATTTCCTTCTGGTAGTATTTATTGGACAGATTCCCCCTCTTTTTACACAGCAAAATGAAAACATCCTCCCATTTCAATCACTAGCATTAGTACAAAATGTGTCTTTACAAAAGGACCAGCTTTCAGTCTGTTTGGGACAGTGTGTTGGGCTACAGCAGTGTGGAAATGAGAGAACTGCTCACTATATCTACGGCAAGCATCCAGTGACAGACCACACTACTGGATGAACCTAAAACGAATACGTGCCATTGGACAGAAGCTCTTTCCTGCGACTTAAGCGTCCTACAGTTCAGGAGTCTACAGTAAATGCATGGTTTATTTCTAGACACACAAATCTACCTGCACTGAAGAGAAAAAAAGTTGCTATTTTTACTATACAGTACAAAACTATGCAAGGGATTCCAGCTCAAGGAACCCCATATCACCTTCCTATGGGCAACGTCATTTTTTTTAGCAGGCCGTCACATATATACAGTTTTTGTCCTGATGCACTCTTGTCCGTACATCATACACAACTTTATGGATCTGAGAGGATTAGATAAGAAGAGACAGGATAAAAGTAGACCTCCATATTATGTCTAACCTTACAAACTCCTCTGAGATCCACACAACACACAAGGAGGGTCAAGAGGGGCAGCTTGCAAAAAGGAAAAATAAAATAAAACCACATGACAGATTAATAAAAACAAACGCCTGAGGTAAACAAAACATTTTCATGGATCATAACCGAAATGTATCTTTTCATGTAACAAAGACAAGAATAAACTTCATAAAAACTCAACTTTGTGCAGAACACAGCTGACAACTTATATTTTCTGTTGCATATTAACAGCAAATCAGTTGTATGAGTGTTGTTTAATAGTTTCCGGTCTCGACAAACTTTATAGCCTTCATTCTTTGCGTTGCGGTTACAGCCTCCTTGTTTCATAACAACAATAGCACATGTAAACATGAAAACAAAACAGTTGTTGCCCTTTTTCACGTCGTCCTGTAAACAAAACTAAAGCCCCCACCCCCCGCCCCAGGGTGTCGGTCATGAAGGTCTTTCAGCTCAGTCTCCAGCCTTGATCCAATGGCTCATTGACACAGTCACGTTCTCTTCTAAAAGTTCCTGTGAGGAGTTTATAACTCATCTTTGAGTTTAGAGTCTGTGCCTTCGTCGTCGTCGTCCTCCTCCTCCTCCTCCTCCAGCTCATCCTCCTCCTCTTCTTCCTCTTCCTCATCCTCCTCCTCTTTCTCCTCTTCCTCCTCCTCCTCCTCCTCCTTGGCCTCATCTTTCCTCTGCTTGTCCTCATCGTCACGCTTCTTTCTCTCCTCCTCCTCTTGGCTCTCCTTCATCTTCTTCTCTGGGTCCTGGGAAGGAAGTAAACAAAAAAAATTATAGGCTCAGACAGCAATATTAATTAGTTCCAAAAGCTGCTATTTTTTTTAGCAAAATGAACCTTCAGAATAAAGAAGACAGAGTAAAATGTTAGTGGAAGATCTGCATCAAAAACTCAGTAGTCTGAGGGATGCCGGTAGGTTAGCATAGGGCAGTTTAGGCTGTAGATTAGCTAGATTCTTTGGTTGCTAGGTAGTTCAGGCTAAGGTTAGAGTATGCTTGTTTTATATAAGATTTTTCAATTCTGTTTATTGATTGTGCTTAGCTAAATCTAGCTAGACACGCGTGCGTGCGTGCATGGTAGTAGTGGTGGTACATGTAGTAGTTTATTTGACACAATGTAATATCCACATAAAAAAGCTTCAATTGAAGACAGTTTACATACATGTGTTTACATGTGTGTGTGTGTGGGGGGGGGGGCAGTTTTGTTTAGTTAGATCTAGCTGGACACATTCTCTGTAAAGTCCTGTGACACATCCTTGTGATAGAGTGCTATATAAATAAACAAACGTGACTTGAAAACAGGTGAGGACGGAGGCTGAGGAGGACTGACCTTGGCTTGACCCCACGTGTCGCTGCCGACTTCTTCTGCCTGGATTGGGTCGTTGGTGATAAGGAAGTTATCAAAGATGGTCCCAGACTTAACCTGCAGCAGAAAGACATTTACAGTATGTTATTGAGTTGATATTATACTGTCAGCTGCTTCATACAAAGAAATGACAAACAAAACCAAGTGAATAACTAGTGTGCTATAGGATCTAAAATCCAAATATAAACAGGAATGTAATGTAAGGGTTTTGGGCACCAGCATAGGACTTTTGTCTGCCATCTCCATCCCATTTGCATTAGCCCACATTCAAATTAGTCCAACAACAAAGATGATTTGCACTACGTCTGGCAGAAAATACTTTAGCCACAGGGCAGAGAGCTAGGGAATTTATGAATATAGGTGATGAAGATGTGATATATGATCAGTTTGACTACTGTTAACAAAATATACTGATTTTAAGTCATTTTGGACAAAAGCGTCTGCTAAATGGAATAGGTAGTAAAAGCAAGAACCAAATATTAATGTTTGGTCTTTGGTAAGAACATAAATAGTAGATAAACATTGTACAGACTTGTCTTATTTAGTCAGAAAGTAGTCGGCCATCTTACCTGCCACAGGTCGAGACCGATGACGCCGAAGCTGTCATATTTGTAGACCTGGGCATCGGCAGTGTACTCTGGGTTGTCGATCTCAGGGTGGACCCACTTGCCCTTGTAGGCAGGGTTGTCGATCTCACTGGGATTCCACTCGCCCTACGGAAAGCAAGTGGACACAGAAAGCCATGTAACATTACATGGTTCGTTTTGAGAAATCACAAAAGCAAAAAGATCTTCTGATGACGTCGTTTATCGGGGGAAATTATGCCGCAACAGCTTTTTCTTTCTTGGACAGAGAGAAGCGTGGGGAATTAAAAAGGGACATGAGGGCAAAAAAATATTCCTGAATGTTCATGAAACGGCTCTGAAATTGGAATTAGAGATGCATCGTGCAAAAAATGACTAAAACAAGAGAAGGGTGGAAATACTGTCATACTGTGACATCACATTTTGATGAAACTGACCCACAAATCTAAGAAAAGCCCTTTAAAAAGTGCTTTATTATAGAAAGTTAATACCCCAACTTAGTAGTATAGTATAAATATTTTTCGGTGCCGACAAAGACGACACTGTTTTTACTTGTGTTGAGAAGTAGTATATTACTTATCAGAACTTGTGTACTATCAGTTTTTTTTTCTACCTTGTAGTCGGGGTTGGTGACCATGGGAGGCTCCCACTCTCCATCCATCTCATCGTCCCAGTCGTCGGGCTTCTTGGCATCAGGATCTGGGATGTTCTCGGATTTGTCCCAGTCCTGCCAAACGGACACGGGGGGGAAACACAACTATGCTGAGGCAAATCAAATGCATTTTGGAAACAGGTACTGTACATACAAACGAGGGCTGTTCAATAACAAAAATGACATTTAAGGGTAGGCAGGATATATATTCATTCATTTTTCATTTTAAGAATGGCGTTTACCTGTTTTTGCAAATGAACTCTTATATACTGTATATATATATATATATAATTTATATGATATTATATCATATCATATATTTATATAATAGAAATTTAAAAAAAATCTTTAAGCGTTTTAATCAAAAGACTGACCTCAGGTTTCTTATCATCAGGGTCAGGGATCTTCTCCCTCTCATCCCAGTCGTCTGGCTTCTTGGCCTCAGAGTCCTTGATTTTCTTCGGAGGCAGGAAGTCCCAGTCCTCCTCCAGACTGCCGGACTCCACCTTCTTATTGTCGATCTTAACCTCGTAAGTGTTGTCAGGGTTGACGACCAGTGTGTACAAGTGAGTGTACTCATCATCCTGCATGACAGACAAACAGATGATTAAACCCATGAGCAGTGGGTCATTTGTTGTTGAAGGGACAAGTCATTTTGTGTGTTATATCCACCGCACCTCAGGTGTTTATAATATGCAATACCATTTGCTATTCTAATTTAGATTCTTAGTTATTTGATTTGAGGGTGAGAAAGAAAGTGAAAGGTTTTGCAATTCCAAAGTTTTAGCAGCAACTAATTACAAAAATAAGTATGCATTTCTTTGTGCAACAGGGCATTGGAATCTGGCAAGGCTCTTTCGTGTACTGTAGAAACCACAACAGTTTCTTGCTGCACGTCTCACCTTGCATCTGATGTCCTTGTTGATCAAATGGTTCTTTCCTTTGTAGTTGAAGATCACATGAACCTTCTTCGTGCCAGGGCCACAGATGTCAGGACCTGAGACGGGAACAGAAACGATGACTGGGATTTCATCTCTCAGTCGAATGTCCAAAAAAACTAAGCAAAGCACGAGGAGGAAAGGCATAAGGAATACCTCAAATGCATCTAAAAGACAACAAATCAGTGGTATTTAACTTGTGTTAATTGTTAGCGAAAGTTACCACTGTCATGTCATTTGTGGAAGCCTTGTTTGTTGTAAGGCATATAAAATGCATCTTTACAATGCCATGAAACATGATGACAAGGACAAGTGCCAAAAAACACAAACCATGTGTTCCTTAACCGATCTGCCAATGTTTTTGAGGAATACTACATTTGATCTCTAGCACTCAAGTGTCTAGAGAGCCACACTGACCAAACATGATGTTGTACTGGGAGTCTCCATGCATGTCTTCCTGGTTGACGTCGGAGGGGAATAGTTTGATATAGCCTCCACCACAGTCGATGCTCTGCTCATGTTTCACAGTGAACTGGATGACGAGAGGCTGGCCCTTGTTGCTGAAGTCGTCAAATCGGGATGACACGGAGTAGAAGCGGGCGTCCTGGCTGGTCTGAAGCCCTGCAGGAGAGATCATGTTACTGCACTTTCTTTCGTACAGGGGCGGTCAGTGTTCCCTCTGTATTCAGCCAGTAGTGCTATGGAAAATGTCACATTATGGATGGATTACATCTGAAACCTAAAGAGCTGCAGTCCTATGATTTAGAATTAATGTTTTATTAAAGTGATAATACGGAAGATTTTCATCTCAATAAATGTCTGTTAAGTCACTATCTATCTGAAAGTGACTTAACACATTGACTGCCAGACGTTTTTTTTTGCTGTAGGTAGCTTCTGCCAAGCCGTTTTTTGAGGATTATGGCTCATTTTATAAGAGCCGAGGATTCGTTTCAGCTTGGAGTTTGTGAACATACAATATCTCAAAAGTACTAATAGAATGTGTACTTTCTCTGTCTAAAAGAGTTAGTTTGTAGAGTTAGTAGTTATGTAAGCATTAGCAGTTGAATACAGCATGGTTTTAGGGTCAGAAAGAATATTCAGAGATAAACGGCTTTTTGTGAAATTGGATGGAACAGTCACTTTAACCATTCATTTTTGGCTCTCTCTCTCTCTCTCTCCCTCCCCCTCTCGCTCTCTCTCTCTCTCTCCCTCCCTCTCGCTCTCCCTCCCTCTCTCTCTCTCTCTCTCTCTCTCTCTCTCTCTCTCTCCCTCCCTCTCGAGTTGCTTCAACTCCTCCCTCCGTGGGCGGACAAGCTTGTCACCAGTCAGTGCTTTGCTGCTCTCCTGTGCCTGCATGTCTGCACGGCCGCTGTTTGAGGAAGTCGGGATGGACTCGCTCGTTTGGAGTTTTGGTTGAGAGAAGCTTTTGCGATTCTGGTCATATTTATGCTGCGTGTTTCAAAGTGTGTTCCTCCACCTGTAATCTATCACCCGATCATAGTAGATCGGCTGAATCTATTATGTAAATTTGCAATCCCGCATCGCCAGCAATCAGCGCGAAAAGGAGAATGGCTGGGCTGAGAATGGCGTGACAAGTTAAAAAAATGCTTTCCTTTCTCTAGCCAGGAGAGCACTGTTGCCACTTAGTGGGTCGGTGGAATGGGTTGTAAACGTTCGGTGGCTCCAATAATTATATAAGAGATGTAAAAGGGTTAGATGCATAACCCACCGTCAAAAAAAAAAAATCGATGCCAAAAACGTGTAAACACGTTGTTGGCAGGGAACAGCTGGATTCTGAAAACATGTTCATACGTTGTTGGCAGTGAATGTGTTAACACAATGGTGATTGAGCGTATGGCCCATTGATGGAAGCCTTTGCATTTTCAGTATTGCAGCATTTATGAACTTGGTGTCTGTGGTTAGCCTGGGTAAACACGTGACCTCTATCTATGTGCTATCAGTCACAAGTGTGACTGATAGCACATAGATAGAGGTCACGTGGAGGCTGGGTTTACCCAGGCTAGTCTGTGGTGACAAAGGGTGGGCGGAGCTAACACAATAGACTCACTCTGTAGGTTCCTGACAACTCTTGTGTGAAGTTGGATAACAAGCTTTTTTCCAGGCTCTGCTAGCATTACGGTTGGATACTATGGCCGAACAAACTGAGTAATGTCACATAATAACAGTTTGGATCTCACCTGCAATTACCACTGATCGCCAATAGGTGTCACCCAAGAGAACAAAACTGAAATCTTCCATATTATCACTTTAAATTACTATATATGTGAAACCAATGTGGTTTAACACTGCACTAACTTCAACCACAACAAGGACCAGAATGCAACAAAAACTAACATTACTCCCAAGCATCTGTAATTGAACCTCCTCCACAGAGATATCAGAGATATACAGATATCAGCCTATCAGCATTTTTTGTAAACAAACGGCATCACTGGGTGGAAATGGCAATGGGACCCTATTGAGCCTGAGCTTGAGCGTCTCACTCTAGCTGGCTGACCCAGTTTACATTTTAAAAACTGCGACAGTTCACACAACTTTAAAGCTGCATTCAGCGATGTTGTTGTGTTAAAATAGGTCTAAAACAGCTATATATTCCCTTAGGACCCACTATTGTATGGTATCTGGTGTATGATATCACCACAGAGCCTCTCATTCTCTAGAATCAGTTCTGAAAGATTTTGGGGTCGGCGACACGTTTGATCCAATCAGAAGGCAGAACTCCATAAGAGGCAGCCCTGACTGAGGGGGAAAGGATGCCTCTCACCTTTGTCTTTCTCTGCATCGCTGTAGAACTTCCCGGCAGTCAAGACAAACTGGCCATAGTCTGACTTGTGTTTGGACTCCACCCAGCGACTCTTCCAGGCATCTGAAAAAACAGTTTGCACATGACAATTCAGCTGGACAGTCACTTTGACAGGATCACCATCAGTGTGTACGAAAACAAACATGACGGGGCGTGTCGGTCGGGTATGACAGTGTGAAAGAGCAGGGCAGACATGCAGCAGGCAGGGGGATGGGAGGGAGGCAGGCAAGCAGGCGGAGTTAGCTAATGCCCCGGGGGAAAAGATGGGGATGGGGGTCAAAAGATGGATGATGCTACCCATATTATAGGTTCAATGCATTTCAAGATGAGCCGTCAGCACACAACGCATCACATCATATGCCAGTAAAAAAAAATCATAAACTGCAGCCAACAAGCTGATAATGATCGAGGCAGCTCTGCTTGAGCTGGGCTAGAGCATGGTCCGTGCATGCATGTAGCCTACTGACTGACACCTCTGAAACATTTAACGTTACAATTTCAACAAAAACTGCGAAACTGATCAACATCAACAGTAAAGGATAGGATTCTCTTTCAAGGATCTTACCCCCATCTTCAAATTGTTCTCGAAAATATACAGTGGACTCGGCCAGCACATATGCGGCCGATACGGCCATCAAAAGCAGCGACAGGGCGGTCATCCCCACGAGCTATAGCACCCTTTCAAATAGAAAATAACGGACTATAAATATAAATACAAATAACGTTAACGTTAAATGAAAATGCCCCGTCCTGTTTCCCAGCCCAGACTCGTAAAAACGCCGCTGCTGTTCTCCTCTCGGCTCGGAACAGATGTCTGAATGTGATTGGACGCCGGCTCCGAACCTCAATCAGGAAGCGTAACTGACCTCAACCAATCGGATGAAGGGGAAGCGTTCTACTTCCGCATTGATGCCAATCCGGGAAAAAGTTGAAGTGGACAGGGACAGGGGACCTTATGGACCTTATAACACATGGTCCAAATATTCGTTTTTACCACGTGCGCAGCCTGCGCAGCGCGTGGTGGTCAAGACAAGGCTTTTTGGGATGAGTCAGGCATTCATTCATTCAGTCAGTCAGTCAGGAATGGATAACCGATATGATGTCATCAGTGATTATGTAATCAATGATGTCATCCTTCCTGGCTGAGGTGATGTCATCAGTGATGTCATCAGGCTTTAAACCTGCCAAGCTTGGGTCAAGACAAGGCTTTTTGGGGCGAGTCAGGCATTCATTAATTCAGTCAGGAATGGATAACGGATATGTCATCAGTGATTATGTCATCAGTGATGTCGTCTTCTAATAGCTTTCCGGCTGCTGGCTGGGGCCATGGTCAGGGTGGGGGAAATCGTCCTGTTCTCCCCATTCATCATAGTTAGCATTTAGCTGCTAGCCCAGCCCAGGCAGACAGGATCGGGGATTCAACCATCGCAGTAAACACACATCTGAACAGACGTCTATGTACCTGCTCTAGAATCCCCAATCCTGTAGTGTAGAGGTGAGTCAGCCCATTGAGATGTTTTTTTCCCCCACTCCAGCCGTAGTGAAATTCTGTGGGTGTTCCCACACAGACCGACTGTATCTATTCGACCTCTGTTCCCGGACCGCTTGGCCCTTGTGCCAGTACGCCGACCTCCCTCGCTGCTCGACGTCTCGGACTCCCTTCTGCCAATCAGTGATGTCATCAGTGATGATGTCATCAGTGATGTCACCAGGCTTTAAAGCTGCCAAACTTGGGACTGGTGAGTGGGCAAGACACCACCGATGTGTAGCACCCACCTGGATGATGCACATTTTGAATACTCATCTCAGTTCACTTTGATTTATTATCTTGGTAAAAAAAAATGGTGACAAATAGAATAACAGCAAACACATAATTTGTTCAGTATAAAAAGGCATCCATCCCTTGTTGCCAGTTTTATGTTAAATAATAATGTTAAAAACAGTTAAATAATTACACTGACAGAGTCCCATAAGTTGTGGAATGCGGTATGTCGTCCTTAGCTGACGGACTTGAGCATGGACCAGGGGTTGGTGCCGCGGACCTCCATGGGTGGCTGGTTGTAGAAGATGTGGTTGCACAGTTGGTCCAGAGGCGGCTTGGGGTCCAATGTGGCGAACTGAGCTGCCTCCTCAATCTGCTTCCGGATCTCCACGTCCATTATCTTGAATTCCTCGGCGGAGGCCATGTTGTTGCTGAGCATGCGTTCCTTCAGCATGGAGATGGGGTCACTCTTCTTGCGCACTTCCTGGATTTCCTCGCGAGTTCGGTAGGTGACCCCGGGGTCACTCATGCTGTGTCCATGGTAACGGTAGGTCTGCAGCTCCATGAGAATGGGACCCTTGCCCGCTCTGCAGTGGTCTGCAGCGAACTTGGTGGCCTCTCTGACACACAGGACGTCCATCCCATCCACTCTGATCCCTGGTATGTAGTCTCCTCTCCTGTAGTAGTCGGTGCTGGCTGAAGCTCTCTCCATAGACGTCCCCATGCCGTATTTGTTGTTCTCGCAGACAAAAATACACGGCAGCTTCCACAAGGCAGCCATGTTGAACGACTCGAAGATCTGGCCCTGGTTGGCTGTTCCGTCTCCGTACAGAGCGACACACACCTGGTTGTTGCCTTGGTACTGGCAGGCCAGAGCAATGCCTGCTCCTAAAGGGACCTGTGCTCCTACGATGCCGTTGCCACCATAGAAGTGTGGGGCGTACATGTGCATAGAGCCTCCCTTGCCCTTGGCACAGCCCCCTTTACGACCCGTCAGCTCGGCCAGGATCTCCTTGATGGAGACGCCGTGGGTGTAGGTGTAACCCGTGAGCGCGGTACGCCGTGATCACGTGATCCGACGGGTTGATGGCCGCCTCAATGCCCATGGCACATGCTTCCTGTCCGTCGTAGAGGTGGCAGAAGCCCCCGATGATCTTCTGCTTGTAGAGCTGGTCGGCCTTGAGCTCCATGCGGCGAACGGTCTCCATGGTGCGATAGTACTGCAGGCCCTGCGCCCGCGTCAGCTCCGCCCGCACCGGAGGGCCCTCCTCCAGACGGTGCACATCGCATTTCTTGATGTCAAAGGTCACCTGAGGGGTGAAGTCAGCACAGGAACGGGAAAACATGACTCTGCACGCCACTGACACTGTTTGGGCGCCCTTGCCAGTGACCCGACACAACGCATAGTCACATTTTATCTGAATGAAATGCTCTTGAGTCATTTACCAGACTTTGTTTTAGAGAGTTCAGTCGTTCATTTGTCCAGTTTTTGGGGTATTTTACCATCTTCAAGCTCCTGTTGTTGGTGACAGATGTTTGAAAAAGTTGTGTATCTGGAAGATTAGCCATTCTTCTGTCTACACTGGTCTGTGTCTTTACAGGGCTTCAATTGGAGTTTGAAGGGAATTATGGACAACAAATTGTCAATCATATCCCCTTTTTCCTGGAATACTAGGAATCTTGTGGGCTACGGGCGCTCGATCCCTAGGGTGGAGACTGGAGATGATGCACCACTTGTCAATGTCCTCTTCTCCCTACCTTTACTCCCACCACTTATAAAGCCTCAGCCAAGAAGGATTTATTACACTAGCAATCTCGTGTGCTCGATTCCTAGGCTTGCTCACCCACTGCACGTCACGCAGCTCGGGCCTCACCTGCTCTATGACATCACTGATGATGACATCATCACTGATGACAACGTCATTGAACTCATGTAGCGTCAGCCAGGAAGGATGAAATCACATCATTAGGTAATTAGGGCAATCACCTAATTAAAAAATCCGGTTCTGTCAGGTCAGGTGCTCTGTACAGCCCCTGAAAGTTTCAGTCCGATTGCACGTAAAACAGCATAGCTCACTCACACACAGGTACGCACACGGACACAGCTCTTGAGTGGGGGCGGCAGAGGGTGAGAGGAGGATCGGGTTTTAAAGAATGTAGGGAAACAGTGGATGGATCAATCCAGAAGGAGGCGGTAACTGCCATAAAACACCACAGAAGAAGAAGGATTTATTACATCACCGATGACAACACTTTTTTTTTAAGTGGAGACATAATTCCTTATTCCTTTAATCAACAGCAAATAAGTTACAGTAGGATACTGACAACTGAGATTTATTTGCAAAATGTACACAGAAAAAAAATAAAGGTTTCCACCTCCAAACTGTACGCAGCAGTTTGACAGTGAAAATGAAAGGCACAGTCAGTATTAGTCATCAGGGCGGATTCCTCCTGCTGTAACACTGACCGTGACAAAGTTAGTCTATAAACACAACATTTGATTTTGATACTGTGATAAGACACTCTTATGCACTCACTCAGTGCCAAATCCTATTTTTGTTAGCTTGCATGTTCTCTGTTATCGTAGATGTTGAACTGTTATTTACTTCCTCATTGAAACGGTTAGAGGAGGAGGAGGAGGAATGTGGTGCCTGGCTGAAGTGATGACATCAAAGCTGCCATTGTCCAATAAAAGAGGGAGGGGGTTGGGAGCAACATGTTTTGATGGAGAGGAGCAGTATGTTCACTGATGCCGATGGAAACTGACAGAATGTGGATTGATAGCAATAGTGGAGCAAACACACTAAGGAGTGAATGGACCAACAGCGAGCCCAGCAACAAAAGCCCCACTAACACTTGGTGTGTATTCAAGCGATCAAAAGAAAACATCTCCCTCCCCAAAACCCTAACTGTACATCTGCACCATAAGCCATCTGAGAAGTGTATTTACAACCTAATTTTGTCAGTTCATTCTTAGTAGCTTGGTGGGGTGTGACTATGCATGTTGTGGGTATGGGGTACGGTGGCGCAGTCGGTAGCGCTGTCGCTCTCACAGCTCGAAGGTCCTGGGTTTGATTCTCACCTGGGACGCTGTGGGCGCTGGAGTTGTGACCCCCCCATATCTTCAGTGCCTACTGCCCAGGTGGGCTATCTCGTCGAAAGGGCCTTTCTGTGTGGAGTTTGCATGTTCTCCCCGTACCCCCCAGGGGGTTCCTCCGTACATAACCCCCCACTAAAAACATGCAGAAGATCGTCATCCGACCAGTGACGACAACATCTGAAGTTGGTCCAATGATGGTCCAATGAAGGTCCCCGGGCGCTGGAAAGAAAAAGCGACCACTGCTCCTGGCCTGCCCCCCGGAGGAAAGGACAAGCCTGGATGGGTCAAATGCAGAGGACATATTTCACCGGCCACCGTCAGCATGAGTGTGTGTAGTGGCCGCATGCATGTGTTGTAGTGTGTTCGTGTGACAATAAAGACGGGCTGCCGTCTGAAATCGTGTTTTTTTTCTTCTTTCTCCCACTGATGACATCACAATTGCTCAAGTGACATCACAATCATGACACACACCGCCACCCACTTAGCCAATTTTAATATTGCAACATCAATTCAGCTAACTGTGTAGGTTAAATATTGTGTTTGTGTGGTTAAATCAGTTGTAGTCGCTGTGGTGTATCCATTAAAATACATGAGAAGAAAATTGATTTCCAACTGGTCTTTATTTAATGGCTGTAAGGAGTGGGGGGTGTGGTTTCTGAAAATAAGAAAATAAACAATGAGAATAACAGAACAATTTTATTATTAAACCATTATATTATCTTGTAATTCCACTTTTAGCCACAGTGTAGCAGTGTACGGTCCATTATACAGACTAACAATTTCCAACTAGCAATGATATGCAAAAATAATACTGTACAAGTGCTTTACTCCAGTAAATAATAAGGATTATAGGCATGCTTATCAATTGCAAATGATTTGCAACAACTGGTAGTAAAGGCACTTGACTAAAGTGTTAATAAATTTCCATTAACTTTCGGCTGATCCTGCAAAGCTCAGTGGAAGTTTTGTCTTTTTCATAGGTCTTTTTGCGCCCACAAGTGTGTTGAGGGAGTTTGCAATGCTGTGTAGAGCCAGTTTTCAGGCAGAGGAAAACAGCTAGGGAGGTATTTTTGCATTACTTTCATGCCATCCTCGAAATATGACTGCTTTATCGAACAAAACGAATAAATAAATAATGGATTGGCAAAATAATGAACAAATAATTTGGAACTCATACACGTTTTTCTTACAAATTAATCCACTGAAAATTGCATGGAGTAATGAATTTCACAGGGCAAGTTTATTTTCTTAAAATAGAATCACGACTGTAATGAGACTTCTTTCCAACCATGTTCTGTGACTATCTGAGAGCAGAACCAGTGATGCAGGCCAACACAGACCTGTGTGTGAGAGTATGAGTCAAAACATACTCAGAAAAAAAAACTATTTGCACAGATGCTATACTAAGGAAAGGATGATGGTGTTAATTTTTTATTTATGGAGTTCATACGACGCCATGGAATTCTCTGCCTAAAAGAAATTAAAGCACTCTTATCAAACAAAATTACACAAAACAGCTAGCTTTCAAATGAATTCATTACTTACAACATTTCGTTCAAATTCTTCTCTCGCAACTGTTTGCACCAACAGTTTAAATTGTTACAACTGCATCACAGACAGTCCCTGTACGTACCACGCCAGGTACGTAGTCTGCATTTACACTCCACATAAACTACCTGAGCCCAAAATGTCCACGATGTACAGTAAGGTAACAATACAATAATATGGCACAGCAATGTGTTCAAATATGACAATAAAGGAAATACATTATTGATGCAAACTAAGCACAAATTCTGACATGCAAATACTGAAACATCATTGACCTGATCTACATTTCAAAACAGTGCAACTCAAGACTTTGAGTGAGGTGAAAAGACAAATACAGCATGACATGACGAAAATGGCAATATCAACTGGCCCTCTGTGAGTCAAAACGCACAAAAACCACTAATGCCATCTCCTTCAGCTCTCTGCCTTGGCAGTGTGTAGGTTCAAACCGGACAGGTGGGGACGGACGAGCAGCCGCGCTGCACGTGATGACCAGCCTGCGTAAATACGTGTTCCCCAGCAACGGTATTCATGTGTGCAGGGTGTGACGCGCTGCTGCTCCCTGTAGTACCGGAGCTGCCCTGCTGTCCGGTCTTCTCCGAGGGACCTGGGCAGGCACGGGATGTATCTTGGGGGACGGGGGACGAGGGCTTGGGGAGAAGACGTCTCTGCTGTGGCTCGTATGCAGATGGACTGGTGAAGCGATCTCACTCCTCTCCTCCAGGTCTATCTCGATCTGCGTCTCGTCTCTAGGGGAGAAAGAAGTTGATTCTCTGGGGTATAGACTTGCAGCCCTGGGCCGAGAACAGTCTCTCCTCTTTGGGGACGTATAGCATTGCCTTGGCCACCTCATCCAGCGTGGCCTCGTCCGGCTCCAGGCCTCGGGCTGCGTAGGCGTCGCCCGCACAGAGCTTAACATGGCGATACTCCAGCGGCAGGAAGGGCACAAAGAAGTCGATCAGGTGGCCGGACATCAGTTCACTCTGAGCAAAACCACCTGGGAAAGAAAGTCACGCAGGGAAAAAGATAAGAATCTCTCAAGCCCCATTCATTTTTTTTTGTATAGTGACATTGAAGCAGTGATAAATACACACATTTATAAAGTATTTTATCAATCTGTAGAAAGAGTATTTTATCAATATGTGCAGCTGAGATTAAAAAAACACTCCTAATGGTCAAAATTTAATGGTTGTAGCACCAATGAGAGAGTGGTTAATTTTCAAAAGTCAACAGAGTCAGGTTGAGTGATCGCTAAAGTCATTACTGATTGGTGCCCCCAGGATTTCGGGGGAACCAATCACTGGCCAGGATTCCGAAAGAAGTTTGGAGCTAGAAGTTTCCAGGACCCAGACAGCATGCAGTAACGAAGTGGATCAGCGTAAGAACTCTCGTGGGTCTAGCGTTGAGACTAGCTGTTATTATTATATAAAGTGATGAATTATTTACATGGTCAGAAGGGAAATGTAATGTTTGGGTCTGATAATGAGAAAAAATGTGATCCTTCACCTCCTAAAGCAAATAATTAAAAATGACCAAAGCGTCATTTTTTTATTATATTGCAACCCTTTATATTATATTGCAACCCTAAAGGCTCTTTAGATTCCCTGTGGATTTTGACATCCACAGGTAGAATCGGGTCTGGTGTGCATACATCAAATCAGAGGCAACTCATTTGTATAGCAACAACACAATTGAGAATCCATTCATATGTACTGCATATCCAAACAAATATGACTGCCGCACACCTTGAGACTCCATGGCTTCAGCTCGTAGCCGATGCTCTAGATCCTCCATGCCGATATCCTCACGGTTCTGACCAGAGTGCCAAAAGTCCAGCGCTACATCGTTGATTGTCGCTCCACCTATATTACTGCAGAGAGCATAGCAAGCATGGCAAAAGACACTGAGCGATGGAAAGTCTCTGCCATTTGTTGATTTCTTGGCTGTGTTTGTGAGATGGTTTGTCAGTTCAAATGGTGTGTATATGTTATGTATCAGTCGTAAATATAAATGACCCTTGGATAAATGATCTGACCTCTATCATATTACTCTCACTTAGTGTTCAAGGCAATAAATGTGTTTCTATATATGACTCAGTACATCATTCCACAGTGCAAAACTAGACATGAGTAATTGAGAACATGAAAAATCCATATAGGGTGATAATGCAGACAGAGGAAGAAACATCTGTCATTACAGATGAACTGCCAAAATATCTGGGCCAGTGGTCTTTGGTTACTGGTTTGAAGTGCCTGATTGCAAATAAAGTATGTGTGAATTTATTTGAGTTTTGAGCCAGGTCTGATGCTCTATGTCCACCGGCTGCATTACGGCTCCGTGCAGCTGCCTGAACAGAGCCACACCCATGTAATCTGCATGCGGGATCCGATCAAAATAGAACAGGTGTGTATTTTTTCTGTACCGCATGTATTCCCCATTTATTAACATGGGCGAGAGTCTGTAACAGCAGTTTTACCGGATCCGCACCGCATCCGGTGTACATTGGATTTAACAGTCGGTATGTGCCTGGAGTTTGGTCTCACCTGAGGAAGAGAAAGATGGCTCTGCGGTAGCTGACCCCGTCTACGTTGTCATAGTGATCCATGTAGGGCTTGATGGCATCGATGAGGCCTGGGTGGAGCTTCTCAGCCTCGTCGAAGATGAACAAAGTCTGAGAGCAGCGCAGCACCATGTCCCGGATCGCCTCTCTGAGCTGGCCCTGCACAGAGAGAGGGGAAGACCGCAGCGCCACAGTGAACATCACTAACATCTTCAAATATCTCAATCTCAAGACAACACAAGTGAAACAACATGCTCCATGTTGTTTCACTTGTCCATGTTTTGTTTTACATGTATTCGCTATGTTTTTTATATCTGCTTGCACACAAATTGCCCTTCTGGGACAAATAATAAACTTGAATCTTGAATCTTGAACAGTTCAATTTTAACACGACTTTTTAGACTATGTATCTTTACCTATTTCCTGAATGATCTTCAACACATTTTCTTTGTTCTATTCTTAGTCTACTCTCTGCTGCTGCAATGACCCAATTTCCCCTTAGGGATCATTAAAGTTTCATCCAATCTAATCTCGGGGACTGACATGAGAGACTGCCAAATGTAATTCTTGAGTCCACATTTGCAGATTCTGACCTTATCTGTTTGAAAAGTCCTCCTATCTACTATGTCCTGTTGGATCAGTGTGTGTAATAATATTGTGTCAATATCATTTTGAAATCCAATGCAGTGATTGTGTAAAAATCTGTTTGAGAGGACCACGCTGGTACCTGTCACCTGGTTGGACAAGTGCCTGGTTCCAGAAAGCATGCAATTATTTTCTTTATTTTTCCACCAGCAAATATACCAGTACTACTACTCACTCGTAGGATAAATGTTTGATTTGAATCACTATTCCAGCTAAGACTAAATCTGTCACGTGTGTAATTGCAAAATACTATGACAACGCAGCTCTGGCTGTATCTGATTAAGCAACAGCTGCATGCTCCAGGCATGGACAGGCCAACTCCGTGCCAAGAGGGCCGGCTTACCTTGTACGTGTCCACCAGTCTGGCATGCGGGAAGTGGAAAGGGGCGATGAACAGACGGACACACTCGCTTTTCACCCCGTCCCGGTACAAGTTATCAGCCACGATCCGGGCCACAAAGTTCTTGCCTGTGCCGGACCAGCCATGGAAGGAGAGGGTCAGAGGCTTGTTGGACTCTGGGTTGTTGATGAAACCCTGGATGGCCTTCAGAACCACCGACTGGACCAGGTGCTGCCCGTGGAGCTTCATCTGGAGGTCCCGGGACAACCCTGGGCAGACATATGACAGTCATCACACTTGACACTTCAAATTGATAATGGATATTATAATCCCTGCAATAATTTGTCATCATGCCCTGCCAACATATTTTTCACAATATTGGAATATGTGAAAGATAGTCAAAGCATGCATGGACCTTTTATGGATCAATTTGGACAATTGTACCCTGTATGGAATTTCACAGAGCTTTGCCTATGGAACAGACTGTACTACTGACTGTCTAGTCTAATATCCTATTTTTGTGTCATTTGCACAATCTTTAGGGCTTATATAAGTGTCTGCAGCAGTTGTTATACTTTATGTCACTATATCCAAGCTCCACAACACATTCCCATCCTATTCAGTATAACTGTCTCTTATTATGTTACTAGGGTTGTCAGGTGTCAGAGGGCACTCTGTCTCATGCCTTCTGGTTCTGTCCGTCACTGACAGGATTCTGGGCCAAAATATTTGACTGGTACTCTAAGGCCTACAAAATAACCCTTCAGCCGGAGGCAGAACTCGCCATCTTCGGCTGCTAGGAGACCTCTCTGGGCTTCCCCACAGCTATGCAACAGTCTCTGACACTGGGGACAACTGTTGCAAAAAAACTCATTCTGAAAGAATGGAAGTCCCCCTCTTCACCTTCTTTCCAACTGTGGTTGACGGACATGATCTCTGTTATAAGGATGGAGAGGCTATTTGGGACCTGTTTCTAGCCTACCTCGACGAGGTTAGGGGCGGTGGGTGACTTGCCCAGCTGGTTTCTGTTGGACGCCTTGCGTGGGACCCCATGCTCTCTTACAAGTATAAAGGCACCCTATATGGATGGTAGCACCACATTATAATAGCTGTTGATATATGTATGTTTTTACGTTTGTTTTTCCTTTGCTGTGTCTGAGCTTTGTTCATATACTGTATATTGTTAAAATTTGAAAGAAAAAAGTTACCATGGTTTTTGAAGGCTGAAGCCAAAACCAGTGTTTTTAGACTTAAGTCACTAATAGACGATATTTTGGTCAAATATTCAATATCTTTAAGAGCAATGTAAGACAAATCCAAGACACTCTTCTCTAATGAAAAAAAGCCTTAATTTGAGTTGCTGATGCATTGCATTGCATTGCACATGCATTCCTCAGGGTGTCAGTGCAAGATAATCTGTTATGCCAAGCAAAGAACCTTTTAAAACCTTTTTCTACAAGTGTGCCTTGGATTTGGTTGTCTTCATTAACCTTCAATTCTTAACACCCCAACTTCCAATGAGCACCTCTCTACTTCAGTGTGTTAAGAGCTACACTAAAACACGCCACCTATTCAACACTAGGGGAAAGTCTGGAATACATTAGGCTTTTACATGGTAGGCTAAATACATTCAAAACAATGTATTGAACAATTAAAATAAATAAAATGATCAAAGAGAATATAATTTCATTGTGAGTTTTACATGATGCCTTTATGTAGTTGCAGACAGGATTAACCTCGATCATATTGGCACTATACCACATGACTGGCAGACTTCTGATATTTACTAAAGGCCAATATCAAAGATGGGCAAACCGAAATATCACTCTCACCCTATACAACCTATTGCACAGATGGACTCTAACCTATGGCTGCAACTTAATGTGTGCAACGTGGCATGAATGCACCGATAGGATCCCTTTTTGCAAATATTTAGAATGACAGATCCAGGGTCCAAAATTTGCACCAGTCACCAGCAGCTGCTGGTAAAATATGCAAGTGGCTGGTAGATTTGCTTCACCCACCAGCCAAAATAAACAATGGTAATAATTTATTTTATTTTTATTCAGTTAATTTTGGACCATGCATACATCTGTTACAAGTCCCCTTGCACTGTGTCCTGTTGCTCCTATATCATGTGAAGTGTTTGTTAGTTGGCTGTCTTTGCACCACTGCCACCTTGCCAAAGTCCTGAGTTAAAGAATAAAGTGGTTATGATTTACAGTTATTTCGAGTATTTACTGCCTCACAGACTAATCAATCACACATGGACTGGGGCAATAAAGCACCACTAAAAGATACCTGTGATGTTGTTAGTTATTCTGCAGTCTCCAGACTCACAGCACTGGCCCAGGCTACAGTACCACTGGTGCAGCACACTGATGTAGTCCTGGGGAAAACCTGCCAAAACGTCCCTGGTCGGAACTGCTCACATAAACAAGACATTTCATGCACAAGTCAGTTTTATATAGTCGGCTATGAGCAATCAAGTGAAAACAAATGGTTATGATTAACAAGCACAGCACAACAATGTGAATAACAGACTAATTCTTGCGATTGATGGATTAAAAATAGATTGATAGAATAGATTGATAGTTATTTGCGTCCCAGTATTGTAACGATAACGTTATTACGATTTTATTTTATGTACGTACATGCATTAAATCAGTCGGACAACTCATCCAATGTGGATCTAAGCTGTTAGCTAACGTAACGATGTATTTCGCACGGATTGTTAACCTAGCTAATTAATACATCCCCTGAAAGGGGATAGCTATAGCCAATTAATTCCGTTCAGAATAATCTCTTACCTTGCTGGGTAGCATCATCCTGGTTTGGCTGACACTCCCCCTCCCATATATTACAATAAATATAATTAAAATAATACGAGGACGCGTTTGAAATGCTGTCGAACTGGAAGAAGTCAGCCTCGGCGGACAAAGCCCAAAGTAGAGGCGCAAACGAGAAGAGAAACATCGGTGAAGTAGCTAGTTTGAACCCGTCAGATGAATGACTGAACACCGTGTGCCGTCTGCCCATTTAAAACCTGGCTGGCTGTTGCTATCATTGCATTGCTATCCCTCCCTCCCTGGGCTGGTCACTAGGAACAAAGAGTATAATAGGACGAGCCTTATTTGCCAACAGCACTGCCACCATGTTGGCCTGAGAACGCCCCCTTGTGCCGAACAGCCCAGAACCATGACAGCCAATCAGAGGCAGAGCATGGCGGGTTAGGATCTAGACAAGTTTAATCAAGCGCTTATGCTCAACAGTAGCCTACCAAAAAAAAAAAAATCTATATTTTATTGATAGTATTCGGTTACATCACCACATGACCATCTTGGTAAGAAAATAGGTGATTGTAATCAATTAGGTGATTACAATCAAGTGACACAACCAGCCAATGAGCTGTGTGTATTGTAGCTCCATATTGGTAGGAAAATGATTTTGATTCATGGGAATACTATGAATTGGTAGCATACACTCACTACACAATCTACTGTGGTTATTTCTTCCACCTGGTCTACATTTACTACAGCAATATTGTTACTAGAGGGCAAGCATGTGTTGAATTTTCTTAAAAATTGCAGTTTACCAAGCAAAACACTAACATTACAAAGCACTATGCAAGCTACTTAGGACCAACCCAATAGACGCGTGATTTCTAACCCCACATAGGATAAGCAATAACCACGCCCTGTGGCGCCGGGATTGGCCAGGAGCAACACTGGAGGTCACGCAGCCCAGCGATTTCATGAACCAACTGAATAGACCAAATCAGCGGGATGTTTAAATTTACTTCCGGGTACCCCTGAGGTCCACACATTATAATGGCGGTGGACGGCACAAACTGACATGTTGAAGACAAAAACAGACAAAGAAGACAAAAATGGTTCGTCCGTGTTGTGTTGTTGTTTAATATCATTCATAACAACACTTTCACTAACGTTAGTGGAGACCAGACTAGCTAATTTACCTGTTGGACCAGACTAGAGTAGACTTGAAGCTAAATTAAATTGACCTGGCGTCAGTAGCTCTGTCTGTACCAGGCTCTTTCTCGCCGAGAAGAGCCTGGTGACGCGAGGTTACTCTAACGTAAAAAAACAGCGAGTTTGACAGACAAACAAACTTTATTAGCTAGCTAACACTACATAAAACAAACACAGAAGAAAGGCTAGATACGTCGGACAAGCATGTTTACCAACCGTTTAACCATTTAAATTGAAAGTAGTCGGCCGAAAACAACGAGAGGGTTTGACAGCATTTATATGACAACACGCACATTTAAACCTGCCGCCTTTCCCAAGTGGTACCCGGAAGTAAATTTGTTTACATGGTGACGTCACGGTGATTTGGTCTATAGCTCTTGAGAACGGACAGCGATGGACCCTTCTCACGGTGGCCATTTTGTGTCGTAAAGGCAGGATAAACACAGGTGCAAGTGAGGGTTTCCATCTTCCATGATTGGAAGTTGGAAACCTTAATTAGTGTTTTGCTTGCACCTGTTTATCCTGCCTTTGACACAAAATGGCACCCGTGAAAAGGGTCTATTGTCAAGACCAACCCAATTGTCAACAAGTTCACTTTAAAGAAGCAACTTTAAATGATGTACACCACAAGAATCAGCTTCAGTATTTTTATTGGCACAATATTGCAAGTTACTTTTTCAGTTTGCCCATTTTTAGTGAAGGTCCCACTTCAGCTCCTTCACAGCCAGATGAGATGGATGACCTGGCCATGGTGTACAGGTAGCTGCAGCAGCACACCTTGACTGTGTCATTGATTTTACGGGGAGGGGAACAAAAACAAAAAAACTTGGAACTTGAAAAGTGCTGCTGAAATACAAAGTTCTCGAGGGGCTGCCGAGTCATGTTTCTGCAGGTGCAGTCCACTCTTGACCCGCCTGTCAGCAGGAAATCTGATTTCTTCCATTTTTTTCCTCTCATGTAGCCGTGTTGCCAGACCGGATGAAAAAGGGTCAAGTTGCATTTCAAACAGTTCTTCAGTCCAGATATCCCCGCCACAGCTTCCAGGCCGCCATCCAAAAAAGGACAGGATCTTTGAGAGAAAGTGAAAGAACAACTCACAACACTGCATTACTTAATCCACTGGTTCAACTTTATTTCAAGGGCCAATAGATTAGTTCTGCAGATACATTTGATAAAGGGATTTGTCCTTCTGAGATGTCTCAGCCATACATGGGGAAAGTCAAACGCTTCATAGGCCTTGCACACAACACCCTTGAAGGACTGCTGGGGGGGGGGGCTTGTTCAGAGACCCCTGATCTACACAACCTCAGATTAATGGAACGGTAAGGAGTATAATCAAGAGATCTCATTTGGCAGAATCATTTCTTCACAGGTTGTTTCAAAAACTGCAAAACATGTTTTCAAACCAAACAATACTCACTTAGGATAAGCAGGTCTCATCAGTGCACCGTGTCCTCATCAAAGTACAGGCAGCTTTTGGAGGAAAGAGGAAAAACTACTTTAGGGAATCATTTATATATATATATATATATAAAAAAAAGTTGCATTAGTCATACAACCTCAGACAAAATGGAACGGTATGGGTATAATCAGAGTAATCATTTGGCAGAATCTTTTCATCACAGGTCGATTTAAAAAAGGCAGCAAAGTCCAGAAGCCCATTAGGGCAAGTTTGTGGACTAGCTTCATCTCAAGTTGAGGACATGCTTACCAAGATTATGCTTCACCTCCAGCTGTCAACTAGCCCGATAGACAAGACTGTCAACTCGTTACTCATTTCAACCCGTTTGGACACTCAATGCCCAAGCAGGGCCTCCACGTCATTTTCCTCCTGTCCTGTCCGCTGGCACAGATCTCAAACTCCTCCTCATCCCCATCCATCTCTGCTAAGAGAAAGTAAATTAGCACTACTTCCAAACTGGCACAGATCTCAAACTCCTCATCATCCCCATCCATCTCTGCTAAGACAAAAGTAAATTAGCACTACTTCCAAACTGGTCAGAATGAGATGTTTAATGGTCAGAATGAGATGAGGTTTTACTAGGTTGCTCAGTATAAGATTATGTCCACATTGATATTCAGGTCAGACATTTGGAAAACATCATTGAACCCATTCATGCCATGTATGTGGTATTAGTCATGCAGTCTCACTTTAGACAATCCCATCTTTCAGTCCATGACTTCCAAACCAAGTTGTCACACCTGAAGAGACAGACGGATATGAGAACACTGATGCACAGAGCGCATCAAGATGAGTAGAGTACTGACCAGCTCAGTTAGAGCTAATAGACTCCATGGTTTACTTGTCAGTCTTTACTCATCATCATCACACAGGCCAGACTACAGAGATCTAGAAGGCGTACAACACCAACTGAGATCCCTACTACTGTACATGAGCTGCTCTTCAGACCCAGATGTGGCTGTGATGGAGGGATATTTGTAGTGCTAGTATCAGGGAAAGAATGTTTGGCATTGACAAGCTTTAGCATTAAATTCTTATGGTAAAGATATATATTTGAGAAAACAAATAGGATAGCATAGAAACGTGTTGCAGAATATTTGAGAGCTTGATGATGAAACCGAGTTTCATTGTTCTTCGCTTTGGAAACTATTTAAAAATCTGATCTTCAGCCCCACCAAGACATCTGGATCTGAGGTGCTCATGGGAGTTGGCCATGTTTATACACACCACGTTTCTGGAGGCATCTTGTGCATGCGACTCATCATGGAAGTCCACTCCTGAAAAAAACAAACCTAAACTTCAGTTTGACCTTATGTCCCCAAGAATTTACAGTTTACACCAGCTAGACTGTTCAGATCAGAATAAATGACTTATTTCCTCAACTGGATCAGCGACCTGATTCAAACTCATCACATCTGATTGTCATTGATGCATAATGGCATTATCAGGGACATGGATACCTACCCATATCAACTGTATTGTGATCTATTCAGTCCATGCTTTGAACACATTGGAATCCTGTATGGGGGGGAAGTAGATGTCAGGATGGAGAAATTAATCATGAACCAACTGTAGCATTCAAGTTGATACATCAGCTAGGAGCGAAAGACAAAATCTCGATATTCTTCATGGTTTATCTGTTGAACTATGCACTCATCATTGTATCAAGTATTTAATAAAAAACCTTACGGTGCAAAAATCTCACCGGTAAGGATTGTGTGATTCTCCACCAGGAAGTTGTACACATCTGAGAGGAGAAAAAATGTATTCAGTTTCCATGTTTTAAATACTGAAGGGCCAAAGGGCACTTTAGGTCGATACATCAGCTAGGAGCGAAAGACAAATTCTTCTTCTTCTTCATGGATTATCTGCTGAACTATGCGATCATCATTGTATCAAGTGTCATGAAAACCTGGCACTCAACATCTTCACTCACCTTCACTTTGCGTTCTTTTGTCCTAGTCAGCCATCTGCGTTTCTGAAATTGGGATGAAGAAAATAAAAATTTTAACAAAAATAAATAAATACAAGTGGCCTGACAAGCTGTTGAAGCCGACACATCAGCTAGGAGCGAAAGACAAAATCTCAATATTCGTCATGGGTTATCTGTTGAACTATGGGATCATCATAATATCGGGCTTTTTTATAGGTTAAAGCATCTTAGCACAAAGTTGCATCTCACCTGCAACTGATCCAAGAACATGGAGACAATCTGTAAATTAATGTCAAAGCATTAATTTAAGCCAGACAATGTGTAAATTGGCAAACATTTTGTAGTTTGCACTGTATCAGCATAAAGTTATCTTTCATTATTTTTCAGAGAGATTCCCATTGTTTTTTTTAAACAAGATCATCATTAACAGTGTGAATGTGAATATTGAACAAATAATTCCAGGCCATTACCTGTTCTGGATGTTGCAGTTAATGGTCGATGCAAGCAATTTCAGGGCATCTGTAGAAATGACAAAAAAACATGAGAAACCAAAGCAAGGCTGTGGAACAAAAGAAAGCCCTTATTGTAGACAGGGTTCCCACACCTTCGAATTTTAGTTAACACCGGATACTATTCTCCCATGCAGTCAGAAAGGTTGGCGTTTCCTCAATTTAACTCAGATGTCCCTACCAACATTTATTTCATCATTAATGCATGGGATAACCTGCAAAGCAATTGACACATGTGGTTGAAAATGACTGGATTAGCTTGTGGCTAACTATTCGTTGGCCTCCCAGTCATGGATTATCGGGTTGAACTATGTGATAGTCATATCTGGCTGGATTATCGGTTGAACTATGTGATAGTCATATCTGGCTTGCTTTTTTATATATATATATATTAAAGCATCTTAGCACAAAGTTGCATCTCACCTGCAACTGATCCAAGAACATGGAGACAATCTGTAAGTTAATGTCAAAGCATTAATTTAAGCCAGACAATGTGTAAATTGGCAAACAGTTTGTAGTTTGCACTGTATCAGCAGCATAAAGTCATCTTTCATTATTTTTCAGAGAGATTCCCATTGTTTTTTAAACAAGATCATCATTAACAGTGTAAATGTGATTGTGTATATTGAACAAATAATTCCAGGCCATTACCTGTTCTGGATGTTGCAGTTAATGGTCGATGCAAGCAACTTCAGGGCATCTGTAGAAATGACAAAAAACATGAGAAACCAAAGCAAGGCTGTGGAACAAAGGAAAGCCCTTATTGTAGTCAGGGTTCCCACACCTTCTCAAACATCACATTCCAATGACTTAAGGCCAAATTCCTCAAATTCGAGGACACAACAGTTTTAGAAATTGATCTAAGGTTAATTGCCATTAAAACAGAATTTTTATAATGAAAACTAGCAGAAGCTCAGACAATTAACAAGAGGCTTGAATGTGTGAGCACTTCTCAATTGGGCCATTAGTTGCAATTGCAAATGACAGAATCCCGACTGCAACTTAGAAAAAAGTTCTCACTTGTTGAGTTGAATGCGGGGCGAAATTTGACAGAGGCGGCCCCTTCTTAATTCTCTATGCAGGAAACTCATAAATTGACTTTCAATGATCCATGTCCCATTTTCAAAAATCAATGCCTCGATTTTTACTTTTCAAATTTACAAACATTCAAGGACCCATGGGAACCCTGTGTAGTGCTTTCTTACAGGCATTCAGGAAGGAGTCTTCACAATTCTGCAGTTTATTACCTGGAGACCAGACAGCAGTGCACTGGCAGGAAGCCATCACCAACTGCTAAGGAAAAAACAATACATTAGTTAAGGCATTTCTAGTCATTTAACTTGAGGACTTCTTAAGTGATCTGTGCCTCAGAATGGATGCAATGGTGGTTGCAGTTTCGTCATTCAGTCTTGTCAAGAGTAGCAAATAGGGTCATCAGCAGCACAGGCATCAAGGGGAATGTCACCCATAAAAAAATGCTATTCCTTTGCCCCAGGACTGTTCATCCAATAGTAGGAAGATGCACCATTCTTTCGTAAAGCTATAAATTGCTTCATTGAGAATTAACATCGTGTGGCTCACTAAGTCAGCCCCTTATTTTACATCCTAGTGACGTCACATTCAAGAGACCGGTCTGATTTCTATCTGTAGGATAGATGGTGCAAGTTCAGACTGTCCTGGAACAGAGAAATGACACCTAAATTCTTTAAATGGCAATATTCCCCTATAAGGAAAACTAAGACATGACTTGTCTTACCTCAGTCAGTCTTAGGTCTTCCATTGTTTTTCTGCTTCTCAGATGCCTGTTGAGAAACAGTATTTAGTACCGCGATACTTTATTTAAAGTGCTTATTTGGGAACAAGGAAGCCTCAGAGTTTAATTGTTCAGAAATCACTTCTGTCCACTACTCTTATACATGAATCATCATAGACTTTAAGTCCAATGGAACATGGATTCATATGTAAATGATGCTGCTTACCAATCAGGATTTGTGATGACTTCAGACTTGGCACCAGTAAGTTCAACCTGTTGAGGTGAAACACTTCAGTCATGCAGCTCTTACACATCACTCAACTGAAATCATAGCCTGGGTAAACCCAGCCTCCACGTGACCTCTATGTGCCATCTATGTGCTTATCGTGCATTCCTTTATAACCTTTATAACCGGGGACTGGTAATCTTACGACTTCAAAGGTCATGAGCTGGGACGGTGACGTCACCGAGCTGATATTTCCCATTCCAAACTCGTAGGAGCCTCAGCAGCCCTGACCTCAAAAATCCAAGATGGCTGCACAACAACAGTAGTTATAATCATAGTAATATTGTTTAGCAGTTCTGTTTTGTCTGTGTATCATTAAATCAGCTGTACACACAGCACTGCCTAACATGTGTGGACATGAGGCTGCAGTGTTTGTATGCACAAAATGCAGCGAAATGCCATGTTGTCAATTGATATTGCTAACAATGGCTAGCGACTGGATCTGACCAATGAACATTGAACTTCCCAGCTCAAGTTTCCTGCAAATGGAATGCTAACAAAACGGATGTAGTCATTTAGCCTCCACATCCCAGTTATTTTGCGATAAAGGAACGCACTATTTGTCTTTACGACTGAGAGCACAGAGGTCAGCTACTGAAATCATGCATGGAAGAAAAAAAAACCATGACAAAAATGGGGAGGTGGAGCTTTACTCAATACGTATTTGTTAGCAGCCTCAGTGGAAAAGTCTCAGAAATCACTTCTGTCCACTACTCTTATAATGAAACATCATCAGCTGAAGTAAAAAATAATAGTCGGTGTCCTCACCAATTGTTGAAATCCAGCTTGACTTTGGGAGATCCCAGCAGGCCTAAAAACAAGATGAACAATATAACTAGTTAAATATCATTTTCCTTCCAATTGAGTGTTTTAGTTAACACCGGATACTATTCTCCCATGCGGTCAGAAAGGTTGGCGTTTCCTCAATTTAACTCAGATGTCCCTACCAACATTTATTTCATCATTAATGCACGGGATAACCTGCAAAGCAATTGACACGTGGTTGAAAATGACTGGATTAGCTTGTGGCTAACGGTATTCGTTAGCCTCCCAGCCTGTGCTGGGCGACACGCGGTGTCACGTGGCAGGCCAGGCCTGCTGCTACCAACAGAACGAGTCTTTCAAAGCGAAAAGGCAAACATTTAAAACGCCGCAGCAGTAAAAGCACAGCGGAGTAAACATGTTAACCTCAAGACAAAAACAAAGTTAACAGCTGAATAGCGCTAGCCGGCCTACAAGAAGGTTTGCAACCGGTGTTAGCACAGCGTAGTTACCTGCGACACAAATCCGAGGAGAGTGAGAGTGAGGAAAGGGTGGAAGTTCTTTATATAGGAGATGCCGCACAGGCTTATGGGAAAAAAGGACAACTAGCGCCCCTGTTGGTTGCATGCAAAACCTCCTTTGGTTGCTGATTCACAAACCCAAAGGCAGTTGTGTGAATCTAGAAACAGAATTGCAACGCACATTTTGTTGGTAAAGTTTTTTTTTCCAATGAGACAGACAAGATGACTATCCTCCCATAGATTGCTCTCTCTGCTAAAAACCTTCATCATCATCATCATCATCATCAGTATATAAATGGGAGCTGGGGCTCTGTGTCTCTGTCTGTCCCACTGAAGACATCATCAGTGATGTCATAAACTCACAGTGATGATGTCATAAATTGTGACATCATCAGTGATGTCGGAGGCATTGTGACATCATCAGTGATGCACACATACACACACACACACAAGAGACAGACACACACAGATGACATCAGTCTTGAGGCTCACGAGAGAGACTGAGGGAGAGGGAGAGAGAAGTGGGAGACTGAGGGAGAGGAAGGGAGACATTGTGGCGCGCAAATAGGGCAGGCAAGGCCACACAGCAGCTGAGCTGCGGGCAAGGCCGCGCAGCCAAGCTGAAAATTCGAGCTGCAGGGCCAGCTTGGCGAGCTGCATGACGAGTGAGGTCGCGCAGCGGCCAAGCCTAGGAATCGAGCACGCGTAGCATGTGAGATGCCTAGTTCAACCAAATTATAGATTAGTACTAATCACTTGTCAACAGGGGACCATATTAATGGGCCATATTAAATCAGTAGGCTACTATTTTAACATCGTAGCCTCTCTATGACTGATTCTTCTGCAGAAAGGACATCACATCATAAATTCAGTGATGATGCATTGTGACATCATCAGTGACGCACACAAACACACGTGTGCGCGCACACACTCACACAGAGAGGAGAGGGAGGGAGAGAGAGAGAGGGAGACATTGTGCACGCAATAGGGCAGGCAAAGCCACACAGTATCCGCGAATGCGAGCTGCAGGGCCAGCTTGGCAAGCTGCAGGACGGGTGAGGCCAAGCGTGCGTAGTGCGCGATATGCCTAGATCAACCAAATTATAGATCAGTACTAATCACTTGTCAACAGTATGGACCATATTAAATCAGCAGGCTACTATTTTAACATAGCCTCTCTGACTGATTCTTCTTCTGAAAGGACATCACAAAAACTCAGGAATAAACTCATGGAGATTTAATATTATGCATCAATAAACAGGAGAGTCTGATACAATCAATGGTTATGATCAGAATGAAATAAAAAATACACTTGTTTTGATTGCGCTCTATTAAGCGATACGGAGTGATACCGAAATGTATGGCAAGGCCTCAATTCAATATAATTTACAAAGACATAACATGGAGAAAAAAGTAAAATGGCTTTGAGATTTTTATAACCTCTGCAAATTTCAACTGGCTTAATCCCAAAGAGTTATCTACTTTTAGAGGATGAAATTGAACTGTTGCAGCGGAGTACAATGAGCATGTTGAGATTTTCACCAAAGGTTTTCATTGGGTGTGCATGCAGCACCAGTAATATGCATCTTTATCAATCCTTTCAATCGTTTAAATCTAGCAACTTAATTTTTATATCGTCCAAATATCAGGAGAGGCAATGAATACATCTTTATTTAATTAACAAGTCAAAGTTAACAGGATGCTGAAGTGAGTTCAGCACAGTGCTGTGAAATCTCATTCATTGGGCATCAGGTGAAAATGTCAACATTTCCTTGTGGTTACTAATTCCAAATATCTCTGCATTAAGATTTAACCTAAGTAGATGTGAACGAGAGAATGAACAATAGATGGTTTAAACAGGCAGAGGTGTACAGTAGGATAAATATCACCCTCTATGTGTTTCTTATATTGAAAAACATTATAGGACACAGGCTAACATGGCAGCAGACTGGACCGACAAAACATAATTTGGACTCTAGCAGCACTCTACGAAACAGCAGCTGCGTCTCCAAAGTACGCCCATGTCTCCTCGCCTGAGTCGCCTCCTCGCTCCTCGCCCCTTTACAGCACTACTGTGAACCTAAGCTGAGAGACGAGGACGGACGAAAAGGGACAAAAGGAAGACTTTGTAGACTCACACTCCTAGCCTTACGTGCTAGCCATCAGATGATCCAGAAAGACAAAAATAAGTTAACAATCATTTTGTTCATAAATGCCTTCGGGTGAAACATTTCCAGACAATTATAATTGTTGTCCTCTTGCCCAGAAGGACCCTGTCCAGATGAAAGCCCCTTCAGCCTTCTGCCAACTGTTTGGTCATCCTATCCTTTTGAGAGACAATGTGAAACCATCTCTAAATTGCATAAATACATCCATCACTACTCTCCCAAAGTGTTTCGAGGCTTTGGGGTATTCAGGGCTTGCCTCTGGACAGCAGCTTGGACACAAAGACGATGGTGAGTGATCAAACAGGTGGCAGAGGCAAAGACAAAACTTGAAGCAAGAACAGAACGTCAAATGGGAAAATGGAATGATTCCTAAAGATGTGAAGCCATCAAGTTCATATCCTCAAATATTTTAAACTATTGCCAGAATGAACAAAATAAACAAAACAAAAAAGAGCAATGAAAATAAAAAAGAATATATATATATATCTATATATCCATCATATGTATATATCTATATATAAACAGTTGTAACTAGTTGTAGGCAAGCCGAGTTTCTCCCCTGCCCCTCTGTGCCTCTTCTGTTTCACTGGTGTAAGGCTGCCAGACGTTTGGAGGGGACAGCAGCTTCCTTTCCTCAGTCACCAGATTCCCTGAGATGTAGAGCGCTGCTTTGTTTGATCTGAACACCATCACCTCCCCTCCAAAAAACTACAGATCTGATCTGAACACCATCACCTCCCCTCCAAAAAAACCTCCATATCTGTAGGAAACAAGAGAGGAGAGCTGCTCGGGTCTCCCGCGGCGCTGCTGAAGGGTGCAACGGTGAAGTCTGAGTGGAGAGACGAGACGCATCTCCGACTCCGCTCCGCACTGCTCAGTCTCATGGAGGCGGTTGGAGGGGTGGCGGTGGGAGTGAGGCCGGCCAAATAAGTGGGAGGGGGCTTTACTATTTTTCATTTCACATCTTAGATGTTTTTTCCATTGATTTCATTCAATTCAATATTGTTTTACTGTCAAAATGCAAAGCTGTGTACATATTCAATCATCAGTCAGTCATTCCAAGGCTTGGATAAGAAGTGGTTTTGCAAAAGAGTTCTTATGAAGACTCTGTGTTGTGTGTGCATGTATTTTTTATTTGCGTGTGTGTGTGTGTGTATCAGAGTGTGTCATCTTCTCAGTGCCTCTGTGATTCTATTCTCTTTAATAGAGGCTCGTCGTAGACCCAGCACTCGCCGTCCTCATGGAACAGCTGGAGAAACACACAGGCAGTAACGGTTACTTCCTACAATCCAAGAGCACCACATCAAATTATTCTTATACTTGTTAACAAATGCATTCAAACTGATCCTACAATAAAACTACAGCAGCATCTAATGTTGCTAACATGATATCTAGTCTCCATCTCTGCCTACTACTGAAATAGATGGTTTGGATCTGTCCGATTTCAGCTTCTGTATTTGACCATCAACACATCGTTTTACCTTCATACTCTTTATTTTGAATTTAAATGAGAGTGATAATGAGCATTGAGTGAAGATTGTATTTTTTCTTCTTCGTTTTTGTAATATCTGCTCTTGTACCCCCACTCATGTACATATTGTATATATATATATTGATTTGATTGCACTTGCAACGTTATGATTGTCTTTTAGTTATCTTTCCTACTTCTTTATCTCTGTATATTGACCTGACCGCTACGCCGCATACAGACACTAAGGCCATGTTCACATTACAGGCAAATCCGATTTGCTGCTAAAGTCATTAATCATCATTATCTTGATTGGTTTCCCAAATCTGATTTGGGAGTGTGTCCGCACTGCCACAAATCTGATTTGGGCAAGTGTTCAAGTCGGATCTGTGTGTCCAGACACAATGAGCCAACATACAATGTTTCTGGCAGTGTTTGCATGTCTGCTCTCTGCTCTTCAAGTCCCCGTCCCCTGCAAAACACACTCTCAAATCTGATTTGGGTGATCAGCGTGTCCACACTGAAGTCACATCAGTCGAAAGCACATTGGAAACTACCTCCATATGTGGTTTGGGACAAGTGACACAAATCAAACTTGGAGTGTCCAGACTCATAAAACCAATCTGGATAGAACCATTAATAGGTCATTAAAGTTCACAAATCAGATTTGGCCTCCTAGTCTGAACATGGCCTGCGACAAATTCATTGTATGTAACTTGCATGCTGTGGCAATAAAAGTGATTCTGTTACTTATGGAGCTCATTGTATATTATCATCATCATGCAGTGTATCTTGTTTTCTGGCCTCACCCTGGTCTCCCACTGCTGCTCATTCTCTTTCCTCTCTCGGGCTTCGGCTCTCTGCTTCTCCTCCAGCCGGTGTTTGGCTTCTGTCGCCGACTCAATGTCCTTCAGCTTCAGGTTCAGCGTCACGTCTCGCCACAGTCTGATGGGTCATCAGTTTAAAGTCAGATACACAAACGGAGAGATTCCTTTCGGGGAACGTGGGCCTGTGCACTAGAGAAAACTTCCACAAATCCAGTCACTAGATTGTTTGTGAAATGAACCATGTGGCAGAATCAGCGGGGTGGCGTTTGGCTTCAGATTAAATTCAGAGGGACTCCAGAGTACCATTCTGTGATATGTTAGTATTTTTTATTGCATTCAATTTGTTAGCACATTTAAAATACTTGTACACAAATGTAGGGGAGAGTTGACAATCCCAAAATTGGCTTATAGTGTAAATTTCACAGTATTAACATTATAAAAAGACTTCTGGTCATCTAAACCATTGGTTCTCAAACTTTTTCACATCATGGACCCCTAAACTGACACAAATTAGACCACGGACCCTCATTTGATAAGCCTTTATCCCAGGGTCCCCCAGTTTTTTGCTTTTAGATTTGATTACAGAAAGTGTATGAATCCGATGGCCAAAATAGTCATAGTCTGTCATTGTGTTACTTATGATTAGTCTGGTAAACCAGCCGGTCACGTGAACTCACATTTCATTTGGTTCTTCGAGACCGTCTGGCCTCAAGCCTTGGGAGGGTGTTAAGCAGAAGCTGCAAAGCGGAAGAACCAATCAGCGACTGCGCTCAGTGCCCTGTGATTGACAGTGCAAGTTGGCCAATCAGGAACGCCACTAGCACTGCACTAACAAAACAATAATGGCCTTCTTGCCTGATCGTCTCGAGTTTAAACAGCCATAAAGTGCAGTTATTGCAGAAATAGGGTTGGAATTGGGGGGTTAGATCACCAAATGATTCCCGAGCGCGGCACTGCTGGTGCTCACTGCTCCCCCAGGGGATGGGTCAAATGCGGAGAACAAATTTCGCACACTCAGGTGTGTGACAATCGTTGTGACTTTACCTTTACCTTTAAATAGACTCAATAACATAAATTAAACAAGTACAGGAGTATCCCCGCAACCGCGGAGTTTCTTGGCTGAAAATATGTTTTTGCCGTTCTCACGAGTGGATTTGGGTTTGGCTGAAGGAGTTGTCTGTCAAGGCAAGTACACCCGCCCAACCTCCACCCACTGCGAAACACTGGGTGAAGCCTTAAGGCCAGACGGGAACGAAGAACGAAATGAAATGCGAGTTCACGTGACTGACTGGTTTACCAGGCTATCTTATCATGGAATTATAGTGAAAATAAATTATCGCCCTTTTTGCTGGGGACCCCCTGAGGGTCCCCGGAACCCACTTTGAGAACCACTGATCTAAACAGAAGGGGAGACACAAGTTGCAGATAGACAAATATGAATAGGATAGTAGAATGAATGAGATTCTAGTGGAGTCAACAATTGGTCAATATTTGTATTGCCGGATAAAGTGAGCTTTCACACTCCTATGGGTATGAGTTACCAAGAGAGGATTTTATTTCTCACCTGCGGGACTCCCACTCCAGCTGCTCTTCCAGCTTCCTAACCTTCTTCTTAATGAGGCCCATCTTCTTTGTGTCTATGAACAGGGTGTTCTCCTGCAGGTAAAACAACAACAACAAAAAAACAGCATTTACGCACAACATTTAGCAAACACTTTTTCCTGCAGCAGCCAATGCACTGTGTATTGAATGTCTACATTTTATTCTGGTTCAACCAAGTGAATAATCATTACAAATTAGCGCTTAGTGAGGATGCTTCGATTTCGATATGTGCTAAAAGCAAAACAAAACCAAATGAAAATCCAGCTAGTCAATTTAAAACTGAACTCACTCCAGATGACCACTTGGCATACATCACTCCATTCCACTCCCCTTCAATGGAGCAGAAAGACTTCTTTTCATTAGGTGGGCTGCAAAAAGAGACAGAAAAAAAATGAATCGGGGTGAGCAAAGTAACAAAGGATGAGCACCAAGCTCCTCCTTTGTTCCGTCGGACACAGCAGTGACTGTTTCCTTTTGAATCATTCAAAGTCTACAACTTGAATAATGATGTACAGTACGTAATCATCCTTTTCTCCTCTTACAAAATCTCAGCGGTGATCCTGTGCTTCTTGCCTCCGTAGAACGGCTTGGTGTGGAACACGATGTTGGCACTGTAGCCCGACTTGGAGCAGGAGATGCTGCACTCCCCGCCCAGCTCCACCCACGGCACCGTCAGGATGGACCTGCACAGAGATGCTCAGGTTCTCACTCAAGGATTTCACGATGACAAGATAAGACGACTACAGCGATGAAAGACAAGCGGGGATGCAAAAAACACATACCTGCCATATCCGTTAGGGAAGGTGAGGATGTAATGTTCGTCATGCTCCAAACACGACACGCAGCCTAGATCACAACCAGTAGATCATTATTAGAAAAACCATGCAGTTGTGACTAATGGACTGTGTAAAGATGTACAGATCCTTTCCAAAAAAATTGAATATCATGGAAATAACATGGATAACAGTGGGCTTCAGCGGATTGTCAAGCAAAGACTATTAAAAAATTTGGCGGAGATTCAGAGGGAGTGGACTGAGGCTGAAGTCAGTCATAACTGAGAAGTAACTGCTGATTTTCTTCACACTATTCTAAGTTCTTGAAATACTGTATTGGCGGTTTTCTGGAGCTATAGGCCAAAATTATGAAAAATGAAACAAATAAAGGCTAGAAATATTTCACTTTGTGTGTAATGAATCTATGAAAGTTTCACTTTTTGAAAGGAATTATGGAAAAAAACTAATTTGTTTTGATATTCAAATTTTTTGGAAAGGATCTGTATATTGTGAGGCTGCGCTTTAGCGTACCTTGGCCAATATTGTGGACGCCTATAGACATCCCTAGGAACTTGGACTTCGTCCAGATGTGAGCGTTGAATTGGATCTGCTTACTTAAACACTCTGCATAGAATGCAGAAACTAGAGAAGGAAGAGAAGGAATGACGATGAGTTGGTAAAAAAAAAAGATGTCAACTTCTCAGCGATCGTCCAGAAAATCAAATAAACAAGCAACCTCAAGCATTACATCATCAGCTGGTATCTGAAAAACGCAGTCAAATGATTTCTGAAAAGACGGTTTCACTGGAATTCTGTTGCTAGGGAACAATTTGGAAACTTGCGTATTTCCTGTCAGCTATACTTACTTATTGAAGACATATTAACAAAGATAATGACAAAATACCCAAGAAATTAATTCCTACTCGTTACATTCAATAAATAAATACATAAATAGATTATTAGAATTAGAAAAAATATATATATTATTGAATCAGTGTCTGCTTCCCCTCCATCCATGATGCCCTTGGCCCTCTCCATGTCCAAAAGTGACTCCACTCCTGTCTAACCCGCCCAGCTGCTGCTACAACATAGAGGTGGTGAGGCACTCACTGGGTGGGTGGTGAGAGACCTGCTCTGCTACAAAACACACACTGTGGGGTGACGACCATGGCACTGGACCTTCTGAGACCGTCTCCTGGCAGGGCTGAAGAGAGGAAGGGGGATGGAGGTGGCAGCACCAAGAGATTAGATGAGGGCTAAATGTTTCCATGTTGCAATACTACAGCATGTGCATGTGTTCCATCATTATAATGGAGATGAATACAATATTATTTGAGCCATGTGGAGAAAGGGCCAACGGTTCCCAAAGAGGCAAAATACTAGAAAAATACACAAGAGGAACCACTTCTAATGCAAACAGATATTTGTTCAATCTAACGGATGCAAAGATACAACCACACGTTTACACGCAGTTTAATATTAGCAACTGTTCGCTTGAATAAAAGACGACAACGGTCCTGACCGTTTCAGCCACAGCGTCCTGCCGCCTGGCCGTGTTTGGGGAAGGCTCCTCTGCCTCGGTGGGCAGGTCCCAGTGGCAGTAGAAGACTTCTCCCAGGATGGGGTTGTAGGGCTTCTTGGCCACGGAGCCTTTCCTCCCCGCGTGGAACGCCGACAGGTACCACTTGACCATCTGAACCATGCGCTCCCGTGGCTCCGGCTGCTCAGCGATGCTAGTGGAAGTCATACGAATGAGTCAGTATTTTGACCTTTCAGTATCCTAGCATATGAATAGACGTGGGTTAAATGCTAGCTGCAAATGATCTCTAGGGGTTTGTTTTAAACAGTGTATTTATTTCTAATGTTATTTTTTGGGGTATTTAGCATTCTAAGCATGCATATAGTTCAGATTCAATCAGGAGACATTGCAATGAATAAGAGAGTCGTTTAAATAGTACCTGACGAATAAGTCGGGATGTGCAAAGAAGTCTGCATACATTTCTAACAATGACCTCCTTTCTAGGATGAAGGTAGGGAGGACCACCTGTAGACAGACACATCATGATTGTGAGGGTTGTTCACACAGAGACTGCTCACACAGATGCACTTAGGAAGAGGGAGGACAGCAACAGCGAGAGAGACAGAGTTATAAAAGAACTCACAAAGGTGTCTTCTTCAGAGACTCTGAAGAAGACACCTTTGTGTCGAAACGTCACTCTTTCTTTGTTTGCACCTATTAAATTGCCTAACTTTGACCGTGTGCTGCTCCAGATCTCCTTTTTCGCTTGTGTTAACTCAGTCCCCCTGTCTGAGAGGCACCGGTCTGGCGTGATTTGTCAGCTGAAGTGTGGATATTCTCTCTGTGTTCTACTGAATATCAGCAGCACTCATGGAATGCTTCTCTTGTCCAATCAAATTGCTCGGAACTAACTGTTGTACTGTATAAGCTGGTACATTGGTCAGGAGCCTTTACCTTAGTGAGGTCCATGCCCAGCCGGACCTGGGACAGCAGATGCATGATAACGCTCTTGTGCTCCTCCACCGACCCCCCCTCACCGTCATCGTCACGCTCGTCATGGCTATCAAAGCGGTCTGAAAACAGCAGCAGACAGCACATCTCATGATGACTGTAACAACACGCTCACACCTACCTTTCCATGTGTTAAACATTACTTTTCACTGTACCTCTGACTCTGATACGCTTTTCCTTCTGTGCTTTACTGTAGCTAAACTATGACGGTGGTGCAGCATCAATGGCACACCTTTTAATGAGAACTGTGTGGTGTGATGATCACTCGACAACTCCTACTGCTTCAGCAGAAGATGGCTCCAAATTACACGTATTTGTTACAGTTATCAAAAAAGCAAAGTAACAGTTGGGGGGGGGCAGTGTCTGTGTGTGTGTGTGTGTGTGTGTGTGTGTGTGTGTGTGTGTGTGTGTGTGTGTGTGTGTGCGCGCGTGTGTGTGTCTTACCTGCATCAGTGGTGCCGTTGGACATGCAGGAGTTGAGGGACTCGTTGGTGTCAGGTCGCGCCGTGTCTTCATCGCCGAGGGGCAAAGCTGCTGCAGGCCCTGAGGGGCTGGGAAGCAGAACGAGAGAGAAGGGAAGAGGAGGCAGGAAGCAAGAGGGACACGGACAAAATAAATATTTATATATAGTAATTTTGTTGCAAGCTTGTCATGGACTAGAGGAGCTTATCCTGCTTGTTTGTTTGTTTTTACTCGCTCTATGCAGCGGTTTCCCCACTGGAGGCGCTAGACACTAATTACAGAGTGTTGCTTTCAAGCTTGGAAGCAACAGATTGACTCTATGCGGCGTTGCAGGGATGCAGTGTGTGAGTGAGGTGCTGCTGTAGTAACTCTTTAAATATAGCATCGCCCTACGATGCTGCACTCATTGCAGTACAGCAGGGAGATTATGCTGTACTCACTCTATGCAGTATTACAGGGAGGTGATCCTGCTCTGTGCAGTATAAGGGGCCGTGTCGACAGTGTTTTTGAGAAGCCAGCGCCTTTCTGCAATTCATTCTCTATGGTAAGGACGCGCTAGGAGGAGCGCTCCTCTTTCAAGGATCGCACCTGGCGTTTAAGCGCTCTTGGCGGCTAGTGTTTTTTGGCGGAGCGCTCTGGGCGTCTCAAGCTGAAAAAAGTTGAACAAAGTTGATCTGGCTTTCATGTTTACAGTGCGAACAATCAACAACAAACAGATGAATCTAGCTGGCTACCGTCCGTGTGACCGTTGCGTCCTGACCCGTTCTGCGCGGGACAGCAGGAGGGAAAAAACAAAGCAAAAAAAATGCTCCGTGCGCTGTGGTCTCACTGGTCTGTGCACGTTGGAAGCGCTCTGGGCATGATTTCCAAAGCATTCTAACGTGAAAAACATGTTCCCAGTGGACACAGCCGCTTATACCTCCTTCTTTTTTTAATATCAAAATTACCGCTTATATGCAGGGTTTTCAAATGCAGGTAAACAGCGTGTGCTAAAGGCTAAAAATAGCCACTGACACTTTCACATGGCCTCCCAAGCCGTTTACAGCTGCTCCCCCAGTGCGGACGTTTCAGTGGAGGAACTGACTGTCACCAGGCTGCAGGCCACCTAAACCAACCAACATTGTCTCCAATACATATGGTCACGGCCGGATAAACAGTTCATCAATATAATCAATGTATAGAAATTAAAACTACCTTTCTGGAACACACTACAGTAATGTTATTGGGCTGTGTCAAGACAGCGGCCAGACTAACAACGGAAATACTGCAATTTACTTTCAGAATAAAAGCATTCAAATTCTCACCTTTGGAGGGGGAAAAGGTATTTCAAGGAACGAAACGGCAAACCTTGTATCAAAATACTCATTGTGATGTTAAGATTACATATGGAGTGAAACTGTGACTGTTAAGCATGACTCAAAAATTAATATTAAGTTATAATACGAGGAATCAGCATGACGTCACGACACCGCAAATCCACCGGAAGCGCGACAGTTAACTACGGTAGTATGAGTTGTGCCAAACAAACATTGCTTATATTTTGACATACTGAGTGAGAGCAGAAGTAGCTCAAGACTCTGATGTATAATATATGCATGTCATGTTAAAGTTGTGTGAACTGTGGCAGTTTTTAAAATGTAAACAACATAGCCAGGGCTAGAGAGACATTCAAGGCTGGCTCCATAGGGTCCCATTGCAGTTTCCCCTGTGAAACGCGGGTTTGTTTACCAAAATGCTGCTCGGCTGATCCCTCGTATACGGGTTTTTACTTTGAAAGCCCTAAAGCGGAAGACCTACTTTTATATTCTGGCTGACTTGACGCTCGTGCACTAGCCTAAATGGTTGATGTCTGTCTGAAACACAGGAAACTCGTCTCATCCTACTTGTACTGTAACGTTAATGCATGCTTATTCTGTCAGATGGGTTCCCATTGGACACAATGTCAAGACAAATGAAAGTAATTAACAATTAAGAATGTCGAATTTCAGCCTGTGGGAAGCACTGATGTCCATTCTCAAGGGGTGAAAAATCGCGTTTCCAGTGTGCTATTCATATCAGAGCTGATCCGATAAGAAGCCATGTCTACTGGAAAGTCATTGAACCGGCTATCACTAACGGTAGTTTGTGGATACAGTGTTTCCCACAGGATTTTGCGAATTTGTGGTGGGGGACCGCAGACCCCCTAGGGGGGTGCGGGGGCATGCCCCCCCGCGAGATTTTTTTAAACATTTTAAAGTAAAATGCATGAATTTGATGTACTTTGAGAAAGCTTAAGAGCAAAATTAAAAGGCTAGATCTATGAAGAACATGTCATCATTACTGTGCTGTGGGTTTACAATGACAAACTAAATTTCTCCCTAAAGGTCAGGGATACTCAACTTGCTTTGCCACTTTCGTGAAATGATAGAAGGCGAGGGGCCAGTTAATAAACAAACAATATACATTTTTCTGTAGCGGATTGTAGGTTTTTGGGGTGTCAGCCGGAGTTTAGGCTGACAGTGTTGTGCACACCGGATAGTTAGTTAGGTTAAGTTAGTTGGGTTAAGTACATACATAAGTGCCTGGGTAGCGAGCAGATGGCGGTATTTGACAATTTAGCAGCTAAATCATAGATTATTGAAAGATATTCCATATTCCAGACTGAAAAGCTATAACAGAAGTATTGGCCAGAATGACATGAACATTTATTGGACACTTATTCAGCGGATATCTTGCATGTTGCGTTCAGGTGCACTGTAAAAAAAAAAAAAAAAAAAAAATTTTTTTTTTTTTTTTTGGTCAACATCTTATTGTGGCGGTCCAAATATTATTGTGGCGGCCCGCCACAAATTCCTTTATGTATGGGAAACACTGGGATATTAGTGGGGTTTTGCGACAATTTGGGGGCTTTACAGGGAGGTATGCTCAGGCATACCTCAACACTATGCAGTGTTTGGGGGGAGGTATGCTCAGGGTGTACTCACTCTATGCAGTGTTTGGGGGGAGGTATGCTCAGGGTGTACTCACTCTATGCGGGAGCGTACCTATGTTCCCCGGGTCCTATGTTCCCCGTTTTTGTGGGACCGGGGAACATAGAACCCTTTCTATGAAAAAGGGTCCTATGTTCCCCGCTTTTCCCAAATATGTTCCCCGCTATGTTCCCTGGTCCGAAAATAAGTCTGAAGTTTATTGCACAGGCCATGAGAACTGATTTGAAAAATACTCTTTCCATAAGGACACTGTGAAACGTGCCTTGCAGACAGCGGGAGCAGACTCGTTCCCTTATTTAGGCTACTAGGACTAGTTGAGTGAATAAAGTGGATTCGCTCAGTAGCAGCATCTCACCTACTCCTCATCTATTACGTGCCAGCGCCCAGCATACGTGTTTATTCTACCAGACAAACAATGGCTGCAAATGGCTGTATTATTTGAGCCACCTGTAACCTAGTAGGCTATTGCCCTGGCTGCCTGTGCGCTCCCGCATTGATTTTAAATTAGCCCTCACTGTTTTTAAAGCACTTAACGGCACGGCCCCATACCTCTCCGTCTCCGAGCTTCTGCACCACCACACCCCCTCCAGATCCCTTAGATCAGCAGAACTTTTCTTTAAAAAAAATTTAAAGTTATAATTTACTGCGGTCAAAAAAACGTTTTCTCCTGCAGCGCAGGGAGAGACAAAAGATCCAGACACCTGAGTCGGGCGGACATTAAATCATATGTTACCCTGCTGCAAGTAAACATTATTATTCTAAGAAATTGTATTTTTCTCCTCTTAGCCTACATCTGTTAATGCTTGTAAGCCCCGCTGTTGCGGGCATGTAGGCTATGTTAAAGCATACAATGTCAAGCTTTATTGGGTTTAAAGGCCCGCTCATGTGCTCCGCCCCATAGAGGCATGTCGTAATAGGGATGAAGGCGCAGACAACACTCACATAATATTTAAAAAAGGCCTGGTAATCCCCGAGACAGAACTAAAAAATGATGGTGGGAAAAAAAATGACCTAGTCGGCAGGCCCTTTCCAAATGTTACGGAGTGTTGTCTTTTGATTGAATCACGCGATCATATGAGGTAGGCTGTTTTTGGCATTTCGGGAGACACATCATAGCGGGGAACATAGGACCCTATTTGGGAAAAGCGGGGAACATAGGACCCTTTTTCATAGAAAGGGTTCTATGTTCCCCGGTCCCACAAAAACGGGGAACATAGGACCCGGGGAACATAGGGATGACCCCCTCTATGCAGGGTTTGGGGGGAGGTATGCTCAGGGTGTACTCACTCTATGCAGTGTTTGGGGGAAGTGTTGCTCTGGTAGAACTCATCGGCGTCGTAGAACTCGTCTTCGCTGGACGAATAAGAGAAGTCCGGCACCGAGTGGGAGGGGATGGGGATGTGGAGCGGGGAGGCGACGCCACTGCTGGGGCCCGACGGACCGCTCCCTGACAGAGACAGAAGCCGGGTTTCCATTCAGTCAAGTCAAGTTCATTTGTATAGCCCTAATTCACAAGCGTGTCTCAGAGGGCTTTACAAAGAATATGGCTAGCTAAGCGAAGCGCTATTAATATACAGGATTGAACAATCTTGTATTACAGAGAGAGATGGGGGGGAGAGGCAGGGGAGGGTGGGAGAGAATGGGGGGAGAAGGGAGAGAGGGCAGCGAAAAAAGTGTGAGAACGTGGGGAGGGAGTGGGAGAAGAGAGAGAGCAGAACAGTTTATACTGTGGCTGGGCGATGCGGTTGAAATCAATCATTTCAAATTCAGGTTTTGCAGAAATTCTAAGCGAACTTTTGAAAAGTCAACAATCTTACAATTCTAATCAGGTGCGTTTCCATTCACGGCTGTTAAGCAAATAAGCAAGTTGTGTGTGGGACATGGCGAGAGCTTTCCAATGGTTACTTGCCATAGGAGAAGTAATAATTAGTATGTCAAGTAAGCTGGTGGCCGTATTCCTTTCTTTCTGGTGGTGATGAGTAAATATAAAAATATTATATTCCCAATATCACATGAGAAATGCCCATTCTGCGACACTTGCCATATATCTGGGAAATGAGACACACAAAACAGTTCTGGTCACCGTGCAAAAGGCATTTTAGTGACGGAGAGCCTTTGGGTCCAACACTTTAGAGGATCCAGAACAACATTTGATCTGCTGCAGGATTATCGGGCCATTTGTTGGGCAGGTCGGGGGTGCTGGTTCTGCCGGCAGAACGCATCGCAACAGACCGGACAAGCTGCCAGCTGTGCACACAGGTCTCCAGCTGATCACTTATTCGGAGAAGGTGTTTCCATCTCCCATTTTGCTTTTTTTTTTGCTTTTCTGAAATTGAGGAAGTATTTTCAAATTTTGCCATTTCCATCAATCTTTTCTAATCCTTCAAAATGTGCATAAGAACCAGTGCATGGAAACGCACCTAGGAGGAGGAGGGGGATAAAATATGAACAGTGCACGGGTAACACTGTAACAGTAACAGTGTACTGATGCACAATTTCTGCAATTGAGCAAATTCAGCACATTGGGCTTCCGTATGCACACAGTAAGAGCGTCATAGTGAAACAACTCAAATGGAGCACTCTGGTTTGTGAGGGTGCAGTCTAGCAGCCTCCTCTCATACAGTAACATTAAGTCATCTTTAACATGGCGATGGGCTCCTCTGCAGTGCATATTGACAGTCCCCCTCCCCCCCCCTCCTCCTTAGTGCCCAGCACAGCACTTTCATACTGCTGCCTCAGCAGAGAGACAAACACACAGGAAGCAGGAAGCCCAGCCTTTCCTTGCGTTTTTACTCGGCTGTTCTAATCTACTTTGTTTTTATGGACACTGCACGCCGGGCTGGAGGAGTACTATGGAAATTAAGTTATTATGATGACTTTTCTTCTTACTGCGAGGTTTATATTTCCCTAGCTTCATGTGGTTTGCAAATAAGAATATTTAACAATGAGTACTGACATGCTGACAAGGATGCACACACTAAAACCACATATTTGTCTTTGTAATACAAGTACCACATTTTGCACAAACCCAAAGGAGGTCAAGAGAATGATGTATTGGCTGCAGTACCTGTGCGCCAAATCAGGAAATGACTACACTCAATAATTAATTAATTAAATTTTGATTTAATTTTTTCTGATTTCTTTCCCCATTTTCTCGCCAAATGGACTTGGCCAATCCCCCCCCCCCCCCCGGTCGCTCCACCCTCTGCCGATCTGGGGAGAGCCGAGACTAGCACCATGCTTCCTCCGACACATGCGCAGTTGCCAGCTGCTTCTTTTCACCTGACAGGGGGAGCTTCACCGGACCGGATGGGATGGATCACAATGGGAGGATCACGCTATTAGCTACTAGTTTTCCTCGCTTCCACCCCGATCAGCGCGTCCCGACCGACCAGAGGAGGCACTACGACCAGGACACATATCCCCAATCCGGCTTCCCACCCGCAGACACCAGCCAATCGTGCCTGTATGGACGCCCGACCAAGCCGGAGATAACACGGGGATGCGAAACCTGCGACCCTCGTGTTGGTAGGCAGGGAATCTACCGCTCCACTACCTGGATGCCCATACACTCCATATAGTATTGATGTTAAAATCAGTGCAGTGCTAGGATATGATTTTCCGCTGGAGTGAAGTGATCTTTCACCTGTGCTGTTGGGCGTCGGAGTCTGCAGACTGCCCATCACCGTGACGACGGGACCCACAGGTAGCGTGGAGGGTCGTTGGTCTGATTTACACACCTGAGAACCGTCTGCGGAGGGAAAAGGGGAGCAAACAGTCAGCACCAAGCCAAGAGTTAACAGTCTGAAACCCTGCAAACTGAGCTGACTCACAGAGTGAGAGCACGAGCTCCATCAAGCTCAGCCTGAGACAATGAAAGTTAATGACGGATATTAGATGCCGCAGACAGAGGCCAGGACTGAATGGGATTACACAGTCCATTAAGAAACTGACCGAAATTAGATTGGCCTACTTTGCTGTGCTAATTTTCGATCACATTTTAAAATAAGGTCATAGTCGGTTGACAAAAACAGACTTTAAATGTAGTCAGATTTTAGTCATGACCTGTCGTTAATTTTACTGAATTCTTCCACTGACTAAAATAGTTTAATATAATTACATTATAAAGTTTCCCCGAAAATAAATCCATTTCAATAGCTCATCCTTAGAATAGGAGTAGTGTAGATTACACAGCTTCTGTTTATGAACTCTATACTAAACTAAAATGTCATTTTTATATGAGAATCATCTAAACAAGATGGGAACTTTACCTGGATGAATATAATTTACCGGTACTTTCCCACACACAGAAAGATCATTTCTCAAAACCCTGAACAGAAAAAAAAATCCAAGCACAGATACTGAGGATATAATTCATCACATCTTCTTTTAACTTTGTCATGTTTTCATCAATGCCAGAATGAAATACAATTATTTCATAAATATTGTCATGGAATGGAATATTTAGTTGTCATAGTCTTCGTTGATAAAATAGCAGAAAGCCTTCGTCAACAAGCATTTCTGTCAATTTTTTGACCCCTACATTGTGAGTGGATACATGTGAGTGAGTAGCATATTTTGGGAGAGAAATATGGAGAAAAAGGTGGCGTCCTCAATAGGCGTTCAACACCTGTGACATCACTTGTTGCTGGAAGTTGTGCTGGGGGCGGGGCTGACACAGGGATGCAAAGTCATGGATAGTGGAAAAAGATGACAGATACCAGGGGGCAGACATAAAACCACTCAGAAATCTCCAACCTGCACCATGCTCTTTAAGATGTGAACACCAGGGGGAGCTGTTGTTACTTTTAAGTAGACATGCTGTATAAATCATTTGGAACCTTTCTGCATGATGGCGAGTCTCTGAAACTATTCAAGGATGTCAACATATCTAGCTAGCAAATACAAAAGGCTTGTCTCTTGTACATAGCTGCTACTTCAAGCTGTGTAAAAGACAGGGTACCACTACCCACACGTTTTCACTGATGAAACTTCACAACTTCTCCATGACCTCTTTCAAATTTCCATGACCAATAGAAACAATCAACTACACTAACTTTAAGCATTTGTTTGTGTTTCACTTTGGACTTTTTCCTCCAACAGCTCTAGACTGTTCTAGAGCCAGACAGTTTTTTGTCACATCCGATGAAATACCAAGAAAACAAATCAATCAATTTTATATTTATATATAGCGCCAAATCATAACAAGAGTTATCTCAAGGTGCTTTACAAATCGAGCAGGTAAAAGACCAGGCTCCACGAATACAAATTCTTGACTTCTCCTAAACATATCTCCCTATCATAATTTTTTCATAACTTATGCAGACCTGGAAAACACAATTTTGATAGTCTACATCTTTTCCCAGCAGAGTTGGAACCCTGAACAAAGACAGTAAGCAGGCAGACAGACAGACAAACAGACAGACAGACAGGCAGGTGTTCGGTACCTGTGGGAAGTGTGGTCTGTGTTGGCATGGTTGTGTCGACTATAGGATTGTCCAGAGGAGGCTGGTAGATCCCATCCACTGGGTTGATGGTGCTCTGGAGGGGAACACAAACGAAAACAACCATTGCCATCAACACCACAAATACCAGCCTCACAGGTCACATCTGACACCTATCTGCAACAGTAAGACCCCCATGCCACTGCCTGCCTACCGACCGACCAATCCAAAATGCAAGGGGCTAAAACCAGCATTGGAAATAAAGAAAAAGGAAAGAAAAAAATGGAAAAAAGAAAGAAACCCTAACCAGTTAAGCTTTAATCACAATCTATATTATATAGATCGTATATTATATTGTCTGCAGTAATGAATGAAATCACGTTTTAGTTTTGAACATCCAGGAGGTGTGGACAGCTTAATTTAATGGTAAATAAATAAAATGAAGTGACCCAGGGCGCCTATAAGCTGACCACAATGACATATCGTGCACTTAACCCTTTTCCTTTAATATCCAAGCTAAGTGTCTCTGTAAGCTTTCATCCTAGATTATGGCACTAAGGATAGTTACATCAGAGCTTGTGTGCTGGTACACATCTGCTTAATGTTGGAACTGAGCAACGGCTAGAACACTGTAATAAAATATGCACAACCTGGCCTGAGTCGATCAATTGCTTTCACTCTATTTCCTGGAAAGAGTGGGATTACCAGATCCCATTAATCGAATCAATACGGAGCAGGCTACAAAGCTGGGAACCTTGAAGGCAGGCAAGTAGCTTTATATGAGAACTCAGAGCGCCTCCTGAACTCCCACCAACCTTCCAGTTGGAACAGAGTTAATTAACTCCACTGGGCCGCAGACTAAATCTGTAACAGGTTTGGTCTCTGAGGCGCTCGGATTTCTCCCGTGGGGAAGAGACGCGCTCATCTGCTGTGGCCTGCCCTCATCGACGCTTCTTTAACATCACATGCATGTGTGTGTACACACACACACACACACACACACACACACACAGCAGCTTGTTGCCTCGGTGTAACGGGGTCACTGGCGCCATTGACCCAGCTGACTGGAACTCGGTCAACAATAAGTGCTAAATAAAAACCATATTGACCCCTATTCCATAACAACTCCCTAACTACCCCCTCCATACCTGCTCCACCATCCCCGATCCCCACCCTCCCCACCCGGGGGCTCTTGGAAGCGCCGTCGATCTGAAAGTGTCAGATGGACTTACTGTAGACCTACGTCAATATGATGTGACCAACCGGTAGTTATTTTTTTCGACCTGATTTACACAGATGTTTTTTTTCAGTCATCTGACATCAACAGGGATACACAAGGGACAGTGAGGGAGTAAAAAGCCAAGGGGAGAGCCTCCACCTGTGCCCCCGACACCGGGCTGGAAGGAGGAGGACGGCCTACAGGGAAAGACCAAGGTTAGATTGGAAAATCAGCAAAGCGGCAAAAGGGCCTCCACAATCCCAGGATGCAAAATGTTGAGCATGTTGCACGAAAGATGAGGACCCAGAGAGGAAGAAGAGCAGTGATGTATGATTGTTTTTCCCAAATGGAAAAGCTCCCTCTAATACTATTCTACAAACTTTACAAAGCAGCAGGACAGTTTTCTGGAGAGAGATGTCGCCCGGCCAGGTGGTGGGACGGAATAAAATATCGCACTTCCAATAAAGGAGTGACGCGGCAATTTGATCGAGGGCTCGGTACTCGTCTCCGCGTCCAGGAAACTGCCACTACCGTGTCGCCACACAGTCGACAGGAAACTGCCACTACAGTGTCCCCACACGCAGTCAACACAAATTATGACCAAAGTGTGTTCAGAGGCGGAAAAGGGCATGCAATGGATAGCGGTGTGCGACCTCAGCTCAGAGGATGATTTAGGAGAAAACCTCTTTCCGTTTGCCATCCTGTCCTCTCTTCTCTCTCATCTTCCACCCCCCCCCCCCCTCTCCTTCCTGCCTCTCCTCCTCCCCCCTCTCCTCCTCCTCCTCCTCCTCCTCCTCCTCCTCCTGACACTTTTTGCCTGGTCCACGTGCTGAAAGTAAGGCAATGGCTCCTAAATTTAGCCAATTACTAGGATATTGCTCTGTCATGGTGGGACCAGAGAGAGCGGCCTCGCAAGCAGGCGATGAATGAGAAGCAGGGGAGGAATGCAGCCGGGCAGAGAGAGAGAGAGAGAGAGAGAGAGAGAGAGAGAGAGAGAGAGAGAGAGAGAGAGAGGCTTACAGCTGAAGACGGCTTCAAGCAATGGCTAACGATCAATATATTGATTTGAATGTGTGCATGTATTATTAATGCAGCAGTTATCTAGAGCAACAGAGTGGGCCTGCCCTACACCAATTACTGCACATCAATTATTTGGGACAAACAAAACAAAGAGCTAATTTCTGGTGGGCTTGATTTAAGCGAGTGTTGCACAATGATGCAGTTTTAAGGTAGCGGTAATTCCCTCATCCTTCAAAGTCAGTCAAACTTGCTCCTAGCATTTCAAGCATTACCTTTAAAGCTGCAGTTGTTGCCAGTTTTATACAACAACAACATCAATGGAATTAACCATAGCAAACGTAGAGTAGAACCGGAACCCTCGTTTGTGTGCTGTGATTGGCTAGTTACATTCTAGCTAACCCTGATTGGTTGTTTTTGTTCAGACCACCTCGACCAAAATTATTAGGGATGCACGATATATCGGCAATCATATCGGTATCGGCCGATGTTAGTCATTTTTTAACATATCGGCATCGGTCCGATGTTACAATGTTAATATCGGTTATCGGTATCCGTCAACATTTTCACATTGAGAGCAAACAATGTGGTAAATCTATGATTTATGAGCTTTTCCAAATGTTTTGGAAATAAAGAAATGTATTACTTTTTCAAATTCACAGTGTGAATGTGTTTTTCAGTATGTACAACATTTGATTATCATAGACACTTGTTTTTATACAGATCATATCGACATCGGTAAATATCGGTATCAGCCAAAATTTTCATATCGGTGCATCCCTAAAAATTATAATGCGATAATATTGTCTACTGCAGGCTTTTAGGGCTATCAACCAAAGTCTATTAGCCTGGGAGCCTGACGAATCCAGGAGCTCATGTTTATTTTGCAATTGTGCATTTCCAAATGGGTCTGGCGATGGCTAGAAGTCTATAGTTCATCAGTTCATTCGCTGTTCGATTTCCAGTGTCGGCCCTGCCGGCAACGTGACGCTTACGCAATCCAAACATTGAATGATTGTAAAGCTGCCAAGATATGTTATGTTGAGCACAAAGCCTATATGGCATAAAAAGCACACATGCCGTTTAATGTGAGCATGTAGCTTATAGCTCCCTATTAATACTCCATCATACTTGTGCCTGTGAGATTAAGTCTGCTGTAAGAGAGGTGCAGGCCCCTAAGCTGCCCTGACCCTGGGTCTGCTGTAAGAGCAGCACAGGCCCCTGAGCTGCCCTGATCCTGGGTCTGCTGTAAGAGCAGCACAGGCCCCTAAGCTGCCCTGACCCTGGGTCTGCTGTAAGAGCAGCACAGGCCCCTGAGCTGCCCTGATCCTGGGTCTGCTGTAAGAGCAGCACAGGCCCCTGAGCTGCCCTGATCCTGGGTCTGCTGTAAGAGCAGCACAGGCCCCTGAGCTGCCCTGACCCTGGGTCTGCTGTAAGAGCGGCGCAGGCCCTTGAGCTGGCCTGACCCTGGGTCTGCTGTAAGAGAGGTGCAGGCCCCTGAGCTGCCCTGACCCTGGGTCTGCTGTAAGAGCGGCGCAGGCCCTTGAGCTGCCCTGACCCTGGGTCTGCTGTAAGAGCAGCACAGGCCCCTGAGCTGGCCTGACCCTGGGTCTGCTGTAAGAGAGGCGCAGGCCCCATAGCTGGCCTGACCCTGGGTCTGCTGTAAGAGCGGCGCAGGCCCCTGAGCTGGCCTGACCCTGGGTCTGCTGTAAGAGCGGCGCAGGCCCCTGAGCTGCCCTGACCCTGGGTCTGCTGTAAGAGCGGCACAGGGTCCTGAGCTGCCTTGACCCTGGGTCTGCTGTAAGAGCGGCGCAGGCCCCTGAGCTGCCCTGACCCTGGGACTGCTGTAAGAGCGGCCCTGACCCTGGGTCTGCTGTAAGAGCGGCACAGGCCCCTGAGCTGCCCTGACCCTGGGTCTGCTGTAAGAGCGGCCCTGACCCTGGGTCTGCTGTAAGAGCGGCGCAGGCCCTTGAGCTGCCCTGACCCTGGGTCTGCTGTAAGAGCGGCCCTGACCCTGGGTCTGCTGTAAGAGCAGCACAGGCCCTTGAGCTGGCCTGACCCTGGGTCTGCTGTAAGAGCGGCACAGGCCCCTGAGCTGCCCTGACCCTGGGTCTGCTGTAAGAGCGGCCCTGACCCTGGGTCTGCTGTAAGAGCAGCACAGGCCCCTGAGCTGCCCTGACCCTGGGTCTGCTGTAAGAGCGGCCCTGACCCTGGGTCTGCTGTAAGAGCAGCACAGGCCCCTGAGCTGCCCTGACCCTGGGTCTGCTGTAAGAGCGGCCCTGACCCTGGGTCTGCTGTAAGAGCGGCACAGGCCCTTGAGCTGGCCTGACCCTGTGGGCTTCTTGCTTTAAAGTGTGGAGCCAGTAAACCGCTCTCTGGCCGGGATGGGTCAATAAGCAGGCAAAGTACACAGGGATAAGTCGATGGGAGAATTAGTTGACTGTAATTAGTGGGGGCCGGCTAAGTGAACTGTAACACCCTCTCATATACAGGCAGGCAGGCAGGCAGGCACGCACACACACACACACACACACACACACACACACACACACACACGCATGCACACAAAATCTGCAACGATATGAATTTTTGCTAACCAACATTGCACATATTCTGTGCCTTGATGAAGGACAAAACAGTTCCCACCCATTGATAGAGGAATTTCAGAAATGAGTAGAAAGCAGAAATTGTTGAGTTTAAACAGAGGGATAAGAGGTGGCAGACAAGAGGGGAATTTGAGACAGAGCTTATCTCCAAATTAGCCAGCAAATGCATGCACTAAAAGACTTATCTCGTTTTCTACAATGTAGAGTAAATTAAGTGGAAAATAAGGTTAGGAGTTTGTTTGATTTAAATTTTTGTCATGGACAGAGAATGTCAAACTTACTATAAGTCCGTTTGCGTGTTGCTGTTCGTTACTTTGGTCCTTAAAATTTTGAGAAGACAACGTTAGACTACTTGCGTAGGAAGGTTCAACTGTCATTTAAAAAAAAAGCTAACAGAAAATGAAAAAAAAGAAGCAGCATCCTGAACATCAGTAGATCCAACCCATCCTGCTCATCACATGGAACTTCATAATATTCCCACATGCAGTAATCCTTTCATCACATGGTCAAATCCATCACTTCTGGCCCCCTGTCATACAGGCACCGTAGAATAATACTAACATGGCAACTTCTAGATTAATTTGCCTGTTTCTCGAGTCTCATCCGTACGAAACTGAGTCGTGAGTTTTTAGAAAAGTGCCAAATGTCTCACAACTACTGTACATGAAGCAGAAACGCTTGCTCCACTTCCTCTCAGAGGGGTGAGAATGGAACATGTGATGAAATGAGCACTGGGCTACACCCTCATCAACCACCAACCCAACCCTGTTAGTGCCATGGGGAACTAGGTTAGAGACACACACAAAGTAACGCACAGTGCCAACTGAGGAAAACTGACATGATGCCACGGCAAACTACACAGAGGTGAATGAAAGATGCGTCGATAATGTGTTTACCTTGGCAATTTGCAGCAATACAATACAGTGTTTGATGGACTCTACCATACTCTGAAAGAGAAAGAGAGATTGAAATACAATACATAAACAAAGGAAGGACAAAGGAAAGAAAGCAAAGGAAATAGCTTGACGTTGACTTACACAAGTAGTCTCTTTCAAATTTTCAATTTTCTGAAAAAGACAAAACAGATTGACAAATCAAATTACATGGCTTAGGATTCAATTTGAAGTTTGACTTTGTATGCACCTGAGAGTTCACCTGAGATGGATTCGCCCAGGTGAACTGCTGACTAGTGTCCTCTAGAGCAGTGGTTCCCAACCACCGGGCCACGGACCGGTACCGGGCCGCAACGCATTTGGTACCGGGCCGCGAGCCCGGTCCAAAACAAATCAAAATCAAAATCAAAATAAACATTTTTTTTTTACAAACATTTTTTTATAAACTACAAACATAAATAAACGTCAACTTGAAACTATGTTTCAACTACCACACAGCCTATATAATATTATAGCCTATGTTTTTTTGTTTTTTTTATTAAAATTGACAACCGGTCCGCGACTTTTTTTTTCCATCTACCGGTCCGCGGCACAAAAAAGATTGGGGACCCCTGCTCTAGTCTAGAAAGAGAGTGGCGTCAGCGGAGGACCAAAATGCGAGACTCATTAGCCAATGAACAGCCAGGAAAGGGTCTCCCGCTACTTTTGCATGCTAAAATAAAGCTGATAATGTACAATTTGATTCAAGAAAAAAAAACTTTCTAAGTACAACACAAACTGTCCATTTTGCTGCAACTCGACAGTGCTGCTTAATCCAGGACCTTACTTCCTGGAACTCTTGAGAGTAAAAAAACGGTCCATTGGAGTGAATGGAGATGTCGCAACTCTTCTTACACGGCTCTGCTGCTGACCTACGGGGTCGTGTAAAAAAGCGTGTGAAGTGATGTCACTCAACTGGAAATGATGTCACGCAATTGTTCGACTGATGTCATCAGGCAGTTGTCATGTCATCAGTGATGTCACTCGAGCAATTGTCTTCTTCTTTAGTTAAAATAGTTTAAGTGGTGTCTGTATATCTGCACCGCTTACTTCATCAGCACCAGGGTGTGATTTTCTTCTTCTTGTTTGTGATTTATGACAATATAATTGATGAATGTCATGATTGTGGTTTTGCCTTTTTCCATAGAGGTGCAGGACTAATATATTGAGTAAGAAATGAGCCCACAGTGAGTAAACTGAGTAAGTCATGTGACAGGAGCAACAACAAAAAAAGAAGAAAAACAGCCAGAAACTGTTTGGTGTTCAGATTAAGATCTGCGGTCTCTGTTGACACTTTTAAAAAGCAGCTAAAGACTCATCTGTTCAGTCTGGTCTTTTTGTCTCTGCTCGTGTCTGTAATTCTGTGTGTTTTTATGTGCTTTGTTTTTATGCTTTCTCGTTTCTTTGTTTGTTTTTACTGTTTCATGGTCTTATGTTAGCTGTTCTGCTCTGGCAAAGCACAATGTGACTTTGCTCTGTAAAAAGGTGCAATAAACCTTTCTCACAATGGAAATCTACCAGGTATTTTCCACTTAAAGAGACTAATCTCAGGGAGGAAGTGAATCATCCAGCTGCTGGGACAAAACAAAAGGCCACTGACACAACCGGGGCCTGAAACTGAAGTGATGCTGTATAGAAGACACAGGTCTGCATTGCTGGACCCATATGTTGACCTGAAAACCTCGAAAACAAGAAGTGCAACGCTTATGCTGTGTGAAACTCCGTTTCCCCTCCGATCGATACAGTGCATTAAAACACATGCGTCCAATAACTCAATCGCAGTTACAGTCATCGTGTCTTAAGATAATAGTTTAAAACAGATGTGTATATCAACCATACTTGACATCGTGAAAGTGCCGTTTTGAGCCTATGGTCTAATCGTGTGAGACCGTCTCTGATCTGGTGTCTGTCACTTCGCTGCTGTTGTTAACCAAACATGGCTGGAATGATAGTAAATGCAAAATTGCGGGGAGCAAAATGTTACTTTTCGGTAGGATTACCCGCAATAGAGGTTCCAAAAACGTCAGATACGATAACGATCTATGTGGACTGAAAGCATTATTTCCTTACGCAATGGAATAAACGGTTCTGTGTTAGATTAGTTATCAGACCATTCTCAACCATTTTCTCAGTAAAAACAAAACGACGCATAGAAATATGTGAGAAATGAAATATCTCAACCCAACGTTTTGAAACCTTTCCAATGCCTTAAAACCATGATAAAACATGGCAGTCATATCTGCACCATGGTGACATCAGCCCGCCTTCCTTGCCGCTCTGATGACGGCGAGCGCAGGAACAGGGGACCGGAGAGCTGGATACTCTTGGACAGAGCAGCACTGTTGGTACTCACCCTGCGTGATTCATCCTCTTTGCAGTCCTTGATCTTCTCATCAAAGAGCTGTGCGAGAGCGAGAGAACAAACGGGGGGGAGAGGGGGAGATATGGAATATGAGCTGAGAGGAGCATGCCGTCAAATGAAGGTCTCAAACGATCAGAAGGTGAATCTATTCAGGTGTTGTGTGGCTTGAGGTGGCGAGTAGTGAGCTATTCTCACTGAGGAAGTAGACACTAGTATTCACTTTGCCGTTCTGACAGTGTGCTCGGGAGAGACTTAATATGGGACATCTGTTTTGTAAAGCAGCATCATGCATCAGATACTTATTTTATACACTACATACAATCATACAATACATTTCTGCTTTAGTGAGTGGACAGTGGAAATGGACAGGAAATTCCCGATTCGATACAACCACAATATGATAGATAATATTATATAATAAACTAGAAATAACCACATCGTGGTTGTATGCCTCCGCAAACGAGTCAAGATGCAGTCTTCATCCATGTCTGTCCAGGCTCATAGTGGTGTGGCCATTCAGCCTTATGGCACCTTAGGCAATGTTTGGGGGTACCTCAACAACACCGCTAATCGTTTTTAAAATATCCTACCCCTAACCCTAAACCACACACATCCCCTCAGCCACTCCCCCCTACTCAGACCCAGTCTCTCTACGACCTTCCTATCCCCCTAGCTATGGCCCCATTCTCCTCGCCCCACGCCCCCTCCCACCACCCACATCCCCCTAGCCACCCCTCAAATCCCCGACTCTCTACGACCGCCCTATCCCTGCTACGGCCCATTTTCCCTAGCCCCGCCCAAGTCCCTTACTGATCACGCCCCCTCCCACCACCCACACCCCCCTAGCTAGTGTCCTCTAGAGAGAGAGAGTGGCGTCAGCGGAGGACCAAAATGTGAGACTCATTAGCCAATGAACAGCCAGGAATGGGTCTCGTGCTACTTTTGCATGCTAAGATAAAGCTGATAATGTACAATTTGATTCAAGAAAAAAAAAACTTTCAAAGTACATCACAAACTGTCCATTTTGCTGCAACTCAACAGTGCTGCTTAATCCAGGACCTTACTTCCTGGAACTCTTGAGAGTAAAAAACTGGTCCATTGGAGTGAATGGAGATGTCGCAACTCTTCTTACATGGCTCTGCCCCTAGCCATTCCCTCTACACACCCCTTGAATCCAGACTCTCTACGACCTTCCTATCCTTAGCTATGGCCCCTTTTACCTAGCCCCGCCCCTTCTTTGATGGAACGGACGGACGTGGGGTCACAGTGACCTTGAACTTTGACCACCAAAATCGAATCAGTTCATTCTTGAGTACAAGTGGATGTTTGAGCCAAATTTGAAGTGAAACGTTGACTGTAGGCGGGACCAGAGCGGGACCATAGACTCGGAGTAATTTGATTGGACAACAGGCCACTAGAGAGGCGGGCATGACGTTTTGAGGAGTTTGATTGGACCGTTGAAAAGCGGGGTGCGTCAGAAGAAAACCAAAAGAAATATGGAGGACTACTCATTCATCTCCCCCGTTATAGGAGCAGGCAGGCGCAGCCTTTGAGCTGCCGGAGGCGGAGTCGAGCGAGAGGACAGGAGTGAGGTCGTACATGTTTGAGCCTTTGCCCCCACATAAAAATGGTAGCTAGTTAACGTTAGCTCTTTGTCAGCACCGCACAGTTGCCGGAAAAGGCAGAATTTCAGATTGATTGTCAGCTGCTGGATGTCATGATATATTATTGGTTGAAATTGGTTAGTACATGCTGACGTAAGCACACTGTCGATTTGTTTTACAAGAAGAAACATGTTTGAATTTCAATATAAAAATCCAAAGAAATTGAATTGTGATGATTTTTCTTGGCATACTGTACAAAGTTAAATAGGTGCACTCTATGACCAGTGATGTGATCTACAAGTCATTGTTCATTTCAGCTTGACTTTAAACGACAACAAAGGCTGACAGTCTGTGCAGAGTTATATTTCTTTCTGAGCCACTAATCTTTCTAGTAATAACACTGGCTTGCTAAAATGTAAACAATTTAATAGTCTCACTCCAAAGCACAAAATAATATCTTTTGGATGGAGAGATTGTGAAATTGTGATGGGCAGGGCAAGCCATCTAATTTGTGATTACTACAGGAGAATAAAATGTAGCTAATACCACAATTCGCTTTTCTTCCATTTCAGTCTGAATATCCGATTCTTAAAGTTTTCATAAATGTCACTGATCTGTATGGAAATCTTTCCTTAAGATGGACCATGTGTAACGTCCAGCACCATAACCAAATACCCCAAGTGAGTAGTGGATATTGTACATTTCTCATACATACATATACATTTACACATACCGTATACATACATACTGTATATACAGTATGAAACCTTGAAATATTCCTTAAAAAGCTTAAAAATTCCAGATGAAAGTGTGTGTATCTATCTACAGAGCATCTTACCTTTAGCTGGTCGATCAGGATCTGTAGGTAGGCGTCAGCTTCGGCTAGCTTCTTGTCAAAGTCTTGGACACTCGGGACGAATCCTGTCTCTGCCTCCTGACGAGCGAGCGAAACAAACAAACACACAACAGAGCATTAGCAGCCTGCAAGCATGTCTCCACACATCAAAGACAACCAAATCCTCATCCAAGAAGAAAAAGGCATGCTAGCGTTTCCACATTCAAAATAAAATGTGCAGACGTTACCAATCGTCCAGGTCATGTATTCACATCATGTAAGCCATTCGTATATAAAGAGCTGTTTGTCTGTCAGCTCCTGGCCAGGTAGGCTTTGTAACACAAAATGGTGGAGAGAAACAGCAAGGCTTTAGGAGAATCTTCCAGCAACGCACTGTACCGGGGCAGATATGAATAGTATTGTTTAAAAGGCTAACCAACATAAAAGGCTAGGTCCGTCTGTCTGCCTGACCGCCTGTAGAGGTCAGCACATTTCAGGGTTCAGCTAAATTCAATCAAGGAACTGACGGGCTAGAGAGAATTAAGCCATTGACAGAGAACAGTGGATGTCCTTTACATGAAAGACATGGGAGCTGTGTGTACGTGCATGTGTGTATGTCTGGGTTGAGGTGGATTCAAGTTCATTCTGTGGTGTTTGTTAATTAGTTTACCTTAAAAGCCTAATCAGAAACACAGACTGCAGCCCACACAGACACACAGGCATTATCGTTACGTAATATCCATTAAAAGGTCATTACTATTTGCTGAACGGACGTGAGTCACGTGACCAGGCATCCGTCTCTATCTGTCTGAGTTCACCCAGGCGCCCAGAACAATCCAGCGGGCTTTGGCACAAAAAAAAAGCGAGAAGTGAACAGACGCAGTGCCGCACACGCACACGACTTCCCTCCAAATTTAAATGCCAGGGTCCCTAGTTCACAAACCGTTCCGAGTGCTACTGTCGTCGCCTTGGTTTTGCAGCGTCGCAGAGTCACGGCGCGTCCTGAGGAGGAGGAGGAGGAGGGGGGCTTTCTCCCAGCTGAAGTGGACGTCATCATCATGGGGACATGAAGAAATGCCATAAGCGGCTGCCCCACAGCTCGAGCCTGACTAAAGTTTATACACTGTAAAACATCAATGACTCGCTTTATAGAGAACAAAGTCTGAGTGAGCTGCTCACTAACCCGTGAAGTCAACAGAAACTGATCCAACTTCCTCAAAGGTTCAAAGGTGAAAGTGCGCTATATATTGATGGCCACTTGGGTGCCCGGGCAAAACAAATCAAATAAAACAAACAAACAAAAACCTGACGAATCGTGTCTTCTTCTGTGTGTGTATGTGTGTGTGTGTGTGTGTGTGTGTGTGTGTGTGTGTGTGTGTGTGTGTGTGTGTGTGTGTGTGTGTGTGTGTGTGTACACAGGAAGAGCTGCAAAGACAAAGTGCAGTGCAAAGGTCGCCCTGACTCAGTTTAGCCTACTTCAGCCTACATCTGAAGACAAATGAATAAAAATAGCACAAATACCACCGACATCATCATCAAACCTTTTCCAGGCAGGTATATGCATATAGTCACTCTAATACAGGCTAGCTACATCCAGAGGATTAGCTAGCTTTGTTCTGTCAGTAGAGAGGCAGGTTTCATTGTTTATTTGCTTGGGGGCTTATCAGTTGATCAGGAAAGCTGTGTGTTCTTACTGTTAGAACATCAGATCATTATCCAACTTCAGCCACATGCTTCTGATCACCAGGATCATGAAGAACGACATGAAGATACCTGAAGCTGCTTCACAGAGCAGTTAACAAAGCTGTACTGACAGAAATACAATGGCCTCTGTCTATGTGAATAGATAGCTTACCGTTATCAAATCCATTTGTGTTAGAGGATGGCAAGAAGCTACGTCTATGATCAAATAGACCCATGCATGATGCAATCAAAAACAAAACAAACAAAATCAAATACAAGATATGGGGGAGGAGTATCAAGAGAGAGCCCCTATCGTTATGTAGCAAACTATCTCTGGTATATCAACACACACAATGGAGGGGAAGTGTTTGTCAGCTTGACCAGACGAGCTCGGAGACAGAAAGTCAGAAGCAGGTGCTTGGTTTATAAACAGCGTCACAGTACTCACTCACTCACTCACTCCTCCACTGTTCCTCAAATATTCCAGGCCAAGGCAACTTGTCTGTCTGTCTGTCTGTCTGCATGGAGCTCCACTCCCACTCATTCCCACAAACACTGTGGGGTTTCTCAGACTGAGCAGCTTGCAAAGTCTCTCTCTCTCTCTCTCACACACACACACACACCAAACAACAGTAACTCCTCCCAACGGTACGTACCCTCCCCCTTTTCTGTTTGTCTTTCCACGCGGTGTGACCCAGTTTGGAACGGCACTGCACTGCAGCCGTCGAATTCCCCTTGGTGCAGTCACAGTGGTGTGTGTGTGTGTGTGTGTGTGTGTGTGTGTGTGTGTGTGTGTGTGTGTGCCCACGACGACGTATGTGTGTTTTACTTACTGGATGCCTTGCTCCAACGGACATGCCTCGTCAGGCCCTCGGCGTCTCTCAGCAGGCCAAACCCCTGCCTGGCCTGGCTGACACAGGATCTTTCTCTGCCTCTGTTACTCTGTTATTTCCCTCCCTACAGCAACAAACCAGCTCTCTCTCTCTCTGCCACCACCACCGCTGCACTGCATACTCCCTCTCTCCTCCGCACGGAAACACACAGCAGTCTCCTCCTCCTCCTGCTGCTCTCTGCACTGTGCCTGGCTGCCAATATAAACCCCAGCAGCCTCCAGACTCTGAGCTGCTCTGCGTCTAAAGTCTGGCTCCAGCACATCCGTTAGCGGCAGTATCAGCTGAGCGGGTGTGTGTGAGGGCAGACGGAGACCAGCTAATCCCGGACCCTCCCTCTCCTGGCAGGAAGCGCATGCTTCCTTTCACGCAGGCAGGGGGAAAAAAACCACACACACACACACACACAGCAGCAGCAGCCAGCGCTAACAGAGACAGGCACCAACGGTTACTCTGATTGGCTGAAGCAGCGGGGGCAGATGTTTGGCTAATCGAGCAAGCGGGCCTGTGATTGGCTACTGGTGGGTCATATGATGCTATGACAGCAGCGTGCTAAGTGTTTGTGTGTGTGTGTGTGTGTGTGTGTGTGTGTGTGTGTGTGTGTGTGTGTGTGGGAGAGAGAGAGAGACTGGAGGGCAGGAGACCCTGGCAAGAGAATGGCCTGAGACGCTCTGTCATAACACCCATAAAGCAAACAGCAAGGAGACAAACCAGGAGCCAATGCTACTGCTGCCAACACCTGTACAGACTACAGAGCAGCTGTAAATCAAGTGGAAAAAAACGGTAATGTTTTAGAATAAGGGTACATTATTAACGGCTAGTTAATACTTAATAAGCATTAACTAACCTAACCATTAATTAACAGCCTTGATCATAAGCTCGCTCGAATCAGTGAATTCATGCCAATACCTTATGAACACTGAATACCTGATGAACACTATCAGTAAAGGTCAAGGACTACTACTAGACACATAACTGTTAATGAATGTTAATTAACTCACAGATAATGTTCATTGTTAATTAATTAACTTAATTAATTAATGCACCTTTAAAGTGTTACAGAAAAAACTTGTGTGTGTGTGCGTGTGCTAAATAAAGCAGTATTTCCATAAAATGAGTAAGCTGCTGGTTTCCAAGTCTAACATGGCCACTAACATCCTCCCTTTTCACTGCCCCTCTGTCAGTTCCTGTTACCAGATTTGACTTTGATATGTAAATGACTCATCGTTGACCCGTCCTTGCTGTGCTGCTGATGAAATCACGCACAACAAGTAAGACGCTGAAAGCGGCGATGACAAACCCTAAGACACAAATCCTTATGAAGCCGTCATCATTATTGATGTCATTTATAAAACTGGTTTATGAAGTATGCAAATGCAGCTGGCACTTTTATTCTGGGGAATAAAACCCCACAATAGATGGATATAGACATCTAGGGATACTCAATGAGTAGGTGTGCGTTAAACGACGCGGAGGCCTCTGCAAAGTGCCTTTAAAAGGGACCCCCATTATGCTAATAAGAGAGCTACCGAGAGCTACCCTAGAGTAGCTTTGCACGATCACAGTTCAAAAAACTCCTTATTTATCTTGTACTGTGCCTTGATGCAGCCCGTCAGTCAGTTCAGCCTCGGTCTGAAACGCTCCGTTTTAGCTCGCGTCTCTTTAACCGACAGCAGAAACGACGATGTGAAAAAGAGTGGAACACTAGTGTCAAACAAACGTTCATATCCCAAAAGCTATAGCCTACATCGCACTGCTTATAATTTGACGTTGTGAGTGAGAGCAGAAGTAGCTGAAGGGTTTGAGGTATACTGTAGTGTTAAAGTTGTGTGAACTCTCACAGTTTTAAAATGTGTGACTTTAGTAAAAAGGACAGCCTGTAAAGTCTGGTAAGAGTGAATGGCGACATCACGCACTCAAGGCTGGTTCCATAGATCCCATTGGTTGGGTAGGGTTTGAACAGTGCAAGGGGTTAGCACAATGACCAATCAAGCAATCAGGGTCTATCTGTGTTCTTGTTCAAATCTGGTAACCTCACGAACTTCAGAGCAGTCAAAATCCTGTGATTTTTCTAATGGGGATCACTTTCACGTACATTTACCTCATTATTTGAAACGTAAGCCACGTTTAATATGAACATCCGACATTGTAAGAGTATATATATAGCATAAAATAAGGAGAAGCATAATGTGTCCCCTTTAACGCACACCGACTCGTTGATTATCCCGCTTATACCATTATCGGTAATTTCCCCAATAATACAAAATAAAAGCATTAATAAAAGCAAACCAAGACGATTGCGGCCTCCGGTTTAGCTAGCAAGTTTGGTAGTCACAATTGATTAGCTTGTAAAACGCAATTTCCACTTTGAGTCAGGTGGTTCTTCGCCTCCACGTCAAACCATTTAACGCAGCCCTACTCGTTGATGATCCCTTACGTATTTTATTTAGTCTGCCTAGCTCTTTCTCTCTCTCCTGTGTGAATCCAATACATCCAAACATGGCTGACTCAACACCCAGTTGACTATATACACACACAAGCATAATCTTCAGGGCAGGCATTATCTAGAGAACAATATGTTTGCATTGGAAAATAGATGGTAAATAGTACGACTGCTGGCATAAATGCTGACATTGGGATTTGCCTACACTACCAAATAAGGGCCTGTGTCCACCTAGCGTCTTTTTCCGACTGTTAAACGCTGGGAGTGCGCTGGGGAGCGCTGATCCCAGCGCACAATATACAAGGAAGCAGTCTGAAACTAACGTTAGTTCAGTGCGGTAGTAGCTTGATAGCTGACAGCTAGCAAGCTAACAACACAGGTAGGCTACGTTATTAAAAGCAGTAAGCACAACACTCACCAGAAATATTAAATGTCTATGTCTAGCCAATCTGCTCCCACAATTGAGCCTTTCTGTCTCTGTTGCGATAGTTTCTCCATATGATTAGTTGCCAGAAAAGGAGCACCCGACACCAGCGTCTTTCTGAAAAGTTAAAATATTTTCAGCTGGAAGCGCTGGGAGCCAGCGCACAAAAACGGCGGAGCGCTGGGTGCAGCGCACTTTCTCTAGACGTCTGTGTGCGCCCGCATACGCTCTCCCCCCATTGGAAACAACTGAAAAAAGACGCTGGACCTGAGGAAAAGACGCTAGGTGGACACAGGCCCTAAGTGAACATCAACGTATCATGCGACAAGGAGAGCATAAAGTAATGCATCACAGCGTTAATTATTAAATAATTTGTTCCTCTATTCGGCTTCCTAAAAGCTGAATATTCACTTGTGTGTGTGTCTCTCTCTCTGTCACACACACACACACACACACACACACACGTGCAGGGGGAGAGAGCTTACCCTGAGTTGGAGGGTGTGACGGAGGATAGTTCCCTCTAAGGCGTGGATCCACTTCTCCCGCTCGTCTGCATCTCGGGCTGCGGGCAGAAGCACACAGACACACCCAGTGAGCCACGTCTTCCATACCGACACCGTCAGCACCACTACCCCTCTGTTACATACTAATGACACGAGAACCACTACCCCTCTGTTACATACTAATGACACGAGAACCACTGCTACTCTGTTACATACTAATGACATGAGAACCACTACCCCTCTGTTACATACTAATGACACGAGAACCACTACCCCTCTGTTACATACTAATGACACGAGAACCACTGCCACTCTGTTACATACTAATGACATGAGAACCACTACCCCTCTGTTACATACTAATGACACGAGAACCACTACCCCTCTGTTACATACTAATGACACAAGAACCACTGCCACTCTGTTACATACTAATGACACGAGAACCACTGCCACTCTGTTACATACTAATGACACGAGAACCACTACCCCTCTGTTACATACTAATGACACGAGAACCACTACCCCTCTGTTACATACTAATGACACGAGAACCACTGCCACTCTGTTACATACTAATGACATGAGAACCACTACCCCTCTGTTACATACTAATGACACGAGAACCACTACCACTCTGTTACATACTAATGACACGAGAACCACTGCCACTCTGTTACATACTAATGACACGAGAACCACTGCCACTCTGTTACATACTAATGACACGAGAACCACTACCCCTCTGTTACATACTAATGACACGAGAACCACTGCCACTCTGTTACATACTAATGACACGAGAACCACTACCCCTCTGTTACATACTAATGACACGAGAACCACTACCCCTCTGTTACATACTAATGACACGAGAACCACTACCCCTCTGTTACATACTAATGACACGAGAACCACTGCCACTCTGTTACATACTAATGACACGAGAACCACTGCCACTCTGTTACATACTAATGACACGAGAACCACTGCCCCTCTGTTACATACTAATGACACGAGAACCACTACCCCTCTGTTACATACTAATGACACGAGAACCACTACCCCTCTGTTACATACTAATGACACGAGAACCACTGCCACTCTGTTACATACTAATGACACGAGAACCACTGCCCCTCTGTTACATACTAATGACACGAGAACCACTACCCCTCTGTTACATACTAATGACACGAGAACCACTACCCCTCTGTTACATACTAATGACACGAGAACCACTACCCCTCTGTTACATACTAATGACACGAGAACCACTACCCCTCTGTTACATACTAATGACACGAGAACCACTACCCCTCTGTTACATACTAATGACACGAGAACCACTACCCCTCTGTTACATACTAATGACACGAGAACCACTACCCCTCTGTTACATACTAATGACACGAGAACCACTACCCCTCTGTTACATACTAATGACACGAGAACCACTACCACTCTGTTACATACTAATGACACGAGAACCGGTACCCCTCTGTTACATACTAATGACACGAGAACCACTACCCCTCTGTTACATACTAATGACACGAGAACCACTACCACTCTGTTACATACTAATGACACGAGAACCACTACCACTCTGTTACATACTAATGACACAAGACCAACAGTGAAATGACATGAGTGCTGGGCCAAACTGCGTCAGAACTTGTGTATTCATCTCAGGCAAGATGGGTTGCGTCCATACCAATTAGCCTATTACTATTCCCTGGGTTGTGTCTAACCTGGTGTTCGGGGATTACGTTTCTCCGTTCTGTGATCATCATAAGAAAAAAACATCAGGACAAATGAGCGAAAAACCCTTCAGAGCTGTGGGGCAGTTGGGCGTCCTTGGTAGTACAGCAGCAGATAGATTTCCTGCCTAACAACGCGAGGGTCGTAGGTTCGAGCCCCTGTGTTACCTCTGGCTTGGTCGGGGGTCCATACAGGCGCAATTGGCCGTGTCTGCGGGTGGGAAGCCGGATTAAGGGTATGTGTCCTGGTTGCTGCACTAGTGCCTCCTCTGGTCCTTCAGGGCGCCTGTTCGGGGCGGGGGGGCGGGGATAGTGTGATCCTCACTCGCACTACAGCCTGCTGGTGAAACTCTGCGACTGCACATGTATCAGAGGAAGCATGTGCTAGTCTACAACTCTTCCCAGATCGGCAGAGAGGGGGGGGGGAGCAATGCAGGGGGTATCGGCGAAGTACAATTGGGGAGAAAACGAGGGGAAATCAGGGAAAATGTGATCAGAAAAAGAAATGAAGAAAAGAGCGAGCTGTGAGGCAGTTGTGCTGAGCTGGACGGGTTCCTAACCTGGAGCCTTCAGGGTTGACTTACTAGACAGGCCAAGCCAAGGCTGAGCTGCACCCACAGAGCAAAGACGGAGAACAAACACAGACTGCCACTGACATTAAACAGTGACCAGACACAGGCCCCTCCACATGCAGTACACACAGACTGCCACTGACATTAAACAGTGACCAGACACAGGCCCTCCACATGGGGGGCCTAACTTACTGCATGGATTTTTAACGTCAATAACATTCCTGTATGTACTGTATTCTTGTAATACATATACATATACAAATGTCAATTAGATGGTAATCTGCATGAGAAATAAAGAAAAATAAAAAAAAACTGTTATAATGATCATCCGCTTATAGTGATCAATTTGACCCGTCCCAAGGTGATCACTATAAGAGGAGTGCACTGTAACAATAACAACAAAAGAGACGCAAAATTGCTCAACTTAAATGAACATTTATTTAACACTAAATGTTATTGTCTGCATTGTCTTTGTTTGCTTACGGTAAGTAGATCCGCACTCAAAACATCAACTAAATATTATTAAATGTCCACAGCTTGTAAAAAACAACAACTTGTGAACAAAAAAAATGACATGTTGGTGCACTTAACAGCATTTATCAGCAGGTAACAGCACCTTGTTTCTGAGAGAGAATGAAAATGTGTAAATACATGCATTAAAACATGTTAGCGTAGTGCACACACTCGCAGGTTCTCTTTGTCTTTAGTCTCGTGCAGATTGTTTATCGGTCAGGCATTGGCCGTTGCGATGATCTCAAAACGCCATTAATCATCGGCCCACCTCTAAAAATCTCTATAAACGATGCCAGTGAATTAGCCGGCGGACTGTATCCTGTGCGAGTGTTATTTTTCATGGAGTTGGGAACGGACAGTATGGCAGATGAATGGGCAGCGCTAACAGTAGCAAAGCTTTTAAAGACATTAAAGGCAGCCCCAGCTCGCGCCAATCCACTCAGACAAGAGCTCTCACTTCCCCCTCAGCCACCCGCACTCTCCAGAGGAGCGCTATCACTGCGGCTAATGTTGTTTCGGTCTATTCATGACAGAATATAGGTAGTAACGGGGCCATTCAGCACAAACACATAACGTCCCTGCCTGGGCTGTATATATGCGACACAAAGAATCATGTGCTAGTCTTATCTTTGTCCTGCTCTGTGGATCACATGCAGGGCCTTGTTTATTTCCCCAGGTATGTGTGAGATGCTAGGCAGCCGAGTACCCATCTCCTCATAATTAACTATCAAACGTATATATTATGGTCACATGGTATATAATATAGTCACATGAGTAGGACACGCTGTAAATCATGACACCGGTCGTCATCTGACCCGACACCCCTCAGGCAATCTGGAACACCTTTCAAACAGTCTGTTTAACTCGAACCACAAGATGTTTGTTTTTGTAAACGTTTCCTTGTCTTGATGCCGCAATAAGGGAAAGTTATGGGATAACTATAAGGCAAGGATCAGATTTAAGACAATCGGAGCACAGCCTAGTTATAGTACAGTAGATGCTTTATGTGCACACAGCCCAGAAGTTGCTGACAAAGACTAGTGAGACTAGCAATCATAAGGTATTAAGGTAATCCTATGAAAAAAAGGCTCAGGGAGAATCAGCACTGTGGGTTTTCTAAGGATTTAAGGTAATTGAAAAGTTTGATTGCCTTTTTGTCTACTTGATCCCATTGGTGGTGAATACGCTGCCTCCAGATGCTTCTCCGTCTAGTGAGGCAAAGGGACACAAGCCGTTGCTTTGCAGCTTTTATCCAATATATAATAGGCAAAGGTCTAAGAGTTGCTAGGTTCTAATTTATTCTTCTCTAACTCTGTACCAACCTGACAGTAACAACACACTCTGGAGGTTTATGATAGTTTCAATCCCATAATGCAGGAACACAGTCTCCCTGCCTGGCCTCTAGGGTACTGTCCTAAACAGAGGAAGGTGTGCTTTTGCTGACTAACCCTATTATTAGGTTCTGATGCTTCCCCAGCCCCCTCCAGTGTGTTTTGTTTGTCATGTTTTGATGAGTCATGACCTGGTCTGCTGATTAGCCACACTGTTCGCCAGTATTATATATACACATCTATATATCTATCTGCCATGTAAATACAGTATGTACAGTAAATAGCTAGCGTTAGACTCTGCCGTTAGCTAGCTGTTAGCTACGTTTGTTAGCTACTGGCTCAAAATGGCACTGGATGACCAATTCGATATAACTGTCAACCAGTTCGAGTCACGCTTTTCCCATGAAGCCCACCAGCTTGGATATGTGTTGGCCGGTTTGTTGATGATACAGCAATATTGTGGCTTCTAAACAGGGGAACAGTATGGCCGCATACTGCTTCCGGTCACTTCCGTGGTAGCCGCAGACAAAGAGTTTAACGAAGTCCTTCTGCTTTTTTGACAACAGCGGCGCTGCAACCATGAAGTTGCAGTGGAACAAACTATTAGCCTTCGGTTCATATCAATGTAAGTTCTTTGGCGCAAATCAGATGACGTGCAACTACACATCTATACATGGGAAATGGCAAAAAAATACTGGCGTTGAAAGGAAAAAATAATAAGAAAAGAATCAATTTCCAAGTACAGAAAAAATAATAGTTGCAGAGCCATCTGCAGTGCAGTGGTCCCATGAGTGGTCCCCCATCAGCCTGCACTGCCTTGCTCATGTGCCCTTTGCCGGTGGCAGAGGCGTAACTACCATATAGGTAATGCAGTTGCATTGGGGCCCGCAACAGTTTAGGGCCCGCATGCACGGCCTCCTCCTCTTTATCTCACTATATTGTATCATAAAACTTTCTAGATCTATCATACTGACTACAGTATACACGCAAGCAGCCACTAAGCTTTAGCCGTAAATGAGCCAATGCATCTGCTCCATGCTGTCACATACAGTTCAGCAAATAAATAACAATACAATAACATAACAGTTTTACATAATTACATATAGTGTCAAGGTGCTGTCGTGGAATTTCCAAGGTTGCCGGGGGGAAATGGTAAAGTCCACAAACATACTGTAGTACACTACTTTAACTCTAAGAACACTAAAGCTGCGTTCACACCGACCTATTAAAGTTTTTCGCTGGCATCGAGTTTACATACAAAGTCAATGCAAATGAGCGAATGAGCGTATATTCGCCCCGGGAGAAAAATCGCTGGGCGTCCGAGCGACAGAGAAAGAGTGATGGGGAGAAAATTCGCTCGGCGCCTGAGATGAAATATCCCAACTCGAGCGAAATTACGCTGGCATCAGTCGCTCGCTGTTCAACGCTGATTGGCTGCCGTGTAAGAGTGAGTCAAGGATCACACTGGCTTGGAACAAACCGCTGGTTTATTGTGTGGCAACAAACCGCATTGACAGCTGACTGACAGGCTGACAGCTGACATGAAGTGAAGTATGAACTACCGGTATAGAGCTCGCGTTAGGAGCACGCTGATAGACTTAGCTTGTAAACAACTACGGTGGCTCGTAGTGGACAAACATCATGACATTGCGTAACGTTATGCCCCCAGATGTCCGTCAATTCGTGTGCCTGTTGACGAGCGATTTAATCACAGCGACAGAGCGATTCCAAAGGGTTGAATCAAGCGACAGAGTGAAAAATAAATATCTCGGTGTGAACACAGCTTAAGAAGAATGATCTCAGTTGAATATGCAGTTTAATCGCCTCCATGGTTATCTTCTGAGATTTTGTGCCAGCGGTATTTCTCAGGCTGTGGTGTGAGAAGTGACCTTGACTGTTTCAATCTTATCTTGTGCACTCCCCTGTCTCGCCGCTTCCTAACATCCAGTAGCATTTTAAGAAGGAGCCATTGTCTGGACTTCTCCAAACAGCGATCCCAGCTTGTCCTGAGTACATTAACCCTTAATAACCCTATCCTGTCTGTCTTAGTGAAAATGATTCTATAAGAGGATATAAAATGTACAGAAAGTGTGTCGCCACAGAGTATGTTTTCATCTGTTATGCTGCTCCGACACCAGTTGTTGTCAGGTATATCACGGCGGCGGTCTGTATCGCTTTGGATGGGCAGGGCCCACTTTGACCATCTTGCATTGGGGCAACCAACAATACAACAGACAAATACTGGTACATTTGAGTTATGGCAACTTGATTTTGATCTTGATTTTATCGGTTTCTTTTTTATTTACTTCTTTGCAAAGTGTTTAACTAACTGTGTTTTGAAAAAAATTGATATAAAATAAAGACAATTTTTATTGTGTATTGTCGTGTAAATTATTACTTTAGCAGGTAAGCAGAGTCTTTTCCACTCCACTGTGCCTGGTGAGTTTCCACCTGACCTCTTTCATCTTTGTTAACCTTGATGCCAAACTTCGGCCCTTTTTTTCCATCAACAGTCTGGTAGAAGGTGAGGTGTCTCCACTGTGCATGAATGAAGCTACTGGGAGCAGCAGAAGAAGCACATATGAGTTGTATGTAATGGAGATTTTGACAAGGTCACACTGGCTGACATTGCAGTCCAAGACATAGAGGAGAAGGGTATTTATAGCTCTATGAAACACGTACAAGTGCACCTATATACACCACACACACAAACACAGATAGCTTCCATAATCCTGACAAAGCGATTTGCACAGCTACACCAATATGGGAACCCAGAGTCGACTTCCGCCTCCGCGCAGTGTCGCTCTGTTGTTGTACCGGCGAATAGAAGAGTTCCGGTCCCGAACGCTAGTGAATATATACGAATTTTGATGTTTAGCATTCAAAATAAAAGTGACGCAATGTATGTTTTTAAAAGGCACCGCTGCGCAGAAGTGGAAAGGCCCGGGCGGAAGATCCGCTCTGTACAGGAAGCAAAAAAAAAAAAAAAAGTACGGCTGTCCCAGAGTCTATTTACTTTCCCAAATAGACTCTGGGTTCCCAGATTGCAGCTACACTACGGCACCGGGTTGTGTATCTCTAACGAGGTGAGTCCATCTCCCATCTCTGTGGTCAGTGGATCCATCACAGACATTTCCCTTCACCATGCTCTGCCTCTTGCTGCCATACCGCTGCTCCTTTCTCCCAAAGGATCCCTGCTGTCAATTATTTACCCTTCCCCTCGTCCTCCTCCCGCCCGCCATCTTCAGACAAGCTGATGGAGTGTACGAGCACAGCAGGGGGCCGGAGAGGGGGGGTTCTGATGCGGTGCGCTAGTAGCTGTCCAACACTATGAAGTGGTGTCCCAATATGGTGGGAGGAAAAAGCATCACATCAAGATGGAAAATACTGGTACATGCATAGGAGGAGGTGTTAAAGCAGTAGATGATCTCACAGTGCATTGTTGTTGTAGTAGCTTGCTTTTTTTCATGGCAAGAGTGAGCATCTTTTCAATTTAGTACTCTAAGTTCGTTGTAGTTGCTCGAGATAAGCTCCATTTAAAAGCCAAAAATGTCAAATGAAAAATGAAAATGCTCCTCTAATGATTTATGACATTTGTGTTTGATCACTGCCAATAAATTAATACATTTTGCATTGTCTGCCACTGATTGATTTATTGATAGATCGATCGATTGATCGATCAGTCGATCGATTGATTGATGAAGTGAACTGTTGGGGGCCAGATGCAGTTCGGAGGGTAAGGGGTGGTGGAAAATGGTGAGAAGGTAGAAATATGGAAGAGAGTGGACAGGTGAAATAGGGGTGAAAGACCCGGGGAAGAGAAGAAGAGGGAGACAGCGTGAAGGGTTCTCTTATCCGGGTCTGATGTGAGGGAGGAGACGAGAGAGTGATAGCTACTGTAGGTAAGAGGAGGAGCAGAGAGGAGGAGAGTGGAGGAGAGGAAGAGAAGAGCGAGGAAGAGGGGGAGCTACAGGGTAGGTAAGAGGAGGCGCAGAGAGGAGGAGACTGACTACGTTTACATGCACACAACATTTCGGTTTTTGCCCATATTCAGAAAGACAATATTCCGACTAAATGAATAATCCACTAATATTCCCGTTTACATGCAGCCGTAGCTCGCCCTCCACGACACGTCGGGGGGGGGGGTTTCTGTTAAGAATAAACAACAGAGCAGTCCTGACTCTATTCTTACTAGCATCACTTGGTCCATTTCAGGAGCTTGCTGCTGAAAGGTTTGGCTTTGCGATAATTGTGCATAATCTAAAAAGCTGATATCAAAGTTTTTCATATTAAAAGTAGGCTACGTTAGGCCAGAGTCATGTTATAAGATTTGCGTCATCTCCATTCACTCCAATGGACTTTTTTCTTTTTTTTACCTCGCATTTTGGACTTCCGTGGGGCGTGGGCACCACTCTCTCTTTAACTGGGTTAACAGGTTTCTCATCTCCTCCTGATCAGGAATGTGAGCTTTTCTTTTCGCATGCCAGAGATGATGGATTATCTGATTATATCGCCTCTTCTAGCACACATCAGCTGGCCGCAAACAGGCAAGATGCGTCGCAAACGGCGGTAAAACCCTGATTGAGACAAATATTCTGAATGCGCTGTATACACGATCAAGGAATCCTAAAACCCGAATAATACTGGAATATCCCACGTCTTAATCGGAAAATGCTAAATTCGGAAAAAGGCCAAATTCAGAAAATGCAACTGGAATATGCTGTTTACAGGACCCTTATCAAATTCCGAATATTATCATTTTCCGAATAATCGTGGAATATTGTGTGCAGGTAAACGTAGTCGGTGAGAGAAGAGAGAGGAAAGAGGAAGAGGCGGAGCTACTATCGGTAAGAGGAGGAGCAGAGAGGAGGAGAGTGAGACTTGAGGAGAGAGAGGAAAGAGGAAGAGGCGGAGCTACAGGGCTCTGATGCACCGCCGGGCGAGAGGAGCCGATGAATAATGGATGCTTCTCTAAATAGAAAGACAGTAGAGTACAGAGCTGCACTCGGCCAGCCCACAACTATACTTTGCCTTCGCGGTTACATAGAGAGACCCTCCGTCACATGACAGGAAGTCAAAACCCCCGTGTCAAACCGCTCAAACCACCAATGTTGTGTTTGTCAAGCGCCATCTAGACCTATTAAAGCGTTCCGGTCTTTACTCACTGTGAGTGGCTCTGGAGAAGCGCATCTGCTGAAAGGCCTACATTTTAATTAAGGACTAGTTCCATTTTTAATCCTTCTGGTTTACCATTATAACTCCATCAAATCCTCTGCCCAAAGTACATCCTCTATTGGACACACAGATGACCTGTAAGGGGATGCTGTCTTAGTCCTGATGTTGTGTATGAGTGGTCCCAGTGCAGTGGCCCTGTCAACATGAGCTACAAAAGCCCACACAGAGTCCATACCTAACCCGACCCGACCCATGTCCAAACAGAACCACGTGTACTGCATGCATGTCTGCACGTCTGACGGACACACAAAGACGCACCGCTGTGAATCTGCAAACTTCCGCACGCCAGGATTACGTCACAGCAACTGGGAAATCTCATCTCCCCAACATCCGGTGCGCTCCGTGTCCCCGTGACATCTAGGCATCTGATGTATCCACTGTCTCATGTTATTTAAGGACAGGACGCATTTGACTGCTTTTCTGCCTGCTCCCGGAGTGGTGGTGATACAGGCGACAGTACAGCGCAGTCCTCTTGGTATCTGGACAGCACATGTGTCATATGATGGCAGAGGGTAGAATGACGATGCCATTATTTTCCACTAAAAATATATGAGTATCGCTGATATTCACCTGTCCTGGCTGTGGTCTAGAAAGTTGTCAGTGATGATATTGCTTTACCTTTATTTATACAGGGGAAGTCTCACTGAGAGAAATGCTCTTTTTTCAGGAGCTGACCAGTACAACCACAGTCTGATCTGCTGGCCATTGAGCAGCTCCACTGGAGCGGTTGGGGTTAAGTTGCCTTGCTCAAGGGAAGCTCAGCGGTGGTAATGAGGGAGGGGCAAGCGCTGCTTTTCCCCCCACACAAATTTACCCTGCTAGTTTTGGGGGTTGAAGCGACGACCTTGCGGTCACAAGCTCGCCTCTCTGACCTTTAGGCCACCGCTGCCCACAGTTAAGCCAGCTGACGTCCAAACAAACGCAATAGAAGGAATGTACCTTTAAAGCACGGAATATTACAGCTGAGGCCAGGCACACGGATTCACCGAGGCATCGAAAATTCCAGAGCGCCTAACCTTTGAATTGGCAACATCATTAACGGACATCAAACACGACGGCATTACAATGTGCATACAATTAGCCCCATCCTGAGAGGATGTCTGGAAAGAATTAACTCTTAGCGTTACATTAACGTTTAGCATAACACGCACAACCATGGCATTTCCTCACATGCTCGCTGAGGAACAAGGACAGTCACAACAAATAAACATCCTTTTTCCAAAAACCACACCTAGCCGAGCGACACTCGCCTGACACCGGACACCGTGCTGCACACACCTCACCCCGTCACAGCCGGACGCTACAAAACACTCTCATTCCAAATCCGCACCACTCGGAAGGCGTCCTTGAGCCTGAATGAACAACCCGATAACACCCCGGCACACCGGAGAAACCAAACAACCCTCCCCTCCCCTTCACCTACTGTAGATCCCTGAAAACAAACAAGCGAAACGCCTCCCTTCCACCTCGTCCTCCATCCTGACTGTCTTAGCCCCGGACCGGCATGCAGCACGCGGCGGCGGCGGAGGAGCGCGAGAGACGTGGTGCGCGTCGTCGTTATCTCCTTACCCTTCCTTTTGTAGAACCACAGCATACAGCTTCGGAACACAGACATGGGAGAGGGCATGGAGGAGGTGAGAGGGGCGGGGGGCCCATGGACAGTGTGCCGGGCGGTGAGCGGGGAGCAGGTGGTGGTGGTGGTGGTGAGGGGGGGGGGGGGGGTGCTGGTAGTGACGGAGTGGGAGAGGAGGGGGGGAGATGCAGATGGAAGGACACGAGGTGGAAGAACAAAGTGTGGCGCTTAGTTAAAGACCTGGTGGGGTGAGAGAGAAGAGAAGAAGGGGGTCCGGGCAGCTCCCTGTCAAAGAAAAAGGGGGGGGGGGGGGGGAGGTTTGGCAGGAATGAGGGAGGGAGGGAGGTAGGGAGGTAGGGGGGGCGTTCTGGGTGAAAGCCAATCCTGTCCCGGTGGAGTGACTGGCTGTCAGATGGCAAAGCGGTGGCGCTGTAGCGAAGAGCGGCAACAACCAGAAGAGACAGCTCAGCAGGTTCTAGCTCAGCAGTATTCCCGTAGTATTCCCAGAGGCTCAGCTGCAGAGAAGCACAAGCAGCAAGCTTCCTCCTCCTCCTCCTCCGGCCCGGCCCGGCACAGCACGGCACGGCACGGGGGGAGAAAAAAAGAAAAAAGATTTGTTTGTTTGCTCGTTCTCTTCCAGAGGAATCTCTCTCTCTCTCCCTCTCTCTGCTTACAGTGGAACAAACCTTATTGATCTAAGGAAACGCGCGTGTCAGTCAGTCCCACTCCACACCGCTAGCAGAGGGTGCCGGTGCAAGACGGAGGAGAAAGCTCACTGATGGACACAGCACGCCTTTGCCACTGACTCTGTCTGTATGCCTGCGTGTGCGTGTGCTTCTTGGCGTTAGGGCGATCCACCTCTTTAAAAAGCAGGGAGGGGAAGATGGAGTGTGTGTGTGAAGGAGAGGGAGAGGGGGAGAGAGAGAACGGGACACACAGAGAGAGAGAGAGAGAGAGAGAGAGAGAGAGAGAGAGAGAGAGAGAGAGAGAGAGAGAGCACGTGAGCAGCAATGATGGATGCACAAGAGCAGACAAGAGAGAAAGAGAGCCAAGGCCGTCAGCAGAGGAAGAGGAAGGGGTCACGGTGAGAGACTGATCACACGAGAGGGAATAAATACAAGAATAAAAGAGAACAAAAAAAACAAGAGAGGGGGCGTCTCACCTTGAAAATGGAAAGTCTTCTGGTCCACAGTGATGGTGAATGTGCTGTCGTCCTCGTCATCGATGCCGATCACAGCTCCCTGAGAAACCAGAGACAGAGAGAGAGAGAGGGAGAGGGAGGGAGAGAGAGAGGGAGAGGGAGAGAGAGAGAGAGGGAGACAGAGAGAGAGAGAGAGAGAGGAGAGAGAGAGAGAGAGAGAGGAGAAAGGAAAAATAAACAGGAGCCGGTAGTCAGACAGAGAGACACGTCATACGTCTAGTCTCCTTCTCTGGCTTTCTATGCTCCTGCCCTCCACATGGTCCTCCACTCCCTGCCTCGGTCTCTGTAGTAAATCACCTCACTCTCGCTCCTTCAAAGTGCTCCATTTTCTTCTTGCTTTGCCATCTCTCTCTCTTACACACAAACACACAGCCTCTCTCTCTCTCATACAAGTGCAGCCTTTTGGAACTGGGCAGAGGAGGAGGAGGAGGAGGAGGTGGGATTTGGGACAGGGAAGGAGGAGAGAGGCGGGGACGGGTGGAGAGAGAAGCACACGTTGGGGATCAGCCGCTGGCGACGAACAGGAGAGAAAGCACTGCAGCAGACACTGCACTGGCTAGCTGGCTAGCTGGGGCATGCCATGAGCACCTAGCAACTAGGCACGGTGTGTCCCAGACCTGCCCTAATAAAAGCAACCTGCGCATAAGAACAAGAAGACAGCGATATGGAGTCATCCGTACTGTGACGTTGAGTAATGATAAGACCGCGGTCATGCTGTTAGAAATTGAGTTGCCTAAGCTATTCTGAAGAAGGCACATTTAGATTTCCCCAGAATGGCACCTGACAACAACACAAAGCACCACTAAAACAGTGTAGGCTAGGCCTGCAGCTAGGCTAGTGTAGGCTAGGCCTGCACAGTTCTAGTCAAAGCTATACCTACAGTATCCATCCACAGAATGACACAGCAGCAACTTCCAAATTATGAGAACGCTCTTTTTGTCTTATGGGGAAAGGTATTTTAGAACATCTTAGTCAACATCTTCCTAACCAGCGGACTGCAAATGAAGTTATGTTTGAGTCTGAGAAAGTCTTCCCTTTTTTTAACAAATTTAAGTTCTAGCTGTTCGTTTTCTCTAATTGTCAAAATGCTATGAACATTGAGCATTCAAAAAGGATGTGTCCTCCAGATGCATTCATAGGAAAGAACAGTCAACCCCCCCCCCCCCCCCACACACACACACACACACACACAATATTTTGCAGTCCTATAATGGGTCACTCACAAATTATATCTGACATTTGACCGAATATTCTATATAGAATCCTCCACTACATTCAGAACCAGAACGGACAAATAATAAGGTGAGAAACTTAATCTCCTTGATTCCATAACACATCATATTGCGAATAGAAAAGCAAAGCAGGTAGGCCTGGGTTTAAACAAAGCAGGTAGGCCTGGGTTTAAACAAAGCAGGTAGGCCTGGGTTTAAACAAAGCAGGTAGGCCTGGGTTTAAACAAAGCAGGTAGGCCTGGGTTTAAGCTGCGAAAACACTCATTGACTGAATGTGAGAGCGCCTGCATGTGGCTTGCAGGGCCGGGCAGGAACAGGTTCTGGCCTGGGAATTCTGCTCTAGATTCAGAATAACTGCCAAGGGCCTAAAGGTTAACAACGTATCCTGCAAAGATGGCAATTTGGATGAGTGGGGGGGGGGGGAGAGGAGGGGAGGGGAGGGGGATGACTCAAATCCAACCTCACTACAGCTTTCAAGAAAACAGGCAAGGCAAAGTTGATTTATATTGCACATAGTAGGACAGGCCAGGGTAATAATGAAATACGTGCACAAACCAAAAGAAAAATGTACTAGGTAAAAATGTGTAAAAATTTGCCATAAGACCTAAGTCAAGTACAATGACTAAAATGAATAAGTTTAAACCTATCAGTGAAGCCATCTCTCAGGAGCCGCCTGGCTTTCCAGCTTAAACCTATCAGTGAAGCCGTCTCTCAGGAGCCATGTGGCTTTCCAGTTTAAACCTATCAGTGAAGCCGTCTCTCAGGAGCCGCCTGGCTTTCCAGTTTAAACCTATCAGTGAAGCCGTCTCTCAGGAGCCGCCTGGCTTTCCAGTTTAAACCTATCAGTGAAGCCGTCTCTCAGGAGCCGCCTGGCTTTCCAGTTTAAACCTATCAGTGAAGCCGTCTCTCAGGAGCCGCCTGGCTTTCCAGCTTAAACCTATCAGTGAACCCGTCTCTCAGGAGCCGCCTGGCTTTCCAGTTTAAACCTATCAGTGAAGCTGTCTCTCAGGAGCTGCCTGGCTTTCCAGTGGCTAATGGCTGTAGGGTAATTCTTTGAGCCTTCAACACAAACACATGTGATGGCCAGAGCAAACTAGTAAGAGAGTGGCGTCAGCGGAGGTCCAAAATGCGTGACTCAGTAGCCAATGAATAGCCAGGAAGGAGGCTCGCGCTACTTTTGAATGCTAAAATAAAGCAGATAGTGTACAATTTGATTCTTTAAACGTCGGACCCTCTCAAAGTACATCACAAAGTGTCCATTTTGCTGAAACTTGACAGCGTGCTTAATCCAGAACCTTACTTCCGGGAACTCTTGAGTAAAAAACTGGTCCATTGGAGTGAACGGAGATGTCGCGACTCTTCTATATACACGGCTCTGGTGATGAAGTCGTCATCATCACCCCACCCTTTATTTCACCCACATTAAAATGTATAGATCATTGAGTTATATATAGATACACACACGCACACACACGCACGCACGCGCACGCACGCACGCGCACGCACGCACACACACACACACACACACACACACGACAATCAAAGACATAGCAGTGTAGTTTTTTTTTAAATAGCTAGACATATTTTTCCTTCAAAATCTCACACATATCTCCTGAAAAAAAAAAAAAAAAAAAAAAAAAAAAAATACTCCACAAACATCCATCAGCTCAAAATAGGTTAGGAGGTAGAAAGCAGCTAGAGGTGTGAACACTGCAAAAACCCAGAAAACCTCAAAATAAACCAACTGCAGCCTGGGAAAAATGATACACACACACTAGCTCGCCCAACACCTGCCTTGAGCGTGGACAAGAGACAAATATTATCCTCTCACAGTCCTACTGCACTGCAGCATACGTGATGTTGACCTACCTTCAGGCCTATTTATTATTCCCTCTGGACATGTGCAATCACATGCCCTTATCACCTTACAGGGAAAACTGGAGATGTGGCGACATTTTCTTTTTAAAAGAAGAGCTTTTTTTTTTACACACTTAGATGATACTATCCCTTGTGCCAAATTCCAAACTAAATCACACGCAGAAGCCCAATCCAGATTTAAAACAATCAAACAAACGAGTGATATAACCACCATCAGATGTAACACCATAGGAGAAATCAGGCTACACCGTCATAGATCTACAGTCATTCCACAGATGGACCAATCAGCAGTTACCTACCCTAGCCAACAGCAGTATGCAGCATGTCATTGGGGTTCTCAAGTGGGCAACTTCCTTCACCGATGTTTCGTTAAATTAGCCCCACCACACCTCAAGAAGGCTTAACGATGTAATCCAGCGTCCTGGAAACAGCGCCGCACAACTCCATTTTACCTCACCATATTCCATCAACCTAGCCTTAGCCTTGAAATTACCTTCACCTAGAATTAGCCTAGCCGTCCCAGGTCGGTTCCATATGACCAGTACCATACAGCCCATCAGGCACTGACAAATCAAACTGGAGTTTGGTCCCCAGGCACTGCACTGCGGCTGCCCACTGCTAGTTCTAGGCAGGTTCCTAGGAGAGGATGGGTTAAATGCAGAGGATGAATTTCCCCACGGGGGAAATAAAGGATAACTTAACTTAAGATAATGAGAAGTATTTTAAGGAATCCTACTGCATTGAGAATGATCTTTTTTGTAAATACCTTTCCTTCCCCCTTGTAAATGTAATAAATAGATAGTAGCGCAACTGCCGCCATCTAGTGGGCATACTTCAAAACTGAAATCTCACTGCAAATGCAAAAATGCCTCTGCTAGAATACATCCAAACGTGGAGCATTGGGGTTGGAAAAATGGCTGTGGGATATCTTCTTCACACAGGTTCAATTAGGCCAACAAATCATTTAATTAGCATAGCTATTACCTCCCTGCATACCTGAAGTTACTGGTACAAAAGACTATAGTAAGTCAGTCTCTCACCCTGACCAATCAGATGAAAAGTCCTGCATATTATAATCTACTAGTGGTGGGGGAGGAAATCGATACAGCATAGTATCGCAATATTTTGTGTGGCAATATATCCTATTGCACGAATCCCAAGTATCATAATATTTTATTATATGAATTGTCAAGTGCATGCAACATTTACGACAGGTTGTTATGACAGTGTTGTTCAGTTTGCCTGATTGACAATCCGATTTTGCTGCAATAAAAATGATTGAAGTGAGATGAACAGACTGGAAACTTTATCTCATTACCCAGCGAGCACAAACCATTTTTTCAACGTTGATTTTTAGTTGAAACCTGGGTGATATTGGGTTTGAACTTCACCCGGCTAAAATGCGGTTACAACATCAACGTGTCAAAAAAACGCAATTTGGTTAATCATATAGTTAAAAACGTTTGTTGTAGCTTGAAATACAGGCAATATTGATACTGTGTGTGAATTGGTATTTGTCCAATTCATTGTGTAACAGAGTTGAAATCTTGTCTACACAAACACTACATTTTAATGTATTTTATGTCGCATGAAATATCATGAAATATAAATATTGAACTATATAGGCTATGTGCTGCCAGCAAAAATCTTCCAGGACACAACTATGGTTAATACTTTAGTGCAATACTATAAAATAATGAATTGAGTTCCTGCAGTAACACGCATGCGCAAGTGCTTAGTCGCTAGCTGTGACTGACTAGACTGCCCGGGGATGCAGAATTGAATCCGAAGACAGAGTGCTCTGGGCTTCACGCTATGTTATTGTAACAGACTGTATACGAGGCTCTGTGTCCCCCACCGAAGTTGCCGGTGTTAAATGAAGTTATCCTCTGAAGCCGTACAGCCTACAGATGCACACACACAGTCAACATAATTTTAGTCTGTTAGATAATATAATAGTCTGGTACACATTAGGCCTGTAATAAGCACCTGTACTCTAATTGCCGCCGGGTCTTCCCTTTACCGCCGGGTCCAAATTGATTTAGCATAATAAGCGCCTGACTCATTTTCCCGCCGGGGCGTTTTTTTTTTTAATAAATATGGTATTTTGCACTGTATGTTTTTGTGTTGACTAAATTCAGTCACTTACGGTAATGACGTTGTTTTGGAGGAAGTCAGGCGGAAGTTTCATCCTGTCAGACAGTTTTATATTTTATTTATACATGCCGTAACCGACATGTTTCAAGTATGCATACCGCATTGTTTAATGCTACGGATTCCTGTAGGCAACGTGCTGAGACGCTGTCTAACCAGGAGCAGCGGGCAACTTACGCTAACGTAGCTCAGTTGTGCCTTGTAAAAGTGCATTTCTCTCAGCGGAACAGCGATCATAAATGCAGTATGGATTATACCCATTATACTGGACATGTATTGGAAACTTGGCGTCTACCTACTATTTGGTAAGTCTCCTTGTTTTGTCTAACGCTAGTGCTGCAGTGCTGTTTGTTTGTTTGGCGTTAGCTTTGTAGCTAGCTACGTTAGCGTGCCTTCTATGTTGCTTTGCTGGGAGTGTCTGGCAAGCGAGACTAATAACGTTGCTATGACTTCTTTCCAATGAAACACAAACAACTGAATGTGTGAGCGGTAGGCTAATGTTACTTGTTTAAAATATGGTATGGCTGCTTGGCAGAGGAAGAAGAGGAGAGCAATGAACTGATACAGTAGTTGGATGATGATGATGATGATGATGATGGCGATGAAGACGAAGGCTATCAATTGTTTTCGTTCATTCCAGTCCGTTGTACAATACTAGGCATGTTCAAAACTGCCTGTACCTACCCTCTTGTGTGTACTAAGGACTATCTCACTGGTTTAAACTGCCTGACTGTACCTAGCCTCTTGTGTGTACTAAGTACTATCTCACTGGTTTAAATAAGCAATTTGATACTTTCCATTTTTGCTGAGCAGGCATTTCTGTTCAAAAAATAATAATCGCCTGGCTCAATTATGCCAAAATGAAAATAACCGCCTGACTCTAATTGCCGCCTGTCTTCCTTTTCCTTTTTTTGTATTCCAATTTTCCAAATTGATTTAGCATAATAAGTGCAGGGCTCTTATTAGCAGAATTACGGTATGCATATTAGCTATACAGTTCCTATGTCTTTCTGCTTTAATAATGCTAACATAGACCACAAACATAGCCTATGCCCACTGAATAAAGAAATTAAATACACACTGACTAGCTGAAACTACACACAGCGTGTTTGGGCTTTGGCAGAGGGGCGGAGCACACTGTTGCAAGGGAAAGGTGTACGCTGGATTTACAACACAAGACAAAATGATCAGATGCTGAGTGGGAATGCATGACGCATGTAAATAAAACCCCTTTTGTTATTCATTGCGTTTCAGGCAGTCTTTGCGATGTGTTTATTGCGCATGTTCATATTGCGATGACGGTGAAAATACGATTAATTGTGCAGCCCTAGTACATGATATAAAATATACCTGTCCCATGATCGTTTAGCCAGTGGTACCGTAGTCGTGCACAGACTTGTCTAAGGATAAGCGATACAGTATAATATATGGGCCTGGTGCCCTGTAAAAACTTTAACTTTTCAACCTATCTTGCACGTTTTTTCAACGTTGACCCTAAACGTTTTTTAAATGTCTATTCAACCAAAAGATGCTCGTTGGGTAGTTAAAACAGATTTTTACCGTTATTTATACAGGGGGAGTCTCACTGAGAGCAATGCTCGCTTTTTCAGGAGCGCCCTGTTCACATTCACACACACAAGACATTTATACCTGGAAGCTGACCAGTACAACTACAGTCTGATCTGCTGGCCACTGAGCAGCTCCACTGTCGCGATTGGGGGTTAAGAGCCTTGCTCAAGGGCACCTCAGTGGTGGTAATGAGGGAGGGGCAAGCGCTGCCTTTTCACATTCCCCATCCAGATTTATCCTGCCGGTCCCGGGGATTGAACAGACGACCTTCCGGTCACAAGCTTGCTTCTCTAACCTTTAGGCCACCACTGCCCACTTGGCACCAGCATGGATTGGAAACTTGTCAAAATACTTGACTTGTGAAACCAGGCCAGCAGCACCTCAGCTTTTTTCAATAGGAGTCCCAGAGAGAATATGAACTTGATTCATGACTCATGAGCAACATCTGTCAGGAGTCAGGCCAGTCCTCATCCTGGATATCTTACCCTGAGCCGCACACAGCCTCTTCTGGATCCTCGCATCATCTTGTCCTTTGACTGCAAGACAAAAATAGAAGAAATCAGGGCTTAAACAGAGTGAATGCCATTTATGCTTAAACCTGTGCTGATTGCTGAATGATGCTAGGGAAAATTGTCGAGTACACAGATCATGTACGTACAGTCAGCAGCATTGACAGCAGTTATTTTTGTTAAGTTAGGTTAATAACATTTTAACAACAATCAATCAGTATGCAGAGATTATAGTCTCACAACCATGTCTTCCTGTTTTGCATCAGGCCATTAGTATCAATGAGTAATTCGAACCAAATAGTATCCCTTCTGTTGTTTAAATGTGGCAGAAATTAAGATGCCTTACAATCTAACGTTAATGGCAAAAAATATAAACGTTATATAATGAACCTGATAAGAAGGTGGACTACTACATTACAGGAAATGGGTTTTTCCATGTAATGTAGCTAATTAAGTTAACCTGCCTAGTAGCTACCTGACATCTCACTGTTTTCATGGTTCCAGGTTATATCACCAGTGTTATTCTAAGCCAAATCATATTCAATCAGAGATTGGGCTTGAAAGTTGTACATGCATTGTAGTTAGCTGTCTCGTACAACGTTACGATTCGTTGCCCTGGTACTTGCCAAACAGAAAACAATGGTACTACGGACAGCACCCAGTCTCCTTCCGTGCTTCTGCTGTCATGTTAGCTAGCAAAGCCAGGGAGCACAGATCTCCACTCCAGTTCCAGATTCTTTAAGTACTGGAGACAAACGCAGGCCATCTAATAATATGAACGGGGAGATGTTTAACAAGCCATGCATACTTGAGGCTCTATCATTCAGTACAGCAAACTATTTACAACAAGAAGAGAAGACTAGTGCTACTGCTAAGATATTTGCTAGTAGCTTAGCTAGCGAGATCACTCTGGAATGTTGACTCTAGGAAGTGGAGAAAATACTGTCACTCGATTCGTCAGTTGGTCCTCATGCATCGTTACGATTGGTCAATAAGGGCTACATCACCCACAATGCCCGCCTCTTTCTGCCAGCTGAGACTCCCAACTCCTGACAAACAGGCCCTTATCCCACTTGGGTTTGACAGCCAGTGGTAACTTCTACCATCTCGTCCATTGCACTTAAACACGCGATTACAACCCGTGATAAATGACGTACCGTGTAGTATGACAGCAAGCCAGCGTTGTAGTCCAAAACAAACCAGCGGTACTGCCAGCCTTTCATGACGTTAGTCCACTTACTTAGCGGTCCCTCCATGATGGACGCCATCTTTACAATAGGCGATTGGGGAGGAGTCGGATATGGTGTGGCCAGGCGTCACTGATGATGATGATGATGATGATGATGATGATGATGATGAAGATGAAGCCCCCATCCCAGAGATGATTGGGATCAACTTCCCCTACCAAAGTATTATAATTTGAGGATTTCATACAGGGTTCCCACACAGCTTAACATCAAATTCAATTACTTTTCAGGCCCAATTTCCTCCAATTCAAGGACCCAACACTGCCTAGTTTGAGACAGGGATCAGGATTACTGTTATACAACACTGGTAATGATAACTAGCAGGCTTTACAGAACCTCACAGACAATAAAAACAGAGAGAGGCTTGAATGTGTGAACACTTCTCAACTGTGCTGTTACACTGATGGCAGACAATGTGTTTGAACACATTCTTGCACAAAATATATAAATTCAAGCACTTTCACTGACCCATATCTATTTATGTATTTTTCCAATTGATTTCTTTCTTTCTTCTCAAATACACAAACTTTGAAGGATTTCAAGCAGGACCTGTGGGAGCCCTAGAATGAATGGCCTATGTAACAGCTGAGATTAACATTTTGAAAATAGTGATCACAGGAGAAAGGAGCAAGAAAAAGCTAACTTGTTGAACTAAACAACATTAATAGTATGCATTTATATGTGTTATGTGTATATGTATGAATTTCAGTAGGCCTATTTGGGGTGCCAGGGTAGTTCCTGTGGGGGGTTTCTTTTCTTAATTGACTGTTATGGCACATGTGATTGCAGTCTGTCTCGACAAGGGGAAATCAGATGTGTTCTCATTATTTGTTAGGCCGCAATACAAAGATGAGGCATTTGCTTCAAATGGGAATAAAAGTTCAATATCGCCGCTCATGGGAGAGGTTGACAAACTGTGCCCTTGTTCATTTCTACATCCGACCACAAGGTGTCACTCGTTAACTATTTCCACTCTATCTGGTTCTACCACTAACCTAAAAAATAAAAAAGTTCTACTCAACTTTCTGCAAATCAACAATCTTATCTTCACACTTGGAGGGGTTCTATTTTCTTAAAAGTGCAGCTTCTCAAAGTGAAGACTACATTTCCCATAAGCCTTGTTGCAAGAGGATCTTTGCTTCTTTGGTGTCTTTAAAGTTGTACTGATGTTCGCAGTGCCAGGGTGACATCACCTGGAATCAGAGATGATAATTTATACTGTACATTACTACCTATTGGTTAAAAGCTGGGAAAAAAAGTGTTTTGGGGGTAAGTTACACTTTAAATGAAGTTATCCTCTGAAGCCGTACAGCCTACGGATGCACACACACAGTGAGTCAACATAATTTTAGTCTGTTAGATAATATAATAGTCTGGTGTAGCTGTATTTTATATCATGTGTAGGCTACACATGATATAAAATACAGCTGTCCCATGATCGTTTAGCCAGTGGTGGTACCGTAGTCGTGTAGGCTACACACTGTCTAAGGCAGGGGTGTCGAACTCAATTTCATCCCGGGCCACATCAACATTATGGTTATCCTCAAAGGGCCGGTTGTAAATCTAAGTAATTTTATTATTGTCTTACTTGCAAACTGCCAAAAATTAGACGAGATAGGCGGCCTACAGCAGCGAACTCGGTGCATGTCTGTCTGTATGGAGAGATTGCAGCATCTCTGTCTGTGGAGAGATGGCAGTGTCTCTGTCTAGACCAGACCTGCACATCCAAAGCGTCAAGGCCGCGACCCTTTTTGGGGGATAGAAAGAATGAATAGCGTTGTTTTGATGGTATTTTTGCCGTGTTTTTAGCTAGCATAGACAAAATACCAATTCATTAATTTCGGGTTCAAGTGTTTTTTTGGTTTGATAAACATGTCTACTAATTATTTTTGCGACCTTGCCCGAACCTGAACGGTCGAGATATAAGGACTCCTACCCATGGATGTAGCGTGATTTCATCAGTGTTGGGCAAGTTACTTTCAAAATGTAATATACTACATATTACTAGTTACTTTCATTTGAAAGTAATAAGTTACTTTACAATATTACTGTCTGTGTAGAGTAACTCGTTACCTATTACACTACTTTTGCATTACTTTCACCAAAACAACAGCAGCAGCAGAATGACATTGCCACACCAGAACCATCCCGAAAAATAATTTCAACTGCCTTGAAGTCAGGGTAAACAATCCAAAATTCAAATTTGTATTATTTTCCTTTGTTATTGTCATCTATAGTGGTTATTTGCATTAAAAAAACATGGTTTGATTAGGAAATTATTGTATCTTTATTTAAATAGGTGCTTTGATAAAAAAAAAAGTAACTCAATTTGTAACTTGAGTTACTTGACAAAGTAACTGGTATAATATTACTGACATCCTATAAGTAATAAGTTATATTACTGAGTTACTGCTAAAAGTAATATATTACATGTAATATGTTACTTTTGTAATGAGTTACCCCCAACACTGGATTTCATCAGCATGGATGTAGGCTATTACTGTCAAAGACAACTTGAATAGCCCCGGAATCGGAACAAAGCAAACGACCCAGAGGTTTTCGCCGCCGAAAAAAATTTGAGTTTTCCCCCCCCCCTTTTTTAGCCATATTTAGAGTAATATATCATTTTAAATCAACATTAGGATTATACTGTTGTGATGTCATTATTCAGTATATTCTCTTTCATGTCACCACCTGCTCAGCTCTCCTGTCAACATAATTGTAACTAACAAACACAAACTGTTTTAGCCAAATTCATATCAAAATGACACCTACAAACACAGGTACACAACCCAAGCCGTACACAACACACAAAGTCATCATCGATAATAAAAAAAACATACAGAGGGACATTTATTTATTCCTGATAGGAACGATTGAAAAATAAAATAAAATATATTATGTTGTTTTTAACTTTACACCACCTCTTTTTGTTACTTATTGGGTCATGAAACTGAAACCATGCATATAGCCACCTGCATACCTGACTTCGGGAGCTTGGCAATTGGCATCATGCATGATTACAATGAGATGCACCCACTTTAAACCTGAATAAAGTAATAAAACCACTAGTAAACCAGTAGGCGGCGCCTGGCCTGCTGTTCAGTGAGTGGCCTGGCCTGGCCTGGCCTGCAAAAAAAAAAAAAAAAAAAAAAAAAAATTTTTTTTTTTTTTTTTGCAGGCTGAAATATTAGGGGAGGTCCGGACCTCCCCGTCCTCATAGCTAGTTACGGCCATGTGAGTACCTAACTCGTGTTCCCCATAGCCAATCAGAGGCAGAGAGGGGCGGGTCCTCCTTGGCTCTCAAATCCACCTGCTGAAGTTGCCTTAAGGTACACATCACTCAGCGAAGATACAAGGGGAAATCTGTTTGAGAGAGATTTGTGAAATTATAAACCGGAGATACCTATGTGAGTATACAGAGTTCGTATTAATGGACATTTGGGTAACCCTTTATTTTACAGGTACCCTAGTTACATATGAACTATTTGTAATTACACATGAACACCAAATGTAATTACACAGTAATTACCAATAGTTATAAATTATGTTCATATGTAGTTACATTGTAACAGACCTGTAAAATGGAGTGAGTCTGTTCAACTGTAGTTCATATGTAGTTACATTGTAACAGACCTGTAAAATGGAGTGAGTCTGTTCAACTGTAGTTCATATGTAGTTACATTGTAACAGACTTGTAAAATGGAGTGAGTCTGTTCAACTGTAGTTCATATGTAGTTACATGGTAACAGACCTGTAAAGTGGAGTGAGTCTATTCAACTGTAGTTCATATGTAGTTACATTTTAACGGACCTGTAAAGTGGAGTGAGTCTATTCAACTGTAGTTCATATGTAGTTACATGGTACCGGACCTGTAAAGTGGAGTGAGTCTATTTAACTGTAGTTCATATGTAGTTACATGGTACCGGACATGTAAAGAAGCTCTGGCCTGGGACAGAGATTGCTAAAAGCCAGTGGTGGATTCGAACCACTGAACTTCAGATTGCAAAGCAGGCTGCTTTAAACACTCAGCCACGAGGGCTTTCCAACTTTCTTAGTGGAGTTTGGGAGGATAACTGTATGTCAGTCAGATGTAGTTGTCACTTCCTAGCTTTCTTATTATAAGCATAGACTTGGGGGAAAATGTTGATACTTTGTTAGTTAACCATTTTGCACAAAAACTAAAAAAAAAAAAAAAAAAAAAAAGTTTTTGTGCAAAATCCATGGTGGTCATTAGTAGTAATTTTCAAACATGTGAAAGTGAAATAATAATAATTATTATTAATATTATTGGCAGTGTTTCTCAAGGTAGGTGGTACTTGCGCCCCCCCTGCTGGTGGTACTTGATCCCTGGAATCCCAATGTTTAAATTATGAAATAAACCCAACTTTAAAATCAATTGTAAAACATGTTTATCAAAATAATACTACGAATGAAAATAAACTTGTGATCATTGAAATTGAGGTTTATTTTGTTGTCTTGAGATTTAGAAACAAATATTTGTTTCTGGCGGACACTATACCTGTTGCGCATGCACAATTACCTGCCCGCCCCGCATGGTTACACAAGTGGTGAACAAAGACGAGGAGGGATGCTAAAGTGGATCAAAACAGGAGGGAATCGTAAAAGAGCTGTAGTAGAGGAGAGCAGCAACGATGAAGCACAAGGAGGTGAAGACAGCAGTCAACCCAGCACAAGTGCAGCTGCTGCAGGTTGCACATAGGCTGCAGGTTGGAATAAATTTGCCTCCTGCGTGAACTGTGCATAGCTGAATACAGGGCTGTATTACTGAACGGGCATACCGGGCACTCGCCAGGGGCCCGAGAGCTCAGGGGGCCCATGAGCTAGAGTCTCTTCGCAGGCCGCCGCAGGCGGCCTGCGAAGAGACTAACTGATGGGGCCCCTGAGCTCACTTTGCAGCTGAGACTCTAGCTTATGGGCCCCTGAGCTCACTTTGCAGCTGAGACTCTAGCTTATGGGCCCCTGAGCTCACTTCGCAGCTGAGACTCTAGCTTATGGGCCCCTGAGCTCACTTCGCAGCTGAGACTCTAGCTTATGGGCCCCCTGAGCTCACTTCGCAGCTGAGACTCTAGCTTATGGGCCCCTGAGCTCACTTTGCAGCTGAGACTCTAGCTTATGGGCCCCTGAGCTCACTTCACAGCTGAGACTCTAGCTTATGGGCCCCTGAGCTCACTTCGCAGGCGGCCTGCGAAGAGACTCTAGCTCAGGGGTGCCCAAATTCTTTCCCATGAAGGGCCAAAACTCAATCTGGGTGGAGGGCCGAGGGCCAAAAATAAACGTTGTGGAATTACATTAAAATGTATTGTGTTTTATAGAAAATTAACATTCTAAATCTAAAATAACATTTCAATATAATAATCTACTTTTTATCTGTTTGGTAATTGTAATAATTTGCAATTGGTTATATATATTAAAAAAAAAACATCTGCATTTGTGGGGAGCTTAAACATTTAATCAGTAAACACCCAGTTAAAAACAGTTGTATTTTCCACCTTTGTAATCAAGAGAGAAATTTGACTTAATTCACAACTTGAAAAATCCTCAAGGTACTTTGAAAATCAGCTTTATTGTTCATCTTTTGTAAACAATTTGCCATGACAATTTGCAGGGATGCAATCTCAGGAGTGAACACAGTATATCTGCAGCCACATTCAGACACTGTTTCACAAAGTCACCACATGAAAAAGCTGTCCACCCTTTGCAATCAGTGCAGATATCTGATAACTTGCCCGAGTTGCATTCTGGATAAAAAAAAATCGGGGGGCAAAAAAAAAAAAAAAAAAAAAATTTTTTTTTTTTTTTTTTGCGCTGTGAGGGGGGGCCCGTGAGGGGGGCATGCCCAGGGGCCCATGAAGTCATAATCCGTCTATGGCTGAATAGACTGTATTTTAACGTCGGTCATATGGTGGTACTTGGAGAGCCAACTACTTTCTCAGGTGGTACTTGGTGTAAAAAGGTTGGGAACCACTGCTCTAGACTATACACCGAGATTTTTGGCAAACAGCCAGAGTAGAACCACCGTTCTTCCCCCCCAAACAGCCAAAAATCCCGTTCAAGACAACTCGGACCGCCGGAAAAAATGGGTTCCGACCTGTAAAAAGTTAATTGAACGGTCGTCCAGGCCAGAATTACAGCTCGGAAATTCGGGTATCATCCAGAGCTCCGGTTTCTCCGAGTTGACGTCACAGCCACATCAAAATGGCTACTTGCATCGTTAATGATAATCACAGAATTATTATAAAGACGTTTGTTGACGTTTTAACACACAAGTTGAGTTCTTAATTATGTAATGTTAACATTTCATATGTGTTTGTATCATCTGTGTTTCGCTCTGTGTGAAATTCAGCATTCAGCATGTTCGGTTAGCATTGTTCGCTAGTAGGTAGTTACCATGCTAACGCTGGTTGCTATAGCAACATTTTGGGCTTTCCCCCCGAGCGGGAGGTGCAGCATGGACGCAATCTGTCACCCGATTCCAGGGCGGAGGTTCCGTGTTGAAACCACTCTGGCTGTTTGCCAAAAATCTCGGTGTATAGTCGTAACTCTAGACTATTGTCGGCCGCATTCATGACAACTCGGCATGGTTTCAACACGGAACCTTGCCAAGTAAGAGAGATTTTGGGCAAACAGCCAGAGTAGAACCACCGTTCTTCCCCCCCAAACAGCCAAAAATCTCGGTGATAAAAATCTCGGTGTAACTCTAGGGTGTACAAGGTGGATGGTGAACAAGAGAAAGAGTGTTTCGAGTGTCTCGAGCGGGTCTTCCCAAAAGATAAGTGAAAAAAGAAGGGTCGGGGCCTTGGTTGGTTGGAATGAAATCGTTCAGAAATTGATGGAGTGTTCAGTAATCCACATGAGGTGGGAAAGTTTGTGAAAGAAAATTTTGGAGCAGTGAAGTCTGTCAAGACAACGAGAAGTGGGATTGTTATTATTGACTGTGTCGAAGAAGCAGGTGTTGGAAGTTCTAGATTTAATTAGGTTCAACTCTTGTAAAGTGATGTGTTTCCGACTTGGAACGGGTCCAGTGACAGTGAAGAAAGGAGTGATCAGTGGAGTGCCAATAGGGGAGAGTGGGGTGAGTTGTTCCAGGGGGGAAGTTGTGCCACCTAGAAAACCATAGAAGAAATTGGTCATGTGACCACACATTTTTGAAGAGGCATCCATTTTACTTACTCTGCAAAGAAGGGAGGCAGATGGCACAAGAGGTGCAAGAGCAAGAGACATTTACGTTAAAAAAAACTGTTTTGCCTCTCAAAGTAAATTTTTTATGATCAAGGTTTATTGATTGTTGTGTCTGAACAATTATAGACAAGCTTGAAAACATTTCACACATGTGTTAGTGTTTTAGTAAGCTACAATATGAGGCTATACTGTTAAATGTTGATGTTAGCTCCAAACCTATATGATACAAGTTTGTTAAAATGGTGGGGATGGGGTGATTTGTGCCAAAAGGCCTGGGTTAAGTTGTGCCAGTGCAGTTGCAGTTGATTTAGTGAATTTTAATTTTATTTTGTTCTTAAATGTTTAAATAGACCTTGTTGAAGAATATTGCAGTATTGGCAAGTGTAGCCTGGCTCTGTGATAGTTGATTTTGTTCATTTTGAACATAATTTTTATTTCTGAAAATGTTAATGTAGGTCAACTGCTGCTACCGTTTAGCCTTGTTTAACCCTGTTATAATACACTGGACTTTAATGTTATCTTTATTTTGTCTTGCTTTGATATAGCATTACAGTATATGAGATGAAAATGTTCTGTTTTACTTCAGTAATCAATGGCACAATTTACCCCAATGTATTCTCTCCAAAGGCACAACTTACCCCGCACCGGGGGCAAGTTGTGCCAAGAGACCACTTTTTTTTGAAAAGCTATATTTTTTAAACAGTTTATTTAAGATCCAAAGGGTGTGTTCCCTAACCTGACGCTGCCAGATCGATGAGTTTGCTTCAAATATCTGTTTCACAAACAACATCCATCTGGATTCGGCCAAGCTACATTGCTGAAGAGGGCGGTCACTTTTTTCAAGCTACTAGGCAGGTGATTGGATGGACCGTCTGTCTGTCACCGTCTGGGCTTGCCAGCGCCAACCAATCAGATCGACTTCCCTTCATGACGTAGCAGCGCCTGATCAGACTTCCCTTCATGACGTAGCAGCGCCTGATCAGCTAGGACTACAATTGCTAATAGTTAGCATGGAGGTCGCAGATTTTTTGCTGTTTTTGTAAGGTGAATATTGGGTGCAACCATTGACTATTCAATTTGCCAAAAGAAAGAAGAATTACTGCAGATGTCTGACTGAGGATGAAGTGCAGGTAGGCCATTTTGCACGTTAAATGTAACTGATTGGATTAACTGATGTTACGCTAACGATAGCAACATTTGGAGGTTGGGGTGCTACGTCTGATGATTGATGATTAATGTTAACGTTAACAGCGATTCATTCATAACACATATCGTTGTTCGTTTCTTCAGGGAACTGATGACACGATATGACACCGAGTGGCACGCACCCTGGACGGCTAACGTCATGGAGACGCAACGCTCTCTAGCCTTTATGATCATGGCAACAACCAAATGCTTTGATACAATATAATGATTTAACGCTACTATTTAACTGGTGAATTTTAGCATATGTGTCAGTGGAATGGTAGATATTTACGCATGACTGGAGAATGTTATTTGCTTACTTGTAATAATAAACTAAACGGAGAAATGACGGCCGTGTGTGGTGTTGTTGTTACATAATCTGCTGGTCTTGAGGCACGATTGGGTCAAATGATAAGACGATGTAAATGCATAAAGATGTTGTCAGATGAATCTGCGAAAGGGAGCTGCCTGGAGCCCAGAGGACGTCAACAGAGAAGAGGAAAAACACCCTGGTTACACCATGCAGCATGTATTTGGATATAATCTCTAACTTTAAGAATGGTTCCTTGTTGATATACCGTATTCCTAGTATTGGCTCCCATGACGTTTGTTTACCCCCTATCTAAAGTACAAGTGCAAAATCTTAAGCTACCGGTATGTTCTATCGATAAACCAATTTCTCGAATAACAGCTCCAAAATATCAGACATATAGGACTACTATATGCTAGAGCTATATTCACACTTCACAGTATAATTTATGCAAGCGGGGGAAAATATCAGATAAACTGATTGTTGTATTGTATCCTGAGATCTTTAATCTCGCCTGTATAACATAATATGTCACTCGGACACCAACGTGAGTTAACGTGGTTTATTAAACAGCAGCCAACATTCCAATCATAGCAGAATACACTTCAGCTAGCAGTAAAGGGACAATACATCACACTGATCTTTGCAGTTCTGTGTTGATTAGCTAATAATTCAGTGGCATTTTGATTAACGTTATGATTTATTTCGATTTGGAACAAAAATGATGGTTTAACAGATTGCATGTTTACTGGGCTGTGGTGAGAGTGAGAAGGGCTTTGTGTTTGTGTGACTTGCGTGAATGGCTAGCCGTTAGCCATTACAGCCTTACAGCTAATAAGTTATCCCAGCCTAGCCTGAAGGCTATCTCCCCAAATTCTACAACAATGTCTTGTTTACTAACGTTCATAGTTGATAACATTACAGCAATACAGTTACGGTTTCGTACTCACTGTAAGATCAAGTGTTTAACGTTTATGTTAGCTTATTGTTTTGAATAGAATGTTTGACTAGCACACTGGAGCTAGCCTCGGTAGCCGCCGCCGTGTTGAATAGTGAAAGAACTACAAACGCAGAGGCGCCTCTCGGTGGCGTCACACCCGGTCTCGCCTAAAGCCCGCCCCTAGCTCACGCTGATTGGTGCGCCTGTGTGGCGGCCGGTTTGAATGCATCTCTGAGGCCAGGGCCAGACTGAGGTGGATTGTGAATTTGTGGAACAATGCCGCCCCCGTCTGGTGGAGTCAGGCTATGTGTTCCCAGTGGTGCACAACATCCTGAAATATATTTACATATTCTTGTTGGAGGCATTACTGTCAAGCCCTCACTTTAAAGACACCAAGTAAAAACTGGCACAACTCACCCCACTCTCCCCTATGTGTTGATTGTGATTCATTTGAAGAAGTGGAAGGAAGTACAACTATTTTATAAGCATTATTTAGAATAGTTCATCTATAAAGGCCAGTTAGGCAATGTTTGTACCTGACATGTTTCGGCTGCAGAGGTGTCACGTGATGTAGGTGTTGGTGACGTCACAGCCTGCACTGTGCAGTCTGCACATCAGTCCGCCCTATGTGCTGTGTAGCCTACCATGAAAGGCTGTTCTTTGAACACGCCATTAAGTTGACAGTCAGAATAAAGTATATTGATTTTTTTTATTATTCCCTTAATCTGTTCTGAACCCTCAGAATACTCTGTTGTAAACATTATCCGGTCATTTGATTGAACTAGGTAGGTTTATTTTTTAAGAGATCAGACCTCTGTTCTTTTAGTGGCAGCAGCATTAAGGACAGATTTATTATATCTCTTTGTTGAAATGTATTTTGCATTTCAAATTAAGTTTACTTCCAGTGATCAGCACACATTTGGTGTGCGTTACGTTTCCTTTTATGGAGTACAAACATTTTGTTTTTAGTGGATAGACATAACAGAAATTCTTGTTTTCTTTTTGCTTGTTTTCCCCAGCCGTATCATAGACGAGATTATGGACATGGAGCAGCTGCCACTGAAACTGGACCGGCTGATGGAGATGGTCGCTTTGACAAAGATCACCTTCCAGTGCCCTATTTGCACAGGTTTGTATTGTAAGCTAGGCTACATGTTAAGTTATTCTCTATTGCAAATACAAATAAATGAATGAATAAATAAATAAAATAAATAAATACATAGCCTGTAGATAGATATAGATCGGCAGAGGGGGTGCAACGACCGGAACAGCCATAGCTGTCGGCCATGTATAATTGAGGAGGGGGTGGGCTGCCATGAAGCTAATGATGAAAACTTGTTCTGATCATTTATACTTTTTTCTTGCAGGAGTGATGAATGACATCATAGTCGCACCATGTTGCAGGAGCATGGTCGGGTGCCGCTCTTGCATCAGGATTTGGCTCCAGACCCCGACCACAACTTGTCCAAAATGCCGTAGTGAGCATTTTGGGGCCAACTACTTTTTGCTGACCGGCATGGACGATATGTTGGCTGCCCTCCGCAATGTATTGTCAATTTAGATTTAATTTCTCTCCAACCCCCCCCCCCCTTTCCCACACCTTTAATATTCAGACTCAGGAGATAGATATGCCTTAGAGACATTCATTACTTCACTCTTGCTTTAAAACAGCCTGCTACAGCCTTTGAAAGGACATTTTCTTTCTTTTTAAACTTTGTGATCTGATGCACTTTTTCACTTGCTAAAACTTTTGAATAAATCTTCACTTTTTAAGCACACTTTTTGACTGGAACCTGAATTCTTTTTTGTAAGTAGGCTACTATGGCATCTCGCGCGCCGCGCACACTCGATTCTGGCTCGCCCACTGCGTGGCCTTGCTAGCTCGGCTACTGCGTGGCCTATTGGTGTGTGTGTGTGTGTGTGTGTGTGTGTGTGTGTGAGAGAGTGTGTGTCAGTGGAACATAAATTGAAACAGAACAAACAGAGAAACAGAGCCCACATTGCCAAATTTATAGGTATAGATAGATAGAGTGATAGAATCTACCCTTGTTATAATGAGATTATATCTATCTATCTATAGATAGATATAATTTCATTATAACAAGGGCTTACATTTTGAATACAGTGCACTCCTCCTATAGTGATCCCCTTGGGATGGGTCAAATTGATCACTAAAAGTGCATGATCATTATAACCGTTTTTTTCTTTTTCTTTATTTCTCATGCAGACTACCATCTAATTGACATGTTACAAGAATACAGTAGCCTACATATAAAGTAAAGGAATGTTATTGACTTTAAAAATCCATACAGTAAGTTAGGCCTCCAGCTTTTTCAAACACAGCGGTCTTGCATAGACAGAGACACTGCCATCTCTCCACAGATAGAGATGCTGCAATCTCTCCACATACAGACAGACATGCACCGAGTTCGCTGCTGTATCTCGTCTCATTTTTGGCAGTTTGCAAGTAAGAAAATAATAAAATTACTGTACATTAATGAGTATTAATGTTCTGTAATTCTATTCATATTCTAATATGTATTATATTTCCATTCTTACACTTATTAAACAATAATTAGAGAGAGACCATGATGACATCAGCCTTAAAATGAGATATTCCTCTAAATCTGGCTTCAAACAGGCAAAATTTCAAATGTAAAACGGCAAATTTTTTCCCGCCAGTGCGAGATGCATCTGTCTCCTGCAGAAGTGGTCCCCCAAAAGCTAAAAGTCAAACTCCGCCTATATGGGTAAGAGAGCACCCAGTGCTGGCCATTCTAAGAGCCCTCTCCCTTTAGTCGGATGGTTAACGTGTTGGACTTCTAAGTTGGAGACCTCGGGTTCAAAACACTCGCCTGTGCCGTTACAATAAATAAATTCATGCACTTTCACTGACCCATCTCTATTTTCAATTGATTTCTTTCTTCTCAAATTCACAAACTTTGAAGATTTTAAGGAGGATGTGGAACCCTGGAATGAATAGCCTATACGTAACAGCTGACATTAACATTTTGAAAATAGTAATCACAGGAGAAAAGGAGCAAGAACAAGCTTAAACTAAATAACATTAATAGTATGCATGTGTTATGTGCATATGTATGTTGTATGGATTTCAGTAGGCCTATTGGGGTGCCAGGGTAGTTCCTGTGGCTTATATGTTGGGGGGTTTCTTTTCTTAATTTCCTGTTATGGCACATGTGATTGCAGTCTGTCTCGACAAGTCAGATGTGTTCTCACTGGCCGCCATACAAAGATGAGGCATTTGCTTCAAATGGGAATAAAAATTCAATATCATCCTCTCATGGGAGAGGTTGACAAACTGTGCCCTTGTTCATTTCTACATCCGACCACAAGGTGTCGCTCATTAACCATTTTGATTTCAACTGTATCTCACACCAGCCTAGGGTCAGACTCATTGACTGTACATAAATGTCAGGGGTCAGACTGTTTCTCAAAGTGAAGACTACATTTCCCATAAGCCTTGTTGCAAGAGGATCTTTGCTTCTTTGGTGTGTCTTTAAAGTTGTGCTTGATGTTAGATGTTGGCAGTGACAGGGTGACATCACCTGGAATCAGAGATGATAGTTTCTATACTGTAGATTACTATTATGTAAAGTGTTAATGTGAATATTTACAATGCATTAGTCATACTAGGAAGGTTTCTAATTTCCTCAGGAGACGTTACAAAGGGTTTCATTACATATTACACTTGAATACTTAAACTCAAACAGAAGGCATTCATGAAACACGTAAGGCAAGTCAATTTTATATTTTTAATTAAAACATTTGAAAAAACTCATTAAAACAATTAGAATGCATGAAAAATAATATATACTTATATAGTACATATAAGGCAATTTTATATTTTAATTAAAACATTTGAAAAAACTCATTAAAACAATTAGAATGCATGAAAATATATACATATAGTACATATGTCAATTTTATATTTTAATTAAAACAGTAAAGAAAACCTCATTAAAACAATTATAAAGCATGAAAAACATATACATATATAGTACATATAAGGCAATTTTATATTTGAATAAAAAAAAATCATTAAAACAATTAGAATGCATGAAAAACATACATAGTACATATAAGGTAATTTTATATTTTAATTAAAACATTTTTTTAAAACTCATTAAAACAATTAGAAAGGTGTAAACTCCCCCAGGACACGTTAGGGGCGGATTGCGATCTGTTTGGCAAAACCACCTCCAGAGGTGGTCAGGGACGCATTGTGACCACATTGAACACAAGTGTAAATGCAATGTGTCCTCTCAAACCACATACAACAGTCACTGCTGTTTTTCTGCCGCTCTACTCTATGGAGCTTGCCTGGGCGGATCGCTATCGGATCTCAATGTGGACACTGGAGACATTAATACCAGGTGTAAATGTAATCAGGTAAGTGTGGTCGGCCGCTGTCCGGTTGCGGTCTGGTCGCGTGTTGGTGCCAGGTGTAAATGGCCTCACAGATCCAGGTCAAAGGAGAGCAGTTCAATGAAATAACTGACACCTACAGTACAGTATATGCATAGCACTGTATAGAAGGACCCAAGAGTCCAATAAAATGTCAAGATGCTTGCCAGTGTTCACACCTCATGGCCTGGCGTGGGGTTTTGAGTCACACCTCATGGCCTGGCGTGGGGTTTTGAGTCACACCTCATGGCCTGGCATGGGGTTTTGAGTCACACCTCATGGCCTGGCGTGGGGTTTTGAGTCACACCTCATGGCGTGGCGTGGGGTTTTGAGTCACACCTCATGGCCTGGCGTGGGGTTTTGAGTCACACCTCATGGCGTGACGTGGGGTTTTGAGTCACACCTCAATGACCTCATGGCCTGGCGTGGGGTTTTGAGTCACACCTCATGGCGTGGCGTGGGGTTTTGAGTCACACCTCATGGCCTGGCGTGGGGTTTTGAGTCACACCTCATGGCCTGGCGTGGGGTTTTGAGCATGTCCTAACACTCATGCTGCTTGGACTCTCTAATATTCCTCTTTCTAACTCTGAAACAGGAAGTGACCTTATTGTATTTTCGACTGAGAGGCAGTGGAGGGAGTTATTTCTCATATAATGGCTTGCTTCAGTTGCTTGTGAAAATAAAATAAGATTATTCCACCCAAAAAAACAAAAAAACAAACAATTGGAATGCACGAAAAACATATATACATAATAGTACATATACAACTGAACAAAGACATCGTAATGATATCTGATGTAATGTTGTTCAGTTGTACAATCATCAGATAATGGCTGACGATGCTGGTTTTGGCCTTCCTCTCTTTGGCCTTCTTCTTGACAGGGTCCTGCGCAAAGCTCTCCTACAGTCTGATCGGCACCAATAGCAGCACATGGAGAGTTGACTGGGCTCAGAGTCGTCGTCGTGGTGACCTAAAATACAAAAAAAACAAAACATTTATTGGCTTAGAACAGCAAACGCATGAACTACAAGACTGGTTTGAAATGTAAGTCATTGGTCATTAAGTCTCAACCCAAATTTCAGATTTTCTTTTGATCACACACAAATGTATTATTTACGTTATTATTAGGACAGCATCCTCTCTGTGCTCTGCAGACTTCTGGGGAAGAATGCAACCAAGGAGGGCCTTCCTCACCCTGCCCATGAATCGCTGAAACTTGTTCCTGAGGTCGATCTGAGAAACCTGCGAGGGCAGACATCAAACGTCAAACAAGGAACCGCTGGCTTCACAGTCAACAGGTCAAATACAATAAGAAGATACAGGCAGGGAAAAACAAAACTCACACAATCGAGGCTGTTTGGAATTTAAAAGAAAGAAAGAAAGAACGCTGGAGGAGTAAACTGAGTAAATCACCTTGGTGACGGAGGAGGTGGAAGAGGACAGCTCGTTGGCCTCTTGCTCGAGCAGCTCAAACTCGAGCAGCTCCACGTTCTCGGTGTGTCGCTCGTGCTCCCAGCGCAGCAGGTCCTCCTGGAGCGACAACTCAAGGGAATGGGGTGGGGAGCAGTGGGGGGAGGGAGAGGGGCGAGGAAGGGAGGAGGGAGAGGGGCAAGGTGGGGAGCAGTGGGGGGAGGGAGAGGGGCGAGGCGGGGAGGAGGGAGAGGGGCAAGGTGGGGAGCTGTGGGGGGAGGGAGAGGGGCGAGGCGGGGAGGAGGGAGAGGGGCAAGGTGGGGAGCAGTGGGGGGAGGGAGAGGGGCAAGGTAGGGAGAAGTGGGGGGAGGGAGAGGGGCGAGGTGGGGAGGAGGGAGAGGGGCAAGGTGGGGAGCAGTGGGGGGAGGGAGAGGGGCAAGGTAGGGAGCAGTGGGGGGAGGGAGAGGGGCGAGGCAGGGAGGAGGGAGAGGGGCAAGGTGGGGAGCAGTGGGGGGAGGGAGAGGGGCGAGGCGGGGAGGAGGGAGAGGGGCAAGGTGGGGAGCAGTGGGGGGAGGGAGAGGGGCGAGGCGGGGAGGAGGGAGAGGGGCAAGGTGGGGAGCAGTGGGGGGAGGGAGAGGGGCGAGGCGGGGAGGAGGGAGAGGGGCAAGGTGGGGAGCAGTGGGGGGAGGGAGAGGGGCGAGGCGGGGAGGGGTGGGGGGATTTGGGGGGAGAGAGTCCGCTCTGCTCAGCTTGAGGCTCGAGGTTGAATGCAGGAGCAGGAGCAGAGGGAAGATTGACGCTGGACCTGTGGAAATCAGAATGGGATTTAGATTTTTCACTGGGCTTGAGTCTAACGTAACTTTAGAGCAATTAAGCATCAGAGCACCGATATTCGCCTCGCATCACCGCTGCACACACATATCTGTAACACTCTCTCTCTCTCTCTGTATGGATTTGTGTGTGCCTGCTCGTCTCTCTCCCTCTCTGTTTAGACACAGACTGTAAAAGTTCAGACACAACTAACAAATATGTATAGACTGGTCAGCCAATGCCATCATCAATCAGCATAACATTAGGGAGGCATATGACAACTTCAAATGTTTGTTAATAATTTATGTTTTTCATGTCATTCTTTTTTTGTAATTGGAAAGTCAACTTATTTATTTGTGGGCTCCAAATTCTCTTATTTCACTCAATGGCCTTTGTGCCCCCCAAAAAAGTGTGACACCGAAGGCCAATTGGCGTTGCCTGTAAAATGACAAAATAACAAGCCTGCATGCAGACAGTGTCCGAGTCAGAGATATAGTGACTTGCCTACAACACTGCGTCAAGCAATGTAAAAACATAAACAGCTTTCAGAACAACATGAAATTCAAGCACTTTTTCTTTTTTCTTTTCCAAGTAATTCATTTTCAAATAAAAGGGGGCATCAAATTTGCATTATATTGCAGATTGTGCCTTTAACAAGTCAATTTAAAGTCTACTTAAAGGAGGGGGAAAAGAGACAGACCTTGGTGTGAGGAAAGCGTCTGCTGAGCGAGGAGTGAGAGGCTGAATTCTGAAGGAGGACAAGCCGACAGGAGCCTGGAACACAAAGCCCTGAGGGGCGAAGGAGGCTGGAGATTCAGATGAATCCACAGGAGGGAGGCAGTCGGCCGGAGCTGGGTACATGACCATCAGAACAACTTGGACTTTGTCCTCAGCAGTCACTGTAGAAAAGAGGGACACAGACAGAAAAGGTTATAGAGAAAAAGAAACAAAAATGCATCAAATCAAGGCAGTAAAGATGCCATTTCATGTTATCTCACTGTCCTGTAACACATGTTACCTGTAGAGGCTTTGGTCCTGGTGGTCCCATTAAGTGCTGCCAATGGCTGGACAAGAGCAATCTGCCTGTGGCTTGACCTCTCCACAGCAGGCTGGACACGCCTACTGGTCGACCTCTTAACAGCAGACTGGACACGTCTACTGGTCGACCTCTCCACAGCAGACTGGACCCGCCTACTGGTTGACCTCTCCACAGCAGGCTGGACACGCCTACTGGTTGATCTCTCCATAGCAGGTTGGCCTGTAAGAAAATGGGAGGTCAGAACTAAACCAAAACAGACAAGGTCGCAGCACTTGTGTGTTTTATCTCAAATAAACAGGCAAAGATTATCTAAATCCTAATAGGCTTTACATGGTTCCGCGTCAAAGCCAGCGCCGAATGCGCCGAGGGGTGCGCCGCGGCTGGCCGGCCTGTCGGCGTAGCTTGGGCGCAGGGGACGTGCAGCTCCTAAAAAATGTGACTTGATGAAAATCACGCAAACAGCGCGAGTATAATATAATGTAGATTGGGGAGATAGCAGGAGTAATTGAAATCCTAGTAAAATCACACAATTTTACTAATTTTGCTGGGGACTCCCCTGCGAGCCCTTTCAAGCTGACATTCGAGTATACAGGAGGACTAGCTGCTGCTGGCAAGGCTCCAGGTCGAGGCTGGGGCACAAGTATATCACAGCCTTAAAGCATTTTTTGTCCTAGTAATTCAATTACAATTTACCTTTTTTCACAGGAGGCAGAGGGACAAAGCTGAAGGTGTTGGTTGGATGGTACAACCCTGCCTTGAAAACGCTTTTCTTCTCCCTCTTTTCCTTCTCTTTCAACAGTGCCTTGCGCTCTTTCCACTGCTCAAGCTTTTTCATCTTCTCATTACTTACAGCTGTCTCTGTGGAGAAGTGGAAGAAGTGTGAGATATGGTAAGAGTTAACTTCGCCCCCCCCCCCATTTTCTCCCCAATTGTACTTGGCCAATTTGCCCCAGTCGCTGCTCCACCCTCTGCCGATCTGGAGAGCCGAGACTAGCACCATGCTTCCTCCGACACATGCAGTTCCCAGTCGCTTCTTTTCACCTGACAGCCGGGAGCTTCACTGGCAGGACGTAGCACGTGGGAGGATCACGCTATTCCCACCAGTTCCCTTCCGCCCCCGAACAGGCGCCCCGACCGACCAGGACACATACACATCCCACCCGCAGACACAACCAATCGTACCTGTATGGACAGCCGACCAAGCCGGAGGTAACACAGGGGGGCGCGGACCTGCGACCCTTGTCTTGGTAAGCAGGGAATCTACCGCTACACTACCCGGATGCTGGTAAGAGCTAACTAGATGGGTGGGTAGCTTGGTGATATGAGATAAGATTTTGATCCCTGCAACAGCCAATGCATCCTGACAAAACCTCCTGGAGACCCTGGACCCCTAACTGCTAATTCATTGTTTGTCTCTCTGAATCAGAGCATGTGCTACATTTAAATTGGAGAGCAAATCCTTTTGAGTGAATCATGGTAGTAGGGATGTGCGATATGGCCCTAAAATAATTCAGGATATTTGTGTATTTCTGTGATAACGATATTCTTGATGATATGATAAAATACTGAGAAATATTTTATTATTAATTTCAAGAACATTGCAGAGCATTTGGGGAGTGTAAAGGTAAAAGCACTCGCCTACCACCGCAGAAAGCCGGGTTCAATTACCGGCAGCGGCACTTCCTGATTGGTCAGAGACGTTCTCACAATTGGCCGTGTTTGCGGGTGGTGTATGTGACCTGGTCGCTGCACTAGTGCCTCCTCTGGTCGGGGCGCCAGTTCAGAGGAGGTGGAGGGAAACTGGGGGGAATAGCATGATCCTGATCTGACCTCCAGCGTGCTACATCCTGCCGGTGAAACTCCTTACTGTCAGGTGACAAGAAGCAGCTGGTGACGACTGCACATGTATCGGAGTGGAGGAAGCATGTGCTAGTCTAGGGCTCTCCCCATATCAGCAGAGGGGGTGGAGCATCGACCAGGACAGCAGGTGAGACAATGGCAAAGAAACGAGAGAAAAACCAACATACAATTGTAACAATAAAAGTGTTATAGTTTTAGCATAAACGTAACATTTTGCCTTCAAATATTACAGTGGTTTGTTGTATGTGCTCTTACAATATGTAACCAAACCACCTGGACACTACTGAAGGCACTCTTCTTTTTGGAATTAACTCCTGATGTGAAACAACAGGTGAGTGTATTGATGTCACAGGTAATGTTAATCCTTACGTTTAGCTGTTGCCTTGTTCTGCCTTGTCATGGAGGCGTCCAGGCTGGAGGTCTCAAGCTCAGGCAACCTGTCCAGCTGCCTGCGGGTTTGCAGCAGGCGGTCCCTGTTCTCCCTCTGGGTCTGAGTCTGTCTGCGGGACATCTTCACCCTCAACATAGATATGCTGTTGTCCCGCTGGCGCAGGTGGGCAAAGCGAGCTTCCATCAGAGTGGTCTGGTCTGGTGAGCAGAAGAAATATCAAATATCAAATGTCAAAGAAATATCACTACTTATTACATTGATGTACACTGTGGAGAATGTAACATCAGCTGTCCTTTAATTTTATTGCCCCAAATTGTGGTTTGTAGTTTGAGTAGTTAAACTACACAATAATGACCAAAAAGTAGTTTAACTACTTGACTCACTATGCAAATATGAATGTAGATGAACTACCAGCAAGCTACTGCAAAATGTAGTTCAACTACTAGTGTAGCAACTAGTTGAAAGTGAAAGGACATTAATGTGCGGACATTTTCTCTCACTTCTCAACGACATGTAGCTCACTACTCCCCAACACTGTTTACAACTAACGGCATTTGCGCACGGAATTACAGCCAGCATGCTGGTTCACGAGTCACAACTCCATCTTGCTCATTTCACTAAAGAACTTGACTAAAAACCAGCGATCAACTGCCAATTTAGTTCCAACGACAGGTAGCCCACGACGTAGGCCCTACATTAGCTGGTTTAACGCTAACGGTCCTTACACATCAAGAGCGATGAAAGGAAGCGAATTTCTGAAAAATCGACCGTGGTTCGAAAAAATAAACTCAAAAAAGTGGAAAAACAAGCACACTTCAGAGAGTCAAACATAAAGGTCCGGTGCAAGGCACAAGCACAATAGCAAAACGTAGAACAAGCCAGCACACGAGATGTCCTTTCTTTTATCGTATTTTATTTACCTCAGTCCGGGGTGGGTACAGCACAAACAGTTTCGGCACTAGGCCTAGTCTGATGAAGGCCTGATGAAGGCCGTGCCGAAACTGTTTGTGCTGTACCCACCCCGGACTGAGGTAAATAAAATACGATAAAAGAAAGGACATCTCGTGTGCTGGCTTGTTCTACGTTTCGAAAAAATAAACGCCACAATATGCTCGGCGAAACTTCACCGTTGGTATGCACGGTTGCATTAACTGATAGGCCTATAGGTTCGGAAAATATGCGAATTAATCGCACGAAAAAATGCTCCCGATGTGACCTTGGCTTGGCGATTAAGGGACATTGTGGGCTAACCATTTAATTTCAGTGATCAAAAAGGCAGTATGGTTATACTGGACAGGTATTGTAAATATCTGCCATCTGGTCAGCCTTGCATGTGCTACAACACTGTATTGTTACTGCTATAAGGGCTAACATTAAGTTACATCGTTAACAAGGTATTTAGTGCGGCTGGTAAGCTAGCGTTATTAAGCAGGCATTATCATCGCTTCTCCTCACAAAAGGCGCATTTTCCACGCGAAAAAAGATGCTGACAAACGCTATGTCGACACATGTCCTAGAGAGCTGGTACTGTGACAATAAAACATTGACTTACTTGTAAGATTTCGAGAATTCGAGTTGGTAACCGTAGCTTCTCCGAATTGCAGCTGATCCGTTCAAGAGTAGTGTTGGACTGACTGCGTGAAGCTTCTCGCTCTAAAGATGAACTCACGGTTAGCCAATCAGAGGCCGAATCAAATTCAAACACACGGAAGCCGCGAAAATCCAGCTACCCTACAGAGTTGCCAGATCCTGGACGGGTTTTCCGCCCAATTAGGCTGGTTTGGGGTGGTGGTTTTTGAACAGTGCCTTTTCCCATGTAGCCTACAGTATATCAGTATTGAGATGATGTCCGAGATTTTGATTGACTCTCTAGTTTTCAAAAGCCAAAGAGAGCCAGAGAGCGGGAGGCGAGAGAGAGAGAAAGGGGGGGAGGGGGGGGGGGGGCAGCTGACTGTCCTCTAAAGACTGTCTGTCCATACAGTATAGTTCTATTTATATAGCCTAATTGATGTTCAGAATTTTGGACATACAGTTCTACTATATAGTTCTTGTTTGTCAAGTCAAGTCAAGTTCATGTGTATAGCCCTAATTCACAAGTATGTCTCGGAGGGGTTCACAGAGAATATATGTCTAGCTAAATCTAGCTGACACAACAATAACAATTACAGTAGTAATACTAACAACATAATTGAACAATGGTAGAGAGAGACAGAGAGAAAGGGGGAGGGAATGTGGGGGAGGCGAGAGCAGGGAAAGGGAGGAGGTGGAGAGGGAACAGGTGAATGTGGGGGAGGAGAGAGCAGGGAAAGGGAGGAGGTGGGGAGGGAGAGCGGGTGTATGGTGGAGGAGAGAGCAAGGAAAGAGGGGGTGCGGGGGAGGAGAGAGAGCAAGGAAAGGGAGGAGGTGAGGAGGGAATGGGGAATGTGGGGGAGGAGAGAGCAGGGAAAGGGAGGAGGTGGAGAGGGAGCAGGGGAAGCGGGGAAGCGGGGAAGAGGAGAGAGAGCAGAACGGGTAGAATATACTGTGGCTGGGTGATATGGTCATGAATAGTCACTAGGGACAGTGAAAACAGGGAACAGGAAGGTACTGGTTTCCAACAGTTGCTGAATATCTGTTCTGACTATGGAGGTCGTTTTTATGTGAAATACAATGCTAAAAAGAGTGTCACTATGATCTGCAGAACAAGAGGTGATAAGGATCTTCTCAATCTCAACCTAGTCTCAGTGCCACTAGATACCTGTCGTGCATCTGGAAATATTGGCACAGTGCCCTATTGTAGTATTGTTGAGTGGCTAGTGTTCTTGTTGTGACGTTTGCCTGTCTTATATGTATTGTGTGTGTGTGTGTGTGTGTGTGTTTTTTTTATTGGACCTTGTGTCTGTCAATAAAGTGATGATGAACACAATGTGAGCCAGGCTACCTCCAAGTCAGAGGTGATTGTGTCTGTGTGTGTGCCTGTCTGTCTGTCTTCCATTTATCTATGTTATGCATTAATAACTAATAGCAATAACTATGTGTATCTGCTATATAGCTTATTGCTTATGAAATAAAGCCAATCACTGCTGTCAGGCGGAAACCTTGTATGCGAGATAGTCCATTAATGAGATGTGTCACTGCAGGCTCTGCCAATTCTAACAAATCCCATCGTCTGACTGAACCATTAGATAACCATTAGGACTACTTTTTTCAGATCATAAAAATGACCTGTCGCCACTAGATGGTGGCAAAGTCTCCACAAAAAATGTAAAGCCTTACTCTGGGTTGCATGAGGATTTGGTGAAAATCAGGCTGACAAATGCTGCTGCAGCTATCTCCAATTGTATTTTTTCCAAACCACAGTGTGAACAATACCAAGTTCCCCCAAAGTGCCACTTTGAATGTAATTCGTGCAGTCTACTAAAACTGTCGGCAGGCAGATAAAGGATGAATCGAAAACTCTGCCGTATTCATCAATATCTTTATTATTTACAATATGTTTAACACTGATAAGGAGAACTTCACAGTAATATAACATATGTGAGCTTTAAATTAAAAAAGAAAAACACACAAAATATATATTTTGTACAATAAAAAAGTTAATATGTTAACATCTCTGCCATTTGTCATCCCTGTTTAGATTCACATATTCCTTTATGGTGTGTGTGTGTGTGTGTGTGTGTGTGTGTGTGTGTGTGTGTGTGTGTGTGTGTGTGTGTGTGTGTTTCGGTTCTCATTGCACTCGTACAACTGAAGAAGTGGCCTTTGGTATAATGATGTGAACTTACATGTTCTACAGCACTGTTCTCATCAAACAGAGAGAGGAGAAAACAAAAGATATACTGTACAGTATAAATACAGGCAGCATAAATAAAGATAATGCAGAAGACGAAGATGATTGCGAGAATGAGCAGAATTATGGATATTTGTGGTCAGCTCAAATATTAAATATACTATGGGTTCAGATATCAGATTTGATTAACAAAAACACTGGCACCAAATTAATTTGTTGACACTATGATTGTTGATTGAACGTCTACATGCGTTCCTTAAAACGACAACAAAAAGATGGATCTGTTGGTCTTTACACAAGTCCAAATTGGAAACAATTGTAGTGCTGGATTTTGGCTGTTTCAAGGTCTACCTTCAAAGGAAGCCAGCTCCACAGGAAAGATGCACTAAAAACCAAGAGGTGGCAAGAGAAGAAACGAGGCCAAACGGGTACTAGGCAATCATGAAGAATACGACAGAAAGCAAACAGAAGTTTGAAACGGTCCGATAATGAAACAGAGCCGCGTGGGCTTTGTGCCACGGACTCATATTTGTTAATTGTTGGAGAGGCAACATTACCTGGTGCAGTAACAGTAGCTTATGGCCACAAATAAATTATCCAAGTAAACAAGTATCCAAATAAATTGTTTCAGAATACAAATTGCACTTTTCTTCTTCAAGTTTGAGTCTGACCATAAACCTCCCAATCATAGAAATGCATGTTGTAGTGATAACCGCGTCACAATCTCATGGCAAGCATTAGTTATCTGAAATATCATAACACAGAATGTTTTAATTCTGTAATATTACACATTGCCATGCCTGTAAATTCTTGCAGTGATCGTGCACTGTACATAAACTATTTCGTTCACGAAAAGGCACCAAGAATCATCAGTAAAATATCACTGGATATATCTTGTAGGAAAAGGAAGAAAACGAAAGAATAACAGATAATGTCATCTCTTTGTTCTTTGAGCCTCACAGTGAGAAGAAAAGAATGTTTGTTTCATAACATCCTGAAATGGGACATCTTTGTGAGCAGAGACACACGTGCCAAATTAAGTGGGAATAATGGGCAGACTTCCAAATGTACCACAAAACCAAATGACAAGAACTTACAGTATGTCTGGAAAGTGTCATCAACAAAGACATTTAGAGAGTGTTATAGACCTGTAGTGTTTAGACATGAACTGTTAGAGCGGTAGTATTGGGATGCAACATGTGTCAATGAACCAATGTGTCTCAGGCCTTATCCAGTGTACATTAAAGGAACCATTCACCGCTGTTCAACCAGCTTACAATGTGGCTAGTATGCAGATGAACAACGCTTAACTTCCCAGCTCCCCATTTGGCAGAAACTCGCCCCTGCCAGGTGGTATGGCTCGTTAAGACTCGTTAACGCTCTCATTCTCATTGGACTTGGGCATACGAAAATCATTAACTACAATCTGTAGTTCAAATAATAGCCATGGCAAACGAACAAAAAATGCATTCAAAAGAAACTGTGATCTTTCACACTATATCCCATTTCGGATAGAGCTATGGTTGAAAAGCGGTGAGTATCTCCTTTAAGATTTGAGCCAAGGTGTTAAAAAAAGAAAAAGAAATGTGGAGATATGCGATATGGAAGCTGAGTGTTGTAGTGTTGTACCGGCACGGTACACATTCTATTTTGTAAAATACTATATTTTGGCATGTAAAATACTATATTTTGACCAGACGCGCTCAAAAAACAGAGCAGCTGTTTCATGACTAAATTCATTACATCTTAATGTGACCCAAATTAAAACTAAGAGCTGATAAATGGAAAAACAAGATGGCACCCTTCTCAACTGAGGAGAATTAAGATTCATGCAGATGAACATTTGACCCGGTGGCGAAATGAAGAACGGAAGAATAATACATTCATAAAGCAGATATTCAGATGTGGTTGAATGGGCCTCAGTCTTACATACATCTCTTCAGTCAAAAACATTTCTCTTTATGTTGTGGCCACACGTAAAACTTTTTTTCCTGGATATGAAATAAATCAAATATTTACATAACATTTTTTTCTTTCAAAATAGGTCTGTGCTTTTAATTAAAAAAAACAAAAACAAAAACAAACAAATAAAATAAAAAATAATTTAAAATTCAAGTTCATACGTAAAGACATTCTAAAAAGCTTTTTGTTCTCTTAGAAACCAAATAATGTACAAATGGCTCATGTGCTGAAGACATACTGCAGTTTGTTTGTTAAGAGATCAGTACTATGTGATTACGGTGAGTAGGTCGTTGTATTTTGCAGTGTTCATTCATTGAAGAATCTGAGGCACTGAGGCCACGACAAGGCTACAGGGAATCCAGCACTGTCCATACTCGGAAGGACACTTTAGAGAGAATTACTGTCCCGCTTCACCTCCCCATGCTCTACCATGTGCTCTCTCCTCTCACTACCTCCTCCACTCCCCAATATACAACAAGGAAATGTACTGTGCAAGGATATAAATATTGAAATGCTTTAGGGGATTGGGGATTTCCACCCGCACCCATATGGCACTGTGTTTTTTTTTAAGGTGTGGATGTTAGTCAAGTCACCAAAACAAAGATAAATGCTGTGGATAAGATCAAATGCCCCAAACTCTTTCATTGCATTTTAGTAGTTGTGGTGGAGAAACAGAATGGATTCATGTACAAATTTCAAATGCGTCCTTCCTGGTTTTAACGTGATTCTTTTTCAATTCAATAAGCCATGTATTTGGTATTGCTGAAAGGTAAACTTCACGTTTCATTTGAGCCTATTTACTGTACATGCTTATCAAATGACTTTGAATGGGGAGATGCCAATAGTGTGTTAAGGGATCCATTTCCCGTGTCTAGCCCCGTGAGATGACAAACAAGGTGATAACCAGATACCAACAAGTCAAACTGTTCAACACTAACAAAGACAGTTTTGGTGGATCTTGAGACTTGATTAATATGGTTTTATCACACCCCTCCCTTCTTACTTTGAAAAGCAATGACCGTCAGTCTATGAAATTGAAATGCTTTGAGAAAATAAAATGGTGTTGAATTATGCCCCACCCCCATTTTTGGGGGGATCAAATCAAATGGTGAGGTTGCTGCCAATTCCAATCCTTGGATTTTAGATTAAAAGGGCTTTAGGTCACTCCGCTCCCCAAACACTGAGAAAAATACTGTACCAAAAACAAAACACTCTCAATGGATGACGCCTCATAGATGCGTGAATCTTAGATAGGGAAACGGAAACCTAATATTTTCAGTGAAGCTGGGCACAACCACCATGGTTCCTGCTCAGTGTGTGACAGACTGAGACAAACAGAATGAGCTTATTCCTTACCTACTTTCTGGGCTGGCTACACACGGCTTGATACACTCCACATTCATTTAACAAGGCCTTTATCACTACCAGGTGGAGACTCGGGGGCAGAAGATTTCATGGTGTGACTTGAACCACATTTCTTTTGGTATAATCATCTGATTTTTTTTGTATGTACAGGTCAGAGCAATATTATTGTCCACACTGGCATTTTATGAAAAAGTCCTCTGTAAACAACAAGATCAACAATTTGTAGTGATTTCTCTGAGGTACTTAAGAGATTCCTCTCATTTCGTCCCCCAAAAAGCTGTCATTAGAACCAGAAACATAAAAAAAAGGGAATAGAAGCGGTCTGTGGGGTAGTGTGGGGTAGTGTGGGGGGTGACGGCTGGCCTCGTCACAGTGGGCTACCTCTGTACTACATCACTAATCTCTTTAATACAGCTGTGCAGGTTGTCCAAAGCAGGGCTCGGCCCCAGGCTGCTCAGGCCTCCGCCTCCGGACGACGACGCCCTCAGTTCCTGCAGGTTGAGCTCCAGCTTGCCCACCGCCTCCCGGAAGGCAAACTTGTTCCTCATCTGAGGGATGCAGTCCACGTAACCTGAGCAGTAGTCTAGCAGCTGGTGTCCGGCGTCCAGCACCTGGCTGCTGGAGGGGCTCTCGGAGCTGGCGTGGAGGGCGGTGCTCAGGCACTCGGCGCACTCCAGCAGCGCCTCGCGGCTCACCCGCTCCGGAGGCACCCGCTCCGCCTGCTGCCTGGTCCGCCGCAGGGCCACTTTGGAAGCGGCGGACGGCGCTGTGTGTGAAGAGGGGGCAGTGGTGGCGGCACCGTTGGCCATTTTGGTGGGAGTCGTGTTGTTGTTGGTGGAGGAGGGAGACGAGGACAAGGAGGAAGGTGCAGGAGGCACTTGTGGCGGCGGCACCGACGGTCGACCCGTCGCCGCTCCTCCCGATGTTCGTCCTGACCTATGAGTTTTTAACGTGTCTCCGTTGACCTCCACGGCCACGCCCCCTACCTGCTCCTCTCCGTCGCCGCTGTACGAGTGTTGCAGGCTGCGCAGGGTGGGTGGGGGAGGCGGAGCACACTTGGGCTTGACCAGTCGTGGCCGGTCTCTGTCCGCTTGGTGCTCAGAAGACAACAGTTTGAAGCGGTTCCCCTGAGAGTCCACCCCCACCAGGTGCACGTCGGCCGGGCTGTGCTTCAGTGTGGGGGAGATCAGGACCGGGACCTTGTGGTTGTGCGTCGGCACACCTGCAGCAGTTGATGACGCACCTGAACCAGAAGTCTTAGAAGGAGATGACCACCCCTGCTGCCGGTCCTGCCCTCCCCCACTCTCCTCTCTACCCTCCCTGACCCGGGAGAGTGTGTCCGATTCCCCCGCCTCACCCCCAACCCCCGGTGCCCTCACCCCTACGGCTGTGCCCCGGGGCAGCAGCTTGGCTTTGGGCCTCTCCCTGATCTGTGCCGTCCCCTCATCCATCCTCCTCTGCAAGGTTTCCGAGGGCCGCGCTGCCCCGTTCTCTGGCTGGGAGGTGGTGGAGGCAGTTCTCTCCAGAGGGGGTTTAGCACTGCGGTTCCTGGGTAAAGTCAGAGCCATGCGCTCCAGGTCAGGCAGCCCAGCTGACATGGAGGAGGTAGAATTAGACCTGGGGAAGGGTTTGGGCCCTCCAACCAGACTGCCACCCTCCTCCGAACATGTCGACTTCCCTGTCCTTAGCCCCAGGGTCTTTTTGATGAGTCTAGGGGTAAAAAAGCCAGCTAAGCCCCCCCAGCTGCTGCTGCTCCCCACCTGGGACCCAGGGCCTCCACCAGAGGGCTTCTGTCCAAAAGTGGCTCCACAGCAGCGGGACTGGGCCTGGGTGGGCTCGCCGTGGGAGTGGGAAGGAGAAGCAGAGAAGCCCCCCAGACTGTCTGACTGCGGAAGGGGAGGAGGAGCACTGAAGGCAGCCGTGGGCTCGTACTTCTTATGAGGTTGTGTCTCCATCTCCCGGAAGGAACTGCTCCTCTTGGGGGGTGTCGGCAGGTTCTGTTGGAGCTGGGAGGATGGAGAAGAGGAGGAGGAGGACGATTTCTTCTTCATGAAGGAGCTAAAGAAGCCGGTCTTCCGGTCTCGCGTGAACGTGCCCGTGTCCTGTACATCCTCCAAAAGGCTGCCTGGGGATTTATCTCGAGGCTGCTGCTTACGGGGCAGTGCTGGGGAGCTGCCCGATCGACCATCTCCTCCTAGCAAAGTAGAAACCAGACCTAGATAGAGACGAGAAGAATGAATTAGGACAATACAATACAGAAATGCTAGGCTGTATTCTGCAGGAACACGCCCTATCTTAATTCAGTCAAAGTGTGGTTACCATCCAGCTGGACATACAACGGGATGGATATACAGATCCTCTCAAAAAAATTAGAATATCATGGAAATACCATGGACTGTGGGCTTCAGCGGATTGTCAAGCAAAGACGATTCAAAACTTTGGCAGAGATTCAGAGGGAGTCACTGAGAAGTAACTGCTACTTTTCTTCACACTATTCTAATTTCTTGAAGTGCTGTTTTGGGGGTTTTCTGGTGTAGGCCAAAATTATTAAAAATGAAACAAATAAAGCCTAGAAATATTTCACTTTGTGTGTAATGAATCTATAATCTATGAAAGTTTCACTTTTTGAAAGGAATTATGGAAACTAACTTTCCATGATATTCTAATTTTTTGGAAAGGATCTGTATATCTGAATTATTTTAATCTCTCAAATAGTTTTTCTTTAGATTGTCACTCATTTTATCAGGCAACTGCATACTGTTGTAATAAGCAGGATTTCTACTCTCTCGGTCCGTCACTAAAAGTGGGTCTTTCCTCCTTGGGGAGTCATGAGGAGTTAAGAGTAAGCATTTCAGAAAGGGGATGGGACATTTTAAGCCCACGCCAGTTGCACACACAAACATACACCCCAATAATGATTTACAATTTAAGCTTATGAAAGATGGAATAATGAATATAACTCAGGGAGCAACTTCATAGCAGACATCACTGCGAGCATGCGCAACATAAGCATGCACCTATACACTGTTAGTAGAAATGTTGCGCAACTTTGCTCCAAGAGGAAAATACATTTTAATAGCCTGCTAGCCTTTAAATAAAATCAGGATAGTTCATCATTTTCCCTAACGAGTATTTGAATTAACGGAAAAATACTAAGCGTGCTAAATCATCTTCCCTAGTTAATTGCTTAAATCGATAAAGTAGTTTTGTGGAATGAACAAGAGCACATAACAATTCCATACCAACAGCTATGATAGGAGACAACTCTTCATTTATTCTTCTATATACACTTTTAAAACCACTTGTTAAAATGATAATAATATATTTACCTCTTGTGTACACTTTCCTGATAACAGTTAAGAAACAGGGGGATGTTTTGAAGCAGGTTTTTATGGTGTTTATGGGAAAGTTACTGTATGTTCACACCATTGGTGAAGATGTATGGTCTATCAACTACAACTTAAATCTTAAAAGCTAAATGAAATGGTAGAAATGTGATAGAAAAAGAGAAAGCAGGGGGCAGGTTTGATCAACTCTTTCACATATCAACTAAACATACAGTTGAAGATTTTTTTTTATTTAATCAACATAAAAACAAATAAGCAATAAATAAAACAAACAACAGACAGTTTAATGCCAGTTTAATAATTAGGGTTGGCCAATCTTAATCCATGACCCGTTACCAAGCATTGATGGTTAAAATGTTAATGATGTAATTAGTAGGACAAGAGAATATGAGGCAGATCTTCAATCCTTCCAATTCAAATCACAGATAAGATCCATACAAATGAATACAAACAGGCCTCATGCCACCTGGGCTCACAGGGGAATCAAATTTTATCATTATGCTTTCATGAAGGAGAATGACTACTATTCAAACCCTGCAACAGCACTGACACGTTACAGTGTTGCAATTCTAGGCCAATGTGATTCTTTCATGTGGCCAATATGACTTTGTCAGACTGTTGTCAGAGATTGGACTGGTTGATCTCCTGGGTGGCCGGCCAGTTGTCGATGTTGACCTGGTGGTCTTCCAGGAAGATGGCCGCCCTTCTCTTCAGACGGCGGGCGTGGCGACGCTGCAGCCTCTCACAATGGGTGTGGACTTGCATACCTGCAGAAGCATGACTGTTTGCACCTGATTGGTTGGCACTGTGGTGGTAGGCGTGGCCGGCTGTACCTGAGTGACCGTGCGTCCCGTGGTCGGTCCGCCCGTCGAGCCCGCCCTCGATGTTCTCCTTGTTTTCTGTGTGCTTGCGGAGTGTTCGGGATTTGGAGGGCAGCAGGGGCATGTCGTGACCGAAGGAGTGCAGCGGCCCGCCGTGACCAGAAGAGGCAGTCTTACACAGCTCCTCTGCTACCTCTGCAATGGATAAAGAGGAGTTAGCTCGAATACTTGGTGAAAATCAGCGGTTTTAAACCTCCCTGTCTCGCAACTTTTTCATTCACCCCTTTGAGCTACTGTATCTTTGTTAAGTTATTTATTGTAATTTATCAATATGTTCTCATCCTAATACATTGTTTTGTTTCTATTATTTGTTGTTCTATCTTCAATATTCCCCATTATGTTCTATTCATACCTATATTGTATTCTGTACTTCTGCAATGACCCAGTTCCCCAACGCGGATCATTAAAGTTTCATCTAAGACGTTACACTTCCACTAAGGCCTACAAAATTGCCCTTCAACCGGAGGCAGAACTCGCCATCTTCGGCTGCTCAGAGTCCTCTTTGAACTTTCCTACAGCTGTGCAACAGTCTCTGACACAGGGAACAACTGTTGCTAAAAAACTAATTCTGAAGGAATGGAAATCCTCTTCCCCGCCCTCTTTTCAACTGTGGTTGATGGACATGACCTCTGTTATACGGATGGAGAGACTTAGGTTCATGAGGACCAATTCACTTAGAAAGTTTTCAACCATTTGGGACCCATTTCTAAGATACCTCGATGAGGTTAGGGGAGACGGGTGACTCGCTCGCCTGGCCAGTTTCTCACGGTCCCCTTATGTGGGACTTCAGGCATAACATCTCTCACAAGCACATAAGCCCCTTATGTGGCCGGTAATTATGATGTAGTAATTTTGATATGTATGTTGTTCTATTTCTTTTCTTTTACTGTGTCTGAGTGTGTTTGTCTTTCTGTATATTGTTCTGAAAAAAAAAAATAATAATAAAGAAAAAAAGAAGGAAAAAAAAGAAAGACCTTCTACTTCCAGAAGCTATAGTGGATAGACTGCTGCTCTTTGTAAAATAAATAAATTAAACGTCAACAAGTTAATAATAGTCTCTTCAGCTTAATCAGTGTTCCTATTTTTAGAAGTTTTATCAAAGCAGGCCTTGAGCTACACAAAAAAAAAAGATTGACAGTTGATCTGCATGCCAGCTGAGGATAAGTGACACGATGTGACTGTACCTTCAGAGATGCTGGAGTCGTGGAACATGGTCTCGAAGGCTTGGTGGATCTCAGCAAACGAAGGCCGGTCCAATGGGCTCCACTGCCAGCCTGGTAAAGAGAGACGTGGGAAATTGCAGTCACTCACAGGTAGCATAACTGCCCATTATTGGCTAGTACCTTAATTTATATATTCTACTCTTACAATGATTGACAGACATGTCACCACAATAAATGGCTGTGTTTGCTTATTAAATATGACTTGGAAATTGATTCTGAAGTGATTTGGTTGCCAAACAAGTATTTCTTCCACAGGCCCTATGGTTCAGAAACCATGGGTTGTTGTTTTTTGTGGGGGATGCTGCCACTTGGTGGATTAGGTCAGGATAGCTAAGTTAGCGGTTACTCACATGCCCTCATGAGTTCGTAGACCTTGGGCGGGCATCCTTCAGGCTGTTCCATGCGGTAGCCTTTCTCCAGGAGGTCGTAGACCTGAGACAGGTCGATGCCCGGGTACGGAGACATGCCGTAGGTGGCAATCTCCCACAGCAGCACCCCGAATGCTGCAGGGAAGAATAATATGGAGAATCCAACATGAGCATCAGAGAAATATGCTGGAAGAGAACAAATAAAAGCTGTCTGTGTATTAATTCATGTGTGTGGAGTGTATTGCCCACCCCAGACGTCGGACTTGATGGAGAAGGTGTTGTACGCGAGGCTCTCCGGTGCGGTCCATTTGATTGGGAACTTGGCCCCGGCGTGGGCAGTGTAGGTGTCACCGGTCATCAACCTGCTCAGTCCGAAGTCTGCTACCTTCACCACGTGGTTCTCCCCAACTAGGCAGTTCCTCGCTGCGAGGTCCCTGAGAGAGGGAGGGGTGGAGGAGGGAGGGAGGGAGGGAGGAATGGTGAGGAAAAACAGAAAAACAGAAATTAGACTATGGTGAACATTTCGATTTGAAATGCATCCAGGGGGAGACACACATGCACACCTACACAGCTGCTTACCTGTGAATGAAGTTCTTCTTCTCCAGGTACTCCATGGCGGAGGAGATCTGTGTGGCCATGTAGAGCAGCACCACAGCGTTCACCTCCTCCCTGTCACACTCCCTCAGGTAGTCAAGCAGGTTGCCGTGGGGCATGTACTCTGTTACAATGTAGAAGGGAGGTTCCAATGTGCACACACCTGGGACAGGAGCAGAGAGGTCATGACAGTTACTACCAATTAAACAATCAGAGTGAAGGTGTCAGCCTAAGTCATTTCTAGTGTAAACTGAGGAACCTTGGTAGTTTGTAATATCTCTAAAATCAACATTGAAATTCTCAATTTGAAATACAGTCGGTGTTATCCATAAGCACTGACCTAGTAGTTGAACGAGGTTTGGGTGTTTAACCTCTTTCATAACTGCTGCCTCTTTCAGAAATTCTTCAACTTCCATGGTGTCCTCCTGTCATTAGGGAATTGAAAAGAAAAAAGAGAGAGAAAAAAACAACAACAACGTATTAATGATTTGGACATGTTTAGCAGGTGGAACAATATTCAACATATCTGCAGTGATATCACATGCAATACCAAAGTCCACCTGCAGGTGGTGATCTATGACCACGGTTTTGTTCATGCCTCTCTCACAGCCATAAAGGGGCTGGGAGGAAGACCATCACTCATTCAGATCAATCAAATCACGACACCACAAGAGTGCCTGCTGACCTTGAGTGTCTTGACGGCCACCGTGAGGTTGTACTTTTTCCACACGCCCACGTACACCTCGCCGTACTGGCCTCCCCCCAGCTTGTGCTTCATGGTGATGTCTGTGCGCTCCATCTCCCACTTGTCGTGGATGGGTGACACACCGTACACTGTGGGCTTGTTACATTTGGGCGCCGGGTAGTGCAGTGTGGTGACCAGGCCGTCGGCTACAGTGGAGTGATGGTGGACCAGCTCGGCCAGGGTGGCAAAACGGCTCTCAGCCGTCACGTACACCTGGGGGTGGAGGTAGGTAGGAGAGAAGGAAAAAGAGAAGAGGACATCGTTTACAAAACCTGGTAATGTCACATGAGAATGTCATCAAAATGTTGATATGAACAGACACACACACCAAAAGGGAAGTAAAAAAAAAAAGTTCCTCAAACACATCAAGACTAACCGTCGTGACTACGAATTGTCATCACAAACTCTAGATAGATTCAGAAATGTCCCCACAGGGATTAATAAGGTGATATCTTCTCTTATAATCAGGATTGTCCTTTTAGTGATCGTCGTGCAGCTCAACTCAACAATCCAGACACCAACATAACCCCACCCTAAACTGTTCCTGCTGCTACCTTTCCATCAGAGGCTGTGTTGATCCATACCCCCACCCTAAACTGTTCCTGCTGCTACCTTTCCATCAGAGGCTGTGTTGATCCATACCCCCACCCTAAACTGTTCCTGCTGCTACCTTTCCATCGGAGGATGTGTTGATCCGGTAGTGGTAGACTCTCCCCTCGTAGCGCAGCGAGATGGACAGCTGCCCGGGGCTGCTCTCGCTCTCCCGCACCAGGAAGCTGCCGTTGATGAGGGAGGAGAGCAGGTACTCGGCGGCGCTGCGGGACACGGGCCCGTGGTACCAGCTGTGCTTCTCCAGGCTGTTGACGGGCGTGATGTAGTTGGAGGGCACCCAGCCCTGGCCATTCTTTGAGCGCACTTCGCTCCACTCGCCATTCTGGTTGTAGCCCAACACACGCAGCTTCTCACCTGGACCCAGGAGAGGGGAACAGAGTGAGGAGGACACTTTGGAAGAGCGGATCTGACGGACAAACTGCATTACGGGGGGTCAGAGGATCGATGCCCCACCAAAGTCTCAGCCAAACGCGCCTAAAATGGAAAACGGAAAAGATGAATTCTCTGATCACAAGTTAAGAAAGAATATTCTTTTAATGTGCTATGTAGTCATTCCAGGTCCAAAGGGGATTGCGGGTTTTCGATCTTTCAGAACAGAGCTTTTTGGTGCAGCACTATGTGACCAACACTCCGGCTTTTCTTTCACGCCAGTTAGAAAGAGAGAAAGTAGAGAGAGACCTGCTCATCAGGATACAGCGCGGCTCGTGACGCTGTAATAACAGATCACATGCACGGGACTAGAGTCACAGGTGGGACGTGCAGCCTCTCGCTGAAACCACATCAACACAGAGCAACAATGATAGGGTTGGGCGGCGTACAGCAGCATATCTGTCATGAGGGCTAGGTAAAGGCAGGCATGTCGTGACTTGGTCTCCGTTGTCTCGATCCGTCTGTCTCCGACGTCACCGCTGGAGACAGGGAGGGAGGGAGGGAGCAGAGCAGTGCCTGCGTGCTGCAGACTGGAGGAAGCGGCCAGGGACACACAAGAGAACAACAACTAACAGAGACGACTGAGGAGCAGAGACCAACCCTGCCAGTCCTCAGCCTGCCTGCAGGGGACGGAGGGAGGAAGAGAGAGAGAGGGAAAGGAAGAAAGAGGAGGTTAAGGAGAGGCAGTGGCGGGCAGGGAGTGACTGCAGAGAGCAGACGCCCCCCCCCCCTCCCCCCCCACCGGGGGAGAGCGCAGGAAGTACGAGTCTGCCGACCTCTGACCTTCCACCACACTCATCCTCCACTCCGCTTTTTCTTCCCGTCTAGATTTGTCTTCATCTCTCCCTCCACTTTGACTCACATTTTACAATCGCTTGACGCCTGTGATTAACATAATTCACACACACAAACATTTTCATTCACAAATGTCGGCGGCTGTGATGACGACACAGTATCTTAGCCCTGAGGCCATTGTGAAACGGTAGCATAATCCCTGTTGATCTATGCCGAGAGGGACATGCCAAAACGACGTGGGTTTACTTTGCGTAACGTACTGCAACATTAAGCAGTGTGGAATGTCATGCTCAGACTCAGTAGAGTAAACATTAACCAACAGAAGTCAGTCAGGTTAGTGAGGCAAAACCCACAGCCTCCCGGCAGACGCCTCTAACAGTCAACCACAGAGAGGATGCAGGTCTTCTAACGTCTTCAAACTAAACCCACTATCACAGCAATACCACATTAGAGACACGAGTCGGCGAAGCCAACGACCGGCCCTCCAGCCCAGCAGTCTCCTCTGTGTCTGTCGTCTTGTTGTCTGTAAGTCTGTGGGAGTGGAAACACTGACTGCCTCGGCCTCCCTACCTCACACAGTGGGAGAGCCATGTGTGCTTTAGAGCAAGGCTCTGGCCTGGGCCCGGTTTGGCCTGGCATGGAGAGGAGACAGTGAGTAGCCCCAGGCGCAGGCCTGCTAAGTCCTTCTCTGTGATCAGCCCTCATCCACCTGTTATTATTACAGTTGAAACAGATTCCATATTAACAAAGCATTAGAGGCATGCGGGCGGTGTGCATCGTGACACCAAGTGACAGAGAAAGAGTGGTTGGGGGGGGGGGGGCACAGAGAAAGAATGGTGGGGGGGGGGGGACACAGAGAAAGAGTGGTGGGGGGGGCACAGAGAAAGAATAGTGGTGGGGGGACACAGAGAAAAAAGTGCAGCAGAGACTGTAAGCGTGCGCGCGCGTGCATGCAGGAGGGCAGGAGAGACTCAGATTTGGTCTGTGACTCAGGGTCTAAGCATCGTTACCATCCCAGACAGCTGCTGTGCAAGTCTTAAAACGATGGATAATTAACACGCTCCTCCGTGTTTAACACTTTGGATCGCTTAGGGACACAAGCCTGGCTGTCTGTGGATAATACGATGAGGATATTTTAAGCTCATTACTCAAGGGGGGGCAGCTGGGTGATTGGCTAACTGCTGCTGGTTGAGAGAGAAGAAGAGCTTTACAGCACAGAGAGAGAAAGTGGGAGATAGGGCATTAACATGAGGATGAAACGATGCTCTTCCAAGCTCCTCACTCTCAGTCAAAGAGAGTGTACTTAACTCTACACATCATTGGTGTCTAACTTTGAGCTAACTTTTTCCTCCACACCAGCCACATTGCCCCACCACTTTCAGTATTAAGAGATTATCATGATTTCTCAACCTCCAGTCCTGACAACATTTGGGCACCTGCCAAAAGTAGCTGATAAAGTAGAAAAAAACCTTTGGCTGATGGCTGGTTAATTTATAAGACCTATTTATAAGACCAAACTACACGTTCAACTTCACACAAGTTACAATATTAATCTAACATCACCATGAGAGAGAGCTGGGGGGAAGGGGCATCAGAGCGGAGGGGCTGGGGGACATCAGAGGGGAGGGGCTGGGGGACATCAGAGGGGAGGGGCTGGAGGGACACCAGAGGGGAGGGGCTGGGGGACATCAGAGGGGAGGGGCTGGGGGACACCAGAGGGGAGGGGCTGGGGGACATCAGAGGGGAGGGGCTGGGGGACATCAGAGGGGAGGGGCTGGAGGGACACCAGAGGGGAGGGGCTGGGGGACACCAGAGGGGAGGGGCTGCTCGGTGAAACTACAGAGGCGGTTGGGTAACCTCTATTGATACAACACATTCCTCTGGCATAACTACACTTGAACTCATTAAATATTGTCTCCAGGAGTGAGTGAGCTGCCAATCACTGGCAGGCCTAGAAGTCTTTGCTGATGACTCTCTGGGATATGGTTAAGTGGTGCCTGTTAGAAAGACTCTCTCGCTGTATTGTTGCTCCACATGTTAACAGCGTTGCTCAGAAAGGCGTGGCGAGAGTGATCAGCAACGTGGAAACTTAAGATATCTGTCGTAGGAACATCACACTGGGTAGCCGGGCAACGGCCTCTAGTGATGCAGAGGAGAGAGTCTCGTGGTAACAAGTCTTTCAAGTTGAGTTTCAGCATGTCACATGACTAAAGCTTTCCCGTGTCATCAGAATTTGTGGGGAATGGGCCTGTGGGTAGTGGAGAGGTAAAAGCACTCTCCTTTCACCGCGGAGACGCGGGTTCAATTCTCGGTAGCGGTATTTCCGTCTTGTTCCTAAAGCACTATCGGCCGTGTCTGCGGGTGGGAAGCCGGTGGGGTATGAGTCCTGGTCGCTACACTAGTACCTTCTCTGGTCTCTGGTCGGTATCGGAGGAAGCATGTGCTAGTTTTTAAAATAATTTATATTTAAAATATATATTTTTTTTTTCTTTTGCTAGTTTACGGCTCTCCCCAGATCGGCAGAGGGGGTGGAGCAACGACCGGGAAAGCAGGGGGAATCGGCCAAGTACAACTGGGAGAAACATCTAGTGGGGAATAATAATTGTGCTAAAGAGGCAACTTGATAAGCAGAGAACACGCAGATAAACACACATTTGTGGTCAACGCAATTAAATCTATATTTACGTGTCTAAGAAGAGAGCACGGTCCCATGCCGTTGGTCGTTTACCTTTGGTGATGCTGAGCGTGTTGTCTCCGCTGGCTACGAAGTCGTAAAGTGCAACGAAGAGGTTGGGGTCGCTCTCGGCCGCCCCCAGAAGGTTCTCCTTGGAGCTCCAGCGCACCGCCTCCGTCAGCGCCGCCGAGTCCAGGCCGAACGGCCTGTGGAGAGCTTCTGGTGGGAGAAGAGAAGGGGAGTGAGAAGTCAACAGTGAACACAACGGTGCACACAGTGTCACATGTGGTGTACAGTAAAACACATCCACACACAACGCTGCACACAGTGTCACATGTGGTGTACACTACAGTAAAACACATCCACATAAAGCAGAAAAATAGGCAATCTGGACTGGAGGCAGCTTGTCAAAAGAACAACCTCCAAATGTTTAAATTCCCGTGTCGGAATCCCGTCTACACACAAACCACAACCTGATCACAACATGCTGAGCAGAAGTGAAGACTGGCAATCCACCAGACTGTTTGAAATAAGCAGGTACAGCTTCAACTAGATGAAGATGCTGTCCTGTAGCCTCCATCCTGCAGAATATTACATGAAACCGCTGCTCTGAGTTCTGTGTGTGTCTACCTGTCTGTCCGGGCCCATTCAGCACCGGCCTGAAGCCCGTGTGGAGATGACCGCTCAGCGCTGCCCACTCTTCCTCAAAACTGCTGCTGGCCCCCAGGCACCTCAGAAGCATTACTAAGCTGTCCACTCTCTGAAGAACAATGTTATCGCTGGCTACACACCGACCCACACACACACACCCCTGTTGTGTCTAGCCCAAACAGGTACGAACTGAAGGACCATGGTTTGTGTATGTGTGTATTTAAGGCGAGCAGGAGCTGTGGAGGAGGAGCTATGAACATGTGACTGAGAGCTAAGATACTGCCTCTTTTCAGAGAATGCTTCTATTACCATGACTACACACACACACACCTCAACATGATCTAGTAGTGCACGCATACACACACACACACACACACACACACCTCAACATGATCTAGTGCACGCATACACAAACACACACTATGCTCAACAGCTGCTGCCAAACTGCATGTCTGGACAGCTGCTGAGGGAAAGAGGGAGTGGGAGACTGGTGTGGTGAAACAGGGCAGCGGAGAACAGAGGAGCATTTAAAATGATAAACTGTTAGTCATAGTAGAAAGTAAACAGAGGAGACTTGGGATGATTGTTTGGTAGTATCTACGATATTTGCTAATATCGCAATATGATTATTGTTATTTTTATTGTAAACCTTTTGAGGGGAAAAAAGGAGTTTTGCTAATTTCCCTGCTTCCTGTACATTATTGGTAGCGTTAAGAGTGTTGTATGTGTTGCTGCAAAGGGAGAGGTAAAGAAACGGAAGTGAACAGCAACCTTTCAGTCCTTTATATCAGCCTTTCTCAACTGGTGGGTCGCAACCCAAAGGTGGGTCGCGGCGCCGTTTTGATTGGGTCGCGAACATTGCCCAATTTTTTTTTTTTTTTATATATTTCATTTGAGTTAAATTCAGATTATTGAAACTGGATTAGCCTGACCAGTTTTACTTGTTTAACAAGCTGAAGCATATGATCTGCCTGTAATTCAAGAGAAGTCTGCCTTTT